>NC_142394.1:17946614-18287239 GCF_059441095.1 Idiotropiscis lumnitzeri | reverse complement strand
CCGCGTTGGCCAAATCTCGACATGCTGACGAGGAGGAACGCATTAACTCAAGTGTCACCTATAGATCAACGGAATAATGACTAAATCAATATTAAAAGTGCATAATGTGCATTTACGTCAGGCGTAACAAGTAAATGGAAAATATTTCAGTTGATGTACTAAATAATAAAATATTTGATTTTATTTTTAAATCCATCCATCCATTATCTGAACCGCTTATAGTCACGAGGGTTGCGAGGGTGCTGAAGCCTATCCCTGCTGTCTTTGAGCAGATATTTGTGGGTTTGCTTTTTCGCTTGGAGGGTATTTTTTTCTTCCATTTCCAGTATATAACATATACTGAATGTTTCTCAATGTTTTTTTTAAATAAATTTTGGGTGGTAATATTTTTCCCGCAATGCATTTGAATTGTACAGATTATCACTATTCAAGGCCTGATCCGGTCCCTATTGCACGAGGGAAGTAAACATTACATGAGCAACAATACACGCCTAGTTACATGTTGTTGTGAGGGCTCAATCGATTAATCGGTCGGCCCGTTAAATTGGGTTGCTGTTTTAAAATGGGCTAAACTGGCCAATTTTTGCTGATTGTTTTTATTTTCTTTACAACATAAAACAAAGATAATGACATTAAACCTCCCAGCTCACCAATAAATAAAGAAGTAAATAAATGGGCCAAAAAAAAAAGCCAAATTTAATTGATATTTTCCCCTATGTTGTAGAGTTGCACTAATACTAAAGAACAAACTATTGTAAAAGAGCCTAATGTTCTGACTGGAATTTATCTTAGCGAAACAATGGAACAAAAATAAGTTATTCTATTCATCATATACACGTTTAAAAAAATCGGCCAATGAATCGGTTTTCAGAATTGTATACTAAATATCCGAATCGGTATCAGCTTTAAAAAATGATATAGGCTCTAGTAGTTATATCACAACGTATTATAGGTTTGCAAGATGCTATCCGTGTGGATTGTATTCTCTGACATTACTGTAATTTAGTGTCATTTTAAAAATGCCCCCATGGGCGAATAACATTCAGTTCTGCGAAGCGAACACCAGCTAAATGTAAACGGACACTGGTGGGGAAACAAAACCGTGTCATGTATTAAAATGCACTTGACAAACGGTTCATGGTACGTTTTTAGTGTTTTCTGTAGGATTTAATAGAGGCAACAGAGACACATTATCAACTACGGTGCGTTCGATCTCGCCAATGACAGGCTAACAGGAAGCTAGCGTAAGCAGATAGCATGCTAGCATCGGCCGATTATGCTTGACTAGACTTTACCTCTTGATATCTGACGTTGCTGTTTTGCTCAGCCATCGTAGACGATGATGTGTGTGTTGATTAAAATATCCTCCTACGACCATGTAGGTGAGAATACGGCGAATTATAACGGCCCTCGCCGACGAACGAGGAGTTGTGAGGTTGCCTCAAGTCGGCCACCTTTTTCCTTCCTTCGCAAGCTCCTCCAAGCAAGGTTTGATGATGCCTTCATGGCTTTCGGAAAATGAAACGTCAATTGCTAGCACGGCACAGCTAGTCGAATTCAGTACAAATTTACAAGCGAGAAATAAATACTACAATGGGGTATTGTCTTTTATTAGAAGTAATAACCAACACGAATTACGTAAACTATGAGCTCACTTTTTTTTAATCGTACAACTGCACTCATTGATTAATGAACGGTTCCCGGTGCACATAAAGGTTACATGCGTTGTGGGACAAGAAGCATCATTCCAAGTTCAACTTTAAATGTTTTTATTATAAATGTGAAAGAGCAATAGAACCAAAGATTTGTTTCCAAATTCATTTTTCACTGCCAAAATGTAAATGAATTATTGGAATGTTTACATTTTTTGAAATGCGTAATCACAACGCTTGTTTGAAGCATCCTCATTTCTTGGACTCTAAATCCGGCAACTCTACCAGTTTGTTGTGCACATGCATCATCCCTACAGGAGAGAAAAACAAAACAAGAATGATTAAATGTATCTTGACTGATGTACAGAAGCTACAATTAAAAATAATTCTCACAAGCTCTAGTTGTCACATTATTTCAATATGCATGAAATCATCACTTTATTTCAAGATGTGTTTATCTATTTAAGATATCGTCACATTAAGACAATAAAAGAAGTGACTGAACAGGTGTGAAACCAGAATATTGCCCATCACATGAACAAATTCAATTCTACAGGGCGGGTTGGTGATAAAAATCTTTTGTACCACGAAAGTCATTATGATTTTCTTTTTGCTTTTAAAGACAACACTAAAGCAGATTTTTTTATTGTCTTTCTAGGCTCACTTGACTGCTCAAGAGCGAGCCGAAATATCAGTTCACTTTCTTTTTCTGATCTTTACTTTCACTTTCCCACGTAATTAAAGACACATGGATTTTATGAACAATTTTTGTCAATTTACTTTTCACACACGCAGTACATGATCGTGAGCCTTACATAATTTTATTTTTTTATCTGGTGGCAATACACTTTTGTAATGCTGGGTTTAAATCTCACCTTTAAAATATTTCACAGTCTTAACCCTCAGTTCCAGAGTGGCATCTTCGTCACACACAAAAACAGTTTGTGGGTGCTGTTGGAATGCAGACACGGTCCACATGTGGTTCACACCGTCTTCTATGGCTTTGTACAAAGCAAAAGCCTTGTGAGCTCCAGTGATGAGAATCATCACCTGTCGAGACAACAAAAAACAAAAACAAAAAATCGCAGCCTTTATGATTATATTTGGGCAGCACGGTGACCTTGTGATACCTACTGGTTGACACGACTGTCTCACATCTCACAATAGTACAGTCGTAAGATGCTCTGTATTCAAATAAAATTACATTTAAAAAAAGCAGCGTTGACACTGATCGTGACGCTCACCTCCTTTGCATCCATGACGGTGCCCACTCCAACTGTCAGCGCCATGGTGGGAACTTTGCTGAGGTCTCCATCAAAGAATCTAGCATTGGCCACAATGGTGTCCCTTGCCAAAGTCTTCACCCTGGTCCTAGACACCAGGCTTGACCCAGGCTCGTTAAAGGCGATGTGGCCATCCGGACCGATTCCTGAGGTGACAGAAGGAACATTTGCATGACGTAACATTGATGTCTTGATGCCACGGCCAGATTAGACCTGTCGTAAACAGACGGCGCTTAATCTGAGTTCGGTTCAATACCTCCAACAAACAGCTCAATCCCCCCGGCCGCTGTAATTTTTTTCTCAAAGGCGTCACACTCTGCTTTCAAATCTGGAGCGTTGCCGTCAAGGATGTTTGTGTTCTCGGCTCGTATGTCGATGTGCTTGAAGAAGTTATTCCACATGAAGGAATGGTAGCTCTCAGGGTGATCTCTGGGAAGTCCTGCAAAGCACAGTGGTCAAGCATTAAATAAATTGACTTGATTATTTGGATAAATAATGGATATACATGAATCCATTGTCCATCACGGGGGTTAAATTCCAGACGACTCTCAAAATAAGTGAAAACCGCAATATTTAAACACCTTTTTTTAAACACTCCTTACCCAAGTTTTCACATGTACATAAATGAACCGACAGCCATCACTGTCTAGAGGCGGAAAAAGAAGAACTGAAAATAATTTCACATTCAATAATCTCCACCAAAAAAAAAGAAAAGAAAACTTGGCTGAGCGTAAACACTTCCTGTTTTCTTTCTTCGGGTTAGTTTTTTATTTATCGTAATTAAAATGAAATTCACACAGACACCGGGTTAGTGGTGTGGACGTTTGCCTTCAAGGGGCATTGCCTACAGAGTCGCATCGGGAGCTGAAGGCAATTGGATTGGCCAGTGTGAACGTCTGCTCGATTCCTTGCAAGTGTTATCATTTTCGGATTTGAGCGACTGTTCAATAATGGCTGAAAGTCCATCGGCATCGTGGCTCTATTTTGTTTTGGTTTTTTGTTTCACTCAAGCGGAAGCATATCTGTTTTTGGCTCACAATGCAAAAACACACAATACACAATACAAATACTATTTACATTTTCACCGCCCTGTTACACATGTCAGGTTTAAATGCCCTGACGCCGTGTGGGAGAGCTTACAAAAGGTGGCCGAGGCCAGAAGGAACCAGGCAAGGTTGATTATTTTACCGGCCGCGGCAGGGAGTGAGGGACAGAGAGAGAGAGCAAGCAGTGGCCTGCTCGCAGCTCGGCTCCGTCGGACTCCCTGCCTTCCGCCCCGCCGCCTCCGCTTTCATTCGAGGTTGAAGCAGACTCATAACAAAACAAAAACTAGCTCATCATGGCTTACAACGAAAGTAAGGAAACAGAAAATTAACGCATAACGAAAGTTAGATTAGACAAGAGAAACTTAACTATAGAGCAAAAATGTGTGTGTGCGTGTGCAATCATTAATACAATTAGTGTATAAAAACCTGATTAGAAATACACAAACTGATTATATAAGGTTACTTGAGGTTATTATGATCTTCAGCTTATTTTACACACAACAGTGAGGCTAATGTAGCAAAACAATGATTTGGCAGCTATGCTGATTGCAGTGAAAAAACTGCATTGAAGAACTCAAGATTAACTGAATTGTTGTTGGCTTATCTTCAGTCTCCTGTGCCATGTTTGTAAGCTAGCCGAGGGTCCATGGCAATGAGACTACGTGTCGGCGTGCCATTAGGACAGAAGACACGGACTCACGCATACACACTCCAATAAGATCACACAAAAGCAATACACAACCTTATCTATCAACGCCTTCGTTGGTTTCCCTTCCTCTGTTATGGCGCACCTGCAGAATGCATGTGGTGGCACCCTTTTGGCTGCCAAGCCTGCCCTCTGCAAGGGGACTAGAATGTTCCACCCCCACTATCCCACACCCCATCCCTTCATGGGATAGTCTGTGTGTGTGTGTGTGTAATGCAAGCCTGTTTTTTTCCCCAAAATTTATACTGTGCTCCATTTACAGGAACTCAGTCTGTTTTTTTTTGCCCCCTTCTGCTCCCATATGGTTTTGTTTTCAACTGTGAAAACCGGGGCGCTGTAAGACAAATGGAAATTGTTGTAAATTGTGTTGGTTAAAAGAAGCACAACCTATTTCCATTAGAGTGATAACTTACCCACATATTCATCCATGTTAAACGTCTTGACATACTGGAAAGAGAGTTCTCCATTCTTGTAATACTCAATCAGTTTCTTGTAGCAGCCTAAGGGAGTGCTTCCTGGAGATAAGTCAAAGAAAAATTAGTTTGGGCTGCAACATTCTACTGTACTATAGTGTATACTGTGACTACTTCACTGGTTCTGAGCCAAAAGATCACATAATAGTGTAGCATTCGTAAAATAACGAGGTTGACAATCGGATACTCACCAGTAGGAAGACCAAGAGTGAAATAGCGGTCGGGTCCAGGTTTGAAAAGTAAAATCTTATTCCTGATGTACTTTGCAGCCCACTCGCTTGACGCGTCGTAGTCATTGAGGATAATCAGTTTCATTTTCCCGTTTGTGTATAAAAAAAGAGGGGGAAAAGCGAGAGATGCTGCACTACTTAATCTCAAATTAACCTCTGTGGAACTGAGGACAACACACCTACATCAGACTTCAGCCTGATCAGACTTTAGACTCATAAAGGTGTAAATTAATCCAGTTATAGTATGCTTAAAAAATTGAGGTTACGAGCGAGTTAAAAATAAGAGCTGCAAAAACTTTCAGAGCACATGAAAGGTAAAACTTTAAGCACACTATTGTCCCTAAAGACCGTACAGAAAACTGTTGCGGCAGCTTGCCCCAAAGTGTGTGCGCCGTCTTCTGATCATGTGATATGCGCAGTGGCGGATGGATACGGAACTCGCAGCGGAAATGACGCCATGTCACCGGGGCAAAGGTTGCGAGGATTTTGACGTGAAATCAACAAGTGCATTTTTCAGAAAAACGTTTGTCTACCCAACGAATCAAAACTAGATGGGCTTAGTTTGCGACGTAACATTCACCAAAACCTGCGTATTAGCAACTCGTGATGACCAGAAAGACTAGTGAAGCCTTGAAAGACGTTTCTACAAAAATACTGAATTTGTTATGATTACATTATTAAAGTACATATAAAATGCATTCGTATGGATTAATGTCACAAAACGGTTCCAAACGTGTTAAGGCGCTCTGTCGACCCCTGTTGGTACAAGCCGAACGTCATAACGAAAGTGAAGTTTACTGTGGGAAATCACGTCCCTGTGGCAACGTTGTGAAAGGTTTCTTTCTCACATATTTCATGAAAATAAATTGCAGTATAAGATCTCTCTCATAAGTTTCAATAAAAGAAAACGAAGTATATTAATGTAGCTAAATATATTTCAAGTTGATATGCGTCTCGCGTCGTTTGTGACGTCATTCGAAGCACAAGCACGGCATCGTCTGTAAAACGTATGCATGCGTATGTGTATTATATATATATATATATATATATATATAATGAAAACATGTTTGATAAAATGTAGAATTTGCACTATTCCTATTTATGTTACATATGCACCATTGTGTAGCCCAGTAGCCCATGACGTTTGTCACCTCTTAATGTTGTCGATTTTCAATTTTTTTACTACATGACTCAACGTATTGGAAACGCAGACAGCACTTTTACCCTACTGAAACACCAAGAAATGAATTCCATTCTAGTTGTGTCATTGAAATAACATTTTCATTTTAAAAGCAGAATAACAGTTATTTTTCAGCTACATTCGATGTAGCACACCACCAATGTTATGGGCAGTCAGAGCATATTCAGTATGTGTCAGTTTAGTGTTTGGATCACTTTTAAGAATTAGGCCTTGCAATTTTCTTACAGTACAAGTGATTTTCAATACCTTTATTAAAATCATATTGTGACACAGACCAGAACACAGAGCACACAACAGAAATAAATACCATCATGATGGCGCTCGTCAAACAGGCTTATTGCAGCTGGCTTCAGAATGATGTCATCGAAGGGTTTGGGGGGGAGGGAGAGAGAGAAAGAGAGAGAGAGAGAGAGAGAGATGGATGCCATGGCATCAGACAGAGCCACCACCCGCAGCTGGGATTAGTGTGCTAAAAACTCTGCCTGCTGTTGACTTAAGTGCATTTCCTGAAACATTCGACCTGCACTGATAACACACGCAAGACAGCAACTCATTCTCAAGCGGCCAGCTCCCAAACTTGCGAGCTTGATGCCGCTTCAGTCAAGGTCCATCTCTGGCTTGGTTTCTGTTTCCGAGGAGGCGTTGCCCGTGTTTTCGCTCGTTCCCTTGTCTGCGCCTTCCTCCTGGGCTTTTTCCTGTCCGTTCACGGGCCCGTTCTGCTCTGCTGGCGTGTCCTCTTTGGGCAGCTCCACCTTTGGCTTGGGCTTGGTCACGGTAGGGTTACAGGCAGAGAATAGCTCCTGGAAATGTTTTTATAGAATGGAACACAATGTAAGAAAACGAAAAATAAATATTCAGTGGCTGTTATTTTGGATTTTCGTAAATAAGGCTGATGTTTGAAGAGCAGTTTTTTGTACAAATGTTTATATATGATTGGTTCAACAGAAAATGTTTTAGTAAAATGTGCAACAATCGATTATCAAATTAATTGAATATTTTTGATAAATTAATCTTAGAGACCTTGTTTGAATGTACAGTTATCCACATTCCTCCATGAAAGCAGACTTCTTTTTTTTTTTTTTTTTTTTTAAAAAGACCTTAACAAAGCTTTTTTTATATGTAAAACAATGATCAACATTCTTGCCAATTTTTTCACGTTACAGACCAAACCAGGAACTGAATCATAACTTGTTTGTGCATTTACTGCACTGTACATTTGAAATAATGTCCTGATATTGACAAAAGGCCTGGAAATTAAATCTTTTTTGATTCATCGACAAAAAAAAAAAAATTAATAGACTAATCGATTATTAAAGTAATCATTCGTTGCAGCTCTAATAAAATGTTCAACCACCTTTTTGTCTACTTTTACTCGAGGTTATAATATAAAGTATGAATTATTTCTCATGAGCAAAAGCCTCTCAAACACTGTGCAGCTTCTCACCTTGGTTTTCGCTTGAATTTCTTTAACCTTGACAGAAGGATCCATCATCAAGCTCTGTTTGCTTTGCTGGTTCATGGCACTGTTCATCCACATCATCGCTTCAGTGGCCAACTTGTCAACTTTAGCAACGTCCGCCTCATCTATGTGGTCGTACTGCTCCTCCTGCCGGACAAAGAAATTCAATGTCAGATGAGAAAATACGCAATCAAGTTTTGGGGGGAACGGATTGGTTTGAGGATTCGGAAAACGTTCCAAGCTTTGAAAAGCTTACTTTCATTTTGCACGCTTCAACAAATTTCATGTACTGCTGGATTTGTTTCCCCAACTCGTCAAACGCTTTAGGCCTCTCCTCAGCCTCTGTGTAGCGGTCTTGGATAGGCTGGCCCAGTTTCTACAGAAAAGCAACCATAGTCAAGACTGTCAAAATATAATTTCAGCCATCTGACAGAACCAGACAAGGATTAATTTAACCTGCAATTACCTTTAAATCTGCCAGCCTGTCAATGTACATCTGCTTGGGTTGGTCCTCTCCATCCTCATACAGCCAGTTTTCGGTATCCGCCAGCTTTGCTGAGAACGCATCCCTTTCCTGAAAATAAAAAGTATTATCGCATTAGGAGCCCCGCGCCTCATTCATGCTCCCCAAGTGGTCCGAAGTGCCAACTCACTGCTTCGCCCACAAACTTCTCCAGCATGCCGTGCAGCTTGTCTCTCATTTCATACACGTACTCCTCCACGTAATTCTTGGCGTCATTCCTCTCCTTCTCCAGTTTGTCCTGCATGATCATCTTACCCTGAGGGGACATCACTTCGGGTAAATAAATGAGGGTCGGATTGGTCTAGTAATTCGAGCATGTGGAGTTGTTAGTACCTCGTTTTCAACAAAAAGATTCAGCATGTCATCTGCTAACTGCCACTGTGGGCTGTTTTCAATGGGAAGATCCAAGACTTTGGTTTTGACTTTGGGCTTTTTCGCTTGAGGTGGCTGGTCAGACTTCTTTTCGCCTTTGCCCTCTTCAGTGGTAGTCTGAGAAGGAGCGGGACAAGTTGACTTTTGAAATAACACTTTAGAATAGGCATTAACATAGCAAGGCTTAGATTTTGTAATACAGATTATTTAATGCTTGTGCTTGGCAAAAATACATCAATGGGAGGAGAAAATGCATGATAAACGGTAATCGCAACATTAATCATTTTTCAAAATCAGTCAGCCCTATTAATGCCAATGCTAATCAAAACAATAAATTGCCCGTTTGATATTGTGGAAATAATTCACACGCCTGTGCTAAAAAACATTTTCAATTCACCTCCATCTCTTCATTCTCTCGAGGTGTCTTCTCTTCTTGTTCTTTCTGACCATCTCCCTCATCCGGCTCCTCCTGGTCGGTTTGCATCTTGTTCTGCAGAGCAGAAAGCAAGCAAAGTTTTTTTTTTTTTTTTTTTAGCCCTTCAAGCTCAAACCCAATTGCAACTCATACTGAGAATTTAGATCACAGATTTATCACCTCCCCGTCTTTGTCATTGACCTGCTCCGTCTCCATGGGCTCTTCTGTCTCATCCGACTTTATCATCTCGACTAGGGAAGCGCTGGATACGCTGAAGATTCCGTGGATGTTCACCCGGACCTTGACTTTCACCTTGGAGCTCTCACCAGAAGCCTGTGGGACGACTTTCTGAATCTGAAACTGACCTGTTTGAATAAAATGGACAGGGAAGAATTAGGAATCAATATCAAACAAATATTACAACGGTAATTAATGTGCTCGTATTTCATTATCCTGATGAGTTAGTTGCCTAACTCAAACGTTTTCTGGAACAGAAAATATTTTCAGCAAGGGTATTTGCTAAGAAAAAGTACCAAAAAAATATAATCACAGGATTTCTTTTGAGGAAGACCTTTTTGTTTTGCACTTAATTTTAGGGGGTGAAAAAAACATTTTGTACAATGAAACTGCAGATGTCTGGTCACCCCAAACTTAAAATGTTCTGATCGCCGCCAAGCATGATGATGTCACATAACACCTCAGTGTGCTGCAAGTCACCTCAAATTAGCAAGCATAAACGGATTCATTCTGCGCCGTTTTATTTTTTTCCCCCCTACCATTTATTCCAAAAGAAGGCCGTCAGCATTTTACATTAAGCCTTAGCACGCCTGGGGAGGTTGGTTCATCAAATTTCACTGGACAATTCAGTGTGTCGTTATCGTCGAGAAGCTTGAACAAGATTCTTAAAAATAATAAACACAATGAAAAAAATCTAGATATAAATCGGGTTTTATTGTTTTATCGCACAGTGGCTAACTTCGTTTTACATTTTTTTAAGATAGTGTCAACAGTTTCCTCCTGGCATGGACTAATTCCAATATTTTATATGGGAAAAGTTGTGTTTGATCTTAGAGGCTTCACTCTTGTTGCTTACCGATGGTCGGGTCAGGGTAGGGCAGTGCATTAGGATTGTTGTAGTACGCCTCCAGAGAGAAAGGCTCTTTGCGGTAGAACGTCAAGACTTTGGAAAAAGGTGCAGGATGGTTTATGGGAAACACCTCACAATCACTACAAAAAAAAAAAAAAAGTCAAATCATCAATGCTACATTTCAAAACAAGTTGAGCGAATAAAATGGAGCAGGTATGTTTGATTTTACCTCACACCTTCCTCAGCGGCAGAATGCCACTTCAAGGAGATGGGATAGGCAACAGCGTCGGTGATGGAGAATTCACGCACTTTGAAGGCAGGTGACAGGATTGCACACTGTGGAGAAGAAGCGTTGTCGTCACATGTTGCAAAGGAGGCAAAGGTATCGCTTTCACGTTGGGTAAAACTGCTTCCGTTATGAGAACTTTGGTTTGCATGTTAGCTGATGGGAGTTCCGCGTTCCTGAGGTGTTGTTAGATAGTGCTTGTTTTGGGATTTTGGTTTCACCTATAGAAACTGCATTTGCAGTTTAGCAAAGAAGAAAGCAGTTCGAAGAAGACTTGGAGAGAAGAGATATACAAGCCACACCACAAGATGCAAATCAGCACAAAGAATCTCAACCATATTGCATTTTGCAAAGACGTACAGAAGAGGAGCTATGAATGTTTTGGAACAAAGTTTTATGGAATGATGAGACCAAGATCAACCTCGCACAAGTTCATCAGTGGAGCATAGTGGAGATAATCTCATGCAGTGGTTACATGGCTGTTTGGGAATGGGCTCACTCATCTTTGTTGATGATGTTACTCATGATGGTAGAAGGGAGAAGTCCACCAAAGTATTTTGTCTGGCCTTTTACAAAAAATAGATGCAAACTAATTGGGAGAAGCAACATGCAACAAGAATGACCCAAAACACTGCCAACACAACAAAAGGACTTGTGGGAAAAAGTTGATTGGCCAAGTCAATCTCATTCCTCGTTAACCCAACAGAGCTTGCATTTCACCTCCTGAAGAGGAGACTGAAGGGAGAAGCGCAACACAAAAAGAGCGAAGTTTGGACACAAGACTATTTTCCCAAACTAAATGCATTCAGAGAATTATTACATCTAATTACAGACTTTAATTGAATAGTTCAGTGAGATGACATCATTTCAGGATTAAATAATGCAGAAACAAAAACAAAAGTATTAAAAAATACTGAATGTTTAAACTAATCAAAGAAAAAAAAAAGAGAACAAAGGACGATTGATTTTGAGAAGGCCTGCTCCGCTTACAATTTACACGCCACTGTCATGGAGCTGAAACACAAAGGTTCCGATTCCGGCGCCGCGCAAGTGGCTGCCTGTTTACAGCAGCGTGGCTCACTATTTAGCCTTTTTCGTGTGTTTTTTCCCTTGACCCTGTTTTATTTTATTTTGACCTCATCTCAGCAATGGACATACAACTTGCGGTGGTTTTACTGCTGTTGGGGGCTGTTTTTTGCGTGATCGTGTCCGGAGACGAAACTCGGAGCTACGGATCGATCGTGTACTCAAGAGATCAGCTGTTAGCACTCCGTGCTAACCCCGCGTCGGCTCCCGGAGCGAGACCCAATATCCCCCGCGAGCTGAGGAGAAAGAGACGGGGATGTCGTGCGGGGGCTAAACGCCAGGCAAGGAGGAGACGATACAACCCGTCCTCCCGTCCGTTATTATGGGGAATGTTAGATCCCTCCCCAATAAAATGGACGAGCTAACAGAGCTAACCCGGCACGAGAGGATTGTCCGGGAGGCTAGCTTGCTGGTGTTCACGGAGTCGTGGCTAACAGAGCTAACGCCGTCGTGGAATTGGACGGCTTCCAAATACTACGCGCGGATAGGACACTGGAGAGCGGTAAGAGGAAAGGGGGAGGGCTGGCTGTGTTTGTTAATGATAGATGGTGTAACCGTGGGCACATAACTGTTAAGGATCAACTTTGCAGTCGGGACATTGAGCTGATAGCTGTTAGCATGCGTCCGTTCTATTT
The DNA here is from genome assembly GCF_059441095.1 of Idiotropiscis lumnitzeri. Classification (NCBI taxonomy): domain Eukaryota; kingdom Metazoa; phylum Chordata; class Actinopteri; order Syngnathiformes; family Syngnathidae; genus Idiotropiscis; species Idiotropiscis lumnitzeri. The sequence continues at coordinate 18,274,785 of NC_142394.1, read as the reverse complement.
ACCGCGAGAGTTCAGTCATGTGATCGCGGTGGCGGCGTACGTGCCACCCTCTGCAAACAGTGAGACAGCCTGTGACGTACTGACTGCAGCTGTGACCAGGCCACAAACACAGCACCCAAATGCCCTGCTCCTTATCTCTGGTGACTTCAATCATGCTTCTCCATCCTCCTCTCTGCCTTCATTCACACAATATGTAACCTGACACACCAGAGACAATAAAATATTGGACCTTTTCTATGCCAACACCAAGGAGGCATACACATCACTGCCCCTCCCCCCCGCTGGGCAAAGCTGACCACAACTTGGTTGCTCTCCTGCCTGTGTACAAACCTCTGGTCCGCAGGCAGCCAGCTGTGACACGCACAGTTCAGCGATGGTCCGGAGAAGCCGAGGAGGCCCAAAAGGACTGTTTCAACACAACTGTGTGGGAGGTATTCAGCGAAGCTCACGGTGAGGACATTAATGGTCTAACAGACACAATTACAGACTATATTAACTTCTGCATGGAGAACACCATTCCCACCAGGACTGTAAGATGTTTCTCCAACAACAAACCCTGGATCACACCGGACATTAAAGCTCTCCTGAAGGAGAAAAAGAGGGCTTTTGTGTCAGGCGACAAGGACGAGCTGAAGAGAATGCAGCGTCAGCTGAGAAGGAGGATCCAAGAGGGGAAAAAGTCCTACAGGATGCGGATGGAGGAACAACTGCAGCGGAACAATGCCAGGGATGTCCGGAGGGGCCTGAAGACCATCTCAGGCCACGGACAACCAGGTAAGACCCAGAAGGGGGGGGGGGCTTTAGTGGGCAAATGAGTTGAACCTATTTTTCAATAGGTTTGATCAAATGCCTGACCCCGCTCAGGCTCCCCTGCTGCAACCCCCACCAACCCCTCCTGCCACTGCGAACGAGACCCTCTCTCCCCCTCTCTCTCTCCACAGGCTCCAGTTCCCAGCCTCATTAGACAACCACCACTTCCTTCTGCTCAGCCTTGTTCCTCACAACATCTCAGGTGAAGAACCAGCTGAGGAAGATGAAGGCGAGGAAGGCAGCAGGCCCAGATAGGATTAGCTCCCAGCTCCTCAAATACTGCGCAGACCAGCTGTGTGGAATCATCCAGCACATGTTCAACCTGAGCCTGAAGCTGGGCAGAGTCCCCCAGCTGTGGAAAACATCCTGCCTGGTTCCGGTTCCAAAGACACCCCATCCGAAGGAGGCTCAACAACTTCAGACCAGTGGCGCTGACGTCTCATCTGATGAAGACCCTGGAGAGACGGGTCCTCGTCCATCTGCGCACCCTGATCAGCTCCTCAATGGACCCACTCCAGTTCGCATACCAGCCTGGCATCAGTGTGGATGATGCCATCATCTACCTGCTCCACACTTCACTCTCCCACCTGGAGAAGGCGGGGGGCACGGTGAGGATCATGTTCTTTGATTTCTCAAGCGCTTTCAACACCATCCAGCCCGCCTTATTGGGAGACAAGCTGGAGCAGGCGGGAGTGGCCCACCACCTCATCACATGGATTCACGACTACCTCACAAACCGGCCACAGTACGTGAGGACACAGGACTGTGTGTCTGACGTGCTCCTCTGCAGCACGGGAGCGCCGCAGGGAACTGTTCTGGCTCCCTTCCTGTTCACCCTCTACACCACGGACTACAAATACAATTCCACAACCTGTCACCTGCAGAAGTTCTCTGATGACTCTGCGATTGTCAGCCTCATCACTGACGGTGACGATCGGGAGTACAGAGGGGTTACGCAGGGGTTCGTGGACTGGTGTCAGCAGAACCGCCTCCAAATCGACGCTGGGAAATCCAAAGAGCTGGTGGTGGATTTCCGCAAGCGTGGGCACTCTCCACCTGCACCAGTGAATATCCAGGGAACAGACGTTGAGAGGGTCTCAACTTACAAGTACCTGGGTGTTCATCTGAACAATAAACTGGACTGGAGCGACAACACAGACGCTCTCTATAGGAAGGGTCAGAGCAGACTCTTCCTACTCAGGAGGCTGAGGTCCTTTGGCGTTCGGGGAACACTCGTCAGGAACTTCTATGACTCTGTGGTTTCATCAGTCATCTTCTATGGAGTGGTCTCCTGGGCAGGAGGCATCTCGGGCCGGGACAAAAAGAGACTGGACAAACTAGTGAGGAGGGCCAGCTCTGTCCTGGGCTGCTCCCTGGACTCTGTGGACTCAGTGGGGGGCAGGAGGATGACGGCAAAACTGTCATCAATGCTGGACAACCCAGCCCACCCACTCAATGACACTCTGAGAACACTCCACAGCTCCTTCTGTGATAGACTGTTACACCCTCGCTGTACCAAAGAAAGATTTCGCCGCTCCTTCCTGCCGACTGCTGTCAGACTTTTTAACAAGAACATTGGGTCAGGCCTACAAACGGGAGGGCATTAGTGCAATTGTGCAGTCCTAGGATGCAATATACACTACTACTGTACTTTCAGCCAATGGTGTACTTAAATATTGACCAATGATGTATTTTGTTTACCATTACAGTATTCTTATTACAGTACTTCTATCACTGCAGTATTTCTACCATTGAAGGACGTTCACTATTACAGTACTTTTATCATTGCAGTGTTTCCTATCATTGCGGTACTTTTTACCATTACAGTACTTTTATCATTGCAGTAATTTCTATCATTGCAGTACTTTTCTATCATTTCAGTACTCTTACGATTACAGTACTTTTATCATTGCAATATTTTTATCATTGCAGTATTTTCAATCATTCAGTAGTTTTTATCATTACAGCGTTTCCCCCTCTGTATAATGGACAGGCATTAGGAGTGTTTCCTTACACTAGATACGTTTATACTGTGTATATTTGCATGCTTTTTATGAATGTCTGCTGCTAATGTTATACATTAACGGCTACATTACGCCGCCGACTCTGGGTGATCTATATCTTTGCTGCTGTAACATCTCAAATTTCCCCATTGTGGGACTAATAAAGGACATCTTCATCTTCATCTTTAGGAACCCATACTTTTTCGATCAGAGCAGCTCGTCGATGTGCATTTCGGACATTTATAGTTTTGTGGTCATATGGCACCATGAGAACAGCTTCAAATATTTCTAGTTAAGCTTCTGATAAATTCACAGGCGGAAGAAGAAAAAATGTGCGTCAGTCAACAAAAAGAATGTGGTGAGATGTACCTGCAAAGCAGCTCCTCTGGCCACAGCTTCGTCAGCATTCAGCGTGGTGTTCAATTCCTTCCCGAAGAATTTGCTGATCCTCTCCTTGACGGCGGGGATCCTGGAAGCCCCGCCCACAATCTCTACCGCATAAATGTCGTCCTTTTTAAGCTCTTAGGGGACACAGAAACAAGTGGAAGGATTTGAGGATTGCACATGTGTCATGAATAAAAATAATTAAAAGGTGCGAGGCTCACTGGATTGTTCAAGCAGACTCTGCAAGGGAGGCTCCACTTTGGCAAAAAGGTCAGTGCTCATCTCTTCAAACTGACCCCTTGTAAATGAAGAAAAGGCGACAAGTGAGATGACAGTTGACTTCATGAGAAAGAAACATCTTGGGCCGACCTGTTGAGCTTTCCCGTCACGTCTATCTCGTTCATGAAGCACTCAATGTTCAGCGGCAGGTCGGACGAATTGGCGCTCATGAGCTTTTTCAGTTTCTCACACTCCATGTAGAGCCTGACCAGAGCCCGAGGCTTGGACTTCACATCCAGCTTGTACTTCTTGCCAAATTCCTCACAGAAGTACTTGACTAATACCTCATCAAAATCCTTGCCTCCCAGCTCGGGATCACAGGCTGTGGCAAGAACCTGCAAGACAGGGGAGGAAGAGTTGATGCAAAGCCTGTCAGAGCTCGGATAGCGCGGCTTTTCTTTTCGGGACAATTCCCAACCTTGAGTTTGCCCTTGTTGAAAGCGCACACTGATGTCTGGTACCCAGAATGGCCCAGGTCCACAAACACCACATTCCTGGCCTTCTCTTCCGGAGCAGGGAGATCCTGCTTATAGATCCCATATGCCAGAGCCACTGCAGAAGAACAGTTGTCACATAATTAATATCCTTGACAGAAAAGAACAAACCCTGTAATTATCTGTCTGTAATTCATGTAGTGAAAGTAAACATGTCATGGCAGGACAAGCATGGGTGTGACAGATTAAATGAAATCTGGCTGAATACCAATACTTAATGCGTCTTCGCTTGTTAAGCATCAACTGGCCCGTGTGTAAAATAATCACAAGTTACATAAATGCATAGTGCTTAGACAGTTTATATGCCTCGAATGGTCACAGTAGTCAAGACCATGACAAAGAGTTTTTTTTCCCTAATTGACAAGGAGGCGATATGAACCTCCTCGAAGACAGTGCTGGTATCCTAGCAACATAAAATATCTAGAGAATTCCCGAAAAAGAGGTCAATGCTGCTCTCAGAAATAAGGAAGCTCCAGCTAGAGTTTTCACTTTGTATTTGACTGTAAAGGGATGAAGGTGCATCCATAAATGCGGCTTTCCTTTTCGGCTCATAGCAACAAGCAGGAAATAAAAAAAAGAGAGTGACAGCTCATGACTTGAAAAACTGTTATACAGTACGTTTTGGTACTACAAGCCAGGACTGTATCTATCTAAGATTTTTGGCATTGATTCTTCTACTGAATTTCCCATGGATTCATCGGATACAAATTGATTTAGCAGTTTTAAACAAACAAAAATACAATTTTTTTTTCCGTTCCACACTATTGTATCAGTGACTTTGAATATATGTGACTCTAAAGGCATGGCCTTGTGAGTGATGTGCATCAGCGAACGAGAGCATGGTTGACTGTTGTTTGCAAAGGTTAGCCGGTCCGCACGTTGCGTCTTCTGGAACTCACATTGTAGCCGTTGCAGCTTATGAATTAATGTGCTTAGTACGTCTCTATTTTGTTTTTGAGCTGACTTGGTTTTTGTAATAGAATTTTTCATTGAATCGTTTCAGCCCAAGTACAAGCACTTAAATTGGAATTCAGGAATTAGACCATCAGTGTAAATTCAGCTAGCGTGTACTTGTAAAGGAGTACTCGAGGATGCTGATTGGGCTAATAAGCCTACAGTACATAAAGAACATTCACCAGCTGCTGTGAAACACGATGTATAAAAAGTGGCGCACACCTGCAGTCGTCTCATTCATGAGCCTCAAGCAGTTGAGTCCTGCAATCTGTGCAGCATCAACCACTGATCGCCTCTCAGAGTCGGTGAAGTAGCAGGGAATCTGGGAAACATCAGGAATTTGATTTATTTTGTGGCATGTTTTCAGAAATTCTATTCAACCTTAAAAATGGGTAACAAACACTTTAAAATCACTCAGTTAGCTTTCCTTCTATTGGATGCGCCTTCCTACATCACCCCAACAGCATTCTTGAATTGAACATTTTTTTAATTCCAGGGCGCTACACGCCACGATAGCTAGTCAGCAGGTAACCTCAACACAGGCGGGGCGAGGATGTGTATGAAGGTTGAGATTTTTCCAAGTATTCTGCCGTTTTGTGATACTTACAGAGACAACGCAGTCAGCAACGGGCTTCTTCAGTGCACTTTCTGCAGTTTCCTTCAGCTTGGTGAGAAGCATGGCAGTGACCTGTTCAATGCTGAACACCTTCTCCTCCTCCATATACATGACCTATAGGGTTGGTCAATTGAACACCAATGAATCAAATTCTCATAGAACAATAAGCATTTGCGAGATTGTTACAGTATAAAATGACATGGCCCTCGAAAACTTTGAAAAAGGTTCCACACCACTGACCTAAAAGAATAGCCCCACCGTGAGTTTCACCAGCGGGTAAAAAAAATATTACATTTTATTTACTTAATTTCATTTTTTTTTTACTCTTCAATTAATTCAATTGATTTTTTTAAATTTTTTGCTACAATCTCGTTGTACACTGAGTACAATGACAAGAAAGGGCATTCTGATTCTGATTAGAACTAAAAATGGACTGCATTGTGACACTGGAAAGCAGTACACATTGCTCTGCCCATCGGCCACCATGTTGGAGATCCACACTTATTGTTCCAATCCCATCTTCTCTTTGCCTCAGTAAGCCTCTAGATTCAGTCAACTTTTTAGCGTTCATCCTATTACTACTAACTGGTTAGTAAAATTTAAGGATAGGATTTTTTTTTCCAGTTTTGGCGATCTATCTAAATCTAGCTAATGTCAGATGAATACCTCCAATATGGCAGACAAATATCGATCGATTACATGATTAGCAACTATCTATATGGCTGAATCGATACTGATCATAAAACACCGCAATGTACTGCCCTTCTGTCTGTATGTCACCTTGAAAAAAAAAAGATATTCAGTTTTGTCTGTAATACATCATGGTGAGCTCTACCACGAATAGCAAAAATCTGGGTTCTAGACGCCCTTAAAAAGCCGTTCATGTTATAAAATGACAGCAAAGCATAGTTCCTTGGCAATGAAATGCCACAAGACTGTGACAAAGCACTGTTTGTCCAAAGATAGTACCTCAACTCACTTTAACATTGTTCCATGCCACCAAAATGTCACGTCGGTGCACAAAAACAGCAAATAGTTTTTTAAGCAAATAACAGGAAATGACCCTCGCTTCCCAAAAAAAAGGCAATGAAGGTCAATTTGCAAATGCACTACATGTCTTTCTGCCTTTTGATTAGGGATGTCCCGATCAATTTGTTTTTCACGCTTGTACAGCATATTAAAAATTATATTGTTAAACTGTTACTGAAGACATTGCTTGTCCAATTAAAGGTCCTATAATGGCAAGTTTGTCTCTGGAGAAGCTTAAATCAATTTCCATTATTCCCTAAGGGGGAATAATATTGTAATTTCACAAACTCAGAAGAGGACCAGCGTTACAGAACTGATTGGATGATATCCCTTTCAATATGCATCATTGTGTAATATGTTTTCATTGGGTTGTGTTATTTTATTGAGAATTCACTTGAGTAAGCCATACATTTAACTCATTGAGTTGTGCACTATGCCGACATGGGCATGATGACACAAAGGAGGTGAACTTTGTCATGGCAGCAAGTCTTTATCTACAAGCTTTTTTTTTTTAACAAGCGGATTGGTGCATTTATTTGAGACGACGTAAAGCACACAGAAAAACAATGCCTCACTATGAGCTTACCTTGATTCCAGTAGTCCCAATGGGCATTTGTGCAACATCGTAGACCAGACTGGATTTGAGGCGTTGCACAAATGGATCAGAGAATGCCCGCCCATGAAATCTCTTGAAGCCTTGCACCGTGTTCTTGCAGTTTGTGACAACCTGTTCAACCACAAAGATTCAGTCAACAAACTTATCAAGTGAGTGAGCACATTTTGCAATATTCTGTTTGATACCACCACTCATGCCACATTCTAAACATGCTCATTGTCAAAAACCTCCATAAATAATGCTGCAATCAAGACCATGAATACCATTTCCAATAAAATCATACCTGGCTTTTTGCAGCGGCACCAATTGATCGATTCCGTGGTCCAAAAGAAACGCATGCTCTATGAATAGAGAAGACATATCCGTTTCGTCCTCCTTTTTGTACAATTGTACATTTTGTAGCTACAATGAACCTGTCACAAGCAATACGCTTTCACATGACGCATTTCAATGTGTTTCGTGCAATGGTGTTGAATTGTATCAGCGTCTCATTGGTGATTTGGAGGATAACAAAGTACAATCAATTGATCAAGCCGTTTTGACAGCCAGTGCACGACGGCCTCCTCCCAATCACGCGCTTTTCAGTGCCCACCGGCAATAAAAAAAAAATCCCTTAATTGTTCTATAGTACATTCCGTAACAATGACGCGGTACTTCACCGTAAATGCAAATTGCAAATAAAATACTTTATCCACACAAGAAAAAATGGGTCGTCTTTTAAGTGATAGACACTAGGATTAGCCGTAGCACTCACATGCTGTTTCCTGTTGTGAAATTCGTTAGCATGCTACCTCGCCAAGTTAGCATCGTTAGCTTCACACGACAGGATGATCAGGGGTGAATTCGCGAACATTCCTGACTCGTTATTAGGCGCAGGCGGCACAAAAAGTAAAGCCAGCCATCGCCATCATACTTACGGTGTACACCGGTCGCTATATTCATTGGCGACAGTTTCGATTCCACCGGCTCGGGCTACTGCTACATAGCAGTTCAAATAGCCCACGTCGAATCCGACAACTGACATCTTATAACTAGTTAACGGGGCAGAGTAGTGTAGAGCGAATACACCGGGAAGTGCAGTGGTACAGTTCCGTGTGAAATGAGGAGCGAGCAGCTACAGGGTTAGGATTTCACTCAGCGGCTGTCGTTGGTGCAACCTCGTTCTTGTTCCATGAAGCTGAGCACAGCAGCATGCGGTACACCGGCAGATGAAGCGAGAGGCTTCAAGAATTTTCTATCCGTGTCGCCAACCAATCCCGTGCGAGGCCGGGATAGGGAGCGAGTGCGACCCCTACAGGCCAAAAGGAGTAGCGCTGGGACGCAACCTTTCCGTCATCGTGTTCGATGTTCAGTCTGATACAGTCCCCTCCATAAGTATTGGAAAGGCAGTCAATTCATTCGTTTTTGTTTACTAAAGACAATTGAGTTTCGGAGCAAAAGATGAACATGAAACAAAAATAAAAAAAAATCATAATTCCAGCTTTTATTTCATGGTATCGAGGTGTTAACGCAGGACAGGACAAGGGTCAGGCCAGACGTTGTGGATTTGATTCTCAGCCCTTGGGAACATGTCGAAGTGTCATTGAGCAAGATACGAAATTCTCAATCGCACCTGATGCTAATAGGTGGAAAAGCGCTGTATAACTGAAGGACAATTTGTTCCAAAACATTTGTCTTATCGCTGTACTTTTTTTGCAAAACCCAATCTGGCCTTCAGTATTTTTTTACTCGAGTGGCTTGCATATTGTGGTGTGGTCTATATACTTCTCTCAGTCTTCTTCGAATAGTGGATTGTGATACCTGCAACCCTGCCCTGTGGAGGTAGGCGGTGATGTCTTTGGATTTTTCTTCACAGCTCTCACAAAGTTTCTGTCATAAATTACAATTGATCACTGGCCGACCTTTTTGATGTCTGTTGCTCAGTACACCAGTACCTCCACCTCCCAATACAGGTATGCCATGAGCTCATCATGAACAAAGGCATAATAAACAGTCTAAATTGATTTTACATAAATATTTTCTCATCTTTATTAGTGACACAGAAGCAGCATTTAACAACAGAAGAAGCCTCAGAGCTGTTGAAGGATTATTCTTCGTTCTCGTAGTCAGCAGGATTCTTCCTCTTGCTCTGCTTGTGAACACTGTTGCCCCAAGTGTAGGTCAGGTACATGAGCGCCATAGCTGCAATTGAACATATGCACCGGGATATGCATTTTTAGTTCAGTTTTTGTATCAGTCTACACCTAACAACAAAAGTTGCAAGTTATATTTTGTTGTGAAGTCAATGTAAATTCAACAACAATTTGTCTTAGAAGCAAAAAAATAAACACTTGATTCATAAAATTCTGTATTAAGGCTGCACTTCAAAATACAACTTGAGACGAGGTTAACAGTATGATGCAGCATCATTATGAGCGTAACAGCAAGAATAAGGGGCAGAGAAGGTCCCCAATGACTGTATGCTCCAGCAATGTGTTGCTGCTTAGTGTAGTTTGATGGTTTATGAATACCATAACATTTAAGCTCATTTCTATAAATTTGTCAACAGTGTTTAGTATTTGTAGCTAACAAAATTTTGTCAAGAGGAAATCATAGGGTTTGTTTAACAATGTTGTTTAAATCCACAATTTTTAATTTTTCCAGTTTTACAAAAAGTAAACTTTGTGAGTCAAGTAAACTGAGGATTGACAAACACCTTGAGGTAAGCTCGCTGTGGCTATTTAGATAACTGTCCAAGCGAGTCTTAATTTTGTTTTCTCAAAGTGATGTTGTATGAAGTCTCCTTTCTTGATAGCTAGAGTGAGAAAAAGCAATAGGGGATACCTTAGTGTTTAAGTTATTGTGAATTGTTTTACTTTAAACACAAATTATATGTGTGGGAGGGCTAAACTAAAGAAAAATGTTTTTATATGCTACTGTGGCTGGATGGTCTGGACTCTGGAACCTACCGTCCCTCTCACCACCGTATTTTGTTATATTCTCATGCCACTGCACAAACTACTTTGTGTTTGTAACTTCAAAATGTCATATAGGTACAGCAAACATTTGAATTAAAAACATTTCCGGGCCATAAATTAAAAAAAAAAAATCTGTCCCTGCTCCAAATAGTTCTTTGTCCACCATCTGTAACCTCAAAACGCAAGCCGATGCCATCATAACAGGACTCTTGGAATACCTGTTGTGATTAGATACTCACGAGGGGCAACTTTGAAGAAAGACGACGTGAACCTTCTCCACAAGTTGGGAATTCCCTTGGAGAAATAGTTGGGGAATGCCTTCTGCTCAAAGGGGGAGAGACTGTATGTGATGATATGCCTGACCCTGGCTAAGTCTCCGAAGTGGCGGCCCATGTTGATCAAAATGCGAACCCAACGGGGGTAGACGAACTGTGAAGGAGAAAGGGCTACAATTTGAGGACGTGATTTCAATGTGAACGCTACAACAAACTGGGCATAAAAACATTAGGCAAGTGAAGTAATTGTAAAGAACGTTTGTAGACGCAATCCAAATACAACACGTTCTATCGGTATTCATGGCAGCACTCGTTTGAAATGTTCACATAACGTGAGCGAGTTCCTGACACGCAGCTGCGTAATCACACAAACTAGTAAATTAAAGAACGTAAATTTGACCAATCAACCCGGATACAAATGAATGATTGCGAAACAAACGAGCAACTTTGAAAAGATAAATTAACATTTGCCTCGGTGGCCTGCTTAAGTACAAACATGAGACTTTAAACCCAGTCGTTAAAGAAAACAAACCAGGAGCAGAGGAAGATCTTTTTAATCTGCTGGTAAGTGTTATTCTAGATTGTCGCCGCATACAGTTTCGCGAAATCAGTCGTATTAGTTTGACATTGAAGCTTACCGTTCTTGTCCTCGTCTTTTGCTAAAGGTGCTCCGTTTCTTCCTCAGTGACCTTGTGAAAGACGGTGCCCAACGTACATACTTTACTGCCATCTAAAGGATTGGAGGCCAAAAGACATCCTTAGAGGGTTGCTACGTGGGGGTTGTGGTGTTAAAGAAAACTAAACTTTTCCTTTTGATTAATTCATTTTCCGTTTTTGAATTAAAAAAAAAAATCCGAGTATTTTTTTTTCAAATGGTACATGTCGCACCCATGACAAATCTGTCCAACGATCCTGGACGAACACTATGACGTGTTTGGCATGCACAAAACGAATGTGACTCAAAGAATGAACTCCCAGTGTCTTTATCCCACAGCAAAATAAAAGACTGGCCATGTTCTCTTATATGATCTCAAAATAAATGAATTGTTACGGGCTCAAGTGGGTAGAGGTTAATATGAAAACAACAAAAAAATAAACGGAAGAAATATTCCCAAAAAATAGATAAATATCCTTAATTCAGGCGAAAAAAATAAGAGGAAAAATAAACGGAGAAATAAAAAATAGAAAAAAAAATCATGAACAAAAACTATTCAGATATAATTTGAAAAATTCTCAGAAACAGGCAAAACTGAAAAGAAAAAAAAATCTAATGGGAAGAAAAAAAGCTATTAATTCCCAAAAAAAAAAATGAATATATGAACTTGATTTGTTGTTGAGCACAACAGAAATAAACCTCACCTACAAATATATTGCTTCCATCGAGTACTGACTGCACACACCGATAAAAAAAAAAAGTGTTTTAGCATGAAGATATTTCCTTTTTTCATTTGCATAAAAACTAAAGACCAATTGTATGCATCCTGTCTTTTATTTCCCAACTATTCAGAGAATGTCACAATTTTCATCAGTTTGAATATCCAGAAGCTGAGCACAGACACACAGTGAATTCACATGATTTGCATAAATACACATGGCATGCATGTAGTCACATTTTACCAGTACAAATTTATAGGTATGCAGTCACTTAGTGACCAGAAGTAATAAATACACACGGACACCTTGACAGCTTTCATTCGGAACATTTTCAAGATAGCCGGCACTCAAGACGGCCATCTCCAATGCTCAGAAATAAAACAACATGTAAAAGGTTTGATAAGATTTTGTGACTGATCTTGCCTTTCTTTTTTTTTCTTTGGTCCAGAACAGGGCGAATTAATTCTTACTGTTTTAAATTAAACAAAAACAACAGCCCACCCACACAAAATAAGTTAACAAAAACTAAGGTTAAAAAAAGAAAAACGAAATCATATACTGTACTACTCTCTTTTTTGTCATCAAGTGTTTCATATCGGCACCCTCATGCAAAGGTGAAACACTGGATGAATTTGCATCCTTTCTAATAAGGCATCAACGAAAACGAAATAAACATTGCTTTACTTACTACCCCAATGTTAAAATACATTGTTGAAGTAAACACACCTGCTCCAGAACAAACATCTTTTATGCACAACTATTTTAACCATTGATGAAATCACAGAGCCTGGTCAGAACATCTATTTAGTGCGCCAAAGGTTTACGGTCAGATTCATTTGAAATGGGGTGAGACGGAGGGTCGTTTGGTTTAGCGGCAGGTGCACCTGGTGGCCACCATTTCTTCAAACTCCTTGTAAACGTACGAGCCGTCCTCTTGGAAGATCATGACACTCAGGGGGCTGTAATGGGAGGGGATGCACCATGGCTTCGGCACAGAGGAGTCGAGCTTCTCATATATGATGTTTTGTACCATAGTGTGCACGGGTGAACCATAGATGAAGCCAATTGTCCGCGGGCAGATGCCTCGACAGTACCTCGGGTTATATTTGGGCGGGAAAACGATCCAGTGATCCAGTTCGAGCTGGCTGAACCGCACCCTGAAATCATACAAGGCACAGTAACTTGTTGGGAACTCCGAGCTTGGAAGTAGCGCCGGCAAGTGCATGTCCAGGCTTTTATCGCCTCGTTTGCTCTTTGCGGACACCCTCCTTCGCCGCCTCTTGGCTCGAAGCACTCGATGGGCTTTGAAAATTATCTGCTCGTTTAGCGTGTTTTCAGTGGTGGGCGGCAACGCCTGGTGTGACACTTTGCTGTCGTCATGAAGGTAAAGCAGCAGCGGAGGGGACCCCACGGTGAACTCCAGAGGATCTCCGTGCCCGGCATTCCCGGCTTGTTGCTCCTCTGGGCAGATGACTTTGACGTGAAGGTGAACGCTGTGCTTGGGGAATTTTGAATGCGGCAGAAACAGCGGAGTGATGTCGACTTCCACCCACTTCCCTCTTCCTGGGCCATCAGCGATGGAAGTGACGTTTACAGCTTTGTGGACGCCGGGACACAGCGGACATTTATCGGAGTGCTCCTGCTCCTTGATGCTCAGGAAGCACACAGAGTTGATGTGGGTTGAGGTGTACAGCAGCGTTGCCTTCATGAGCTGCTCTTTTTCTCCAACTTGATCTAGACTGTAGGGGAGATCTCGTGTGAAACTCTCTGCAGGAAAATAGAGGAAATCATGACAGTTAAACTATGACATGGCTGCTATAATATTCTGACATTTCCAGCTCTACAATAGGATAAATGTTTTTTTGGGGCCATTGTTCATTAGCCATTTTTTTGGCTGAATTTCCCAGTTTATTTTACATTGAATAAAAAACAAACTGACATTGTTCGGCAATATTTTAATGCATACATTTTTATTTTGTATTTGTTTGATATTGATGCACAACTTAAAAAAAAGTCAGAAGCTACTTACCAGTTACTCAGTACTTGATTACCCCACCCCCATTAATTAAACAAGACTAGGCTCTTTCACACAGCTATAGAGGTTTTCAGGTATCTGTACTTTACTATTTCTGACAAGTTCTAAACAAGTATTTGTTACTAATTCTTTACTTTGTCGCCATAAATCCCACATTTCAAAATGTTGCAATACAGTGGCGCAAAAAGTATGTATGCAGCATATGCTGCGCATAGGGGCACTAGAGGCGGCGCCAAAGCGATGGGAGGAAAATGATTTGAGAGGCCATTTTATGTATTAAACAGCTGTTTGTTCACAGGCATGGTTTGATCTAATCACTAATGCCAATAGAGGTACGTCACTGATAGGTACCCCCCAGCTCCGTGACTGTCACCTCAAGTACGCGAGCGGCGAGTGCTTACAATTCAAATGCCTGATGATGCTGAAGATGGAGAAGCAAAATAGAAAGTGTGCAGGGTCAAAAAAAAAAAAAAAGAAAGAGGGAGAGGGAGAGGGATAAAGATGATGCAGGCATGAAAACCAGCTTCTCGAAGTGGTTAAAAGACATAAGCAGTAGAAGTAAGTTGTGATGGCTCAGTGTAGTAAGAATCACTTGTGGTTCAATGAAATGTTCAATAAAAGTTTGAAATCAAAGTTATATTCCCCCCAAAATGTATTTGGAGGCTACATATAAAAAATTTAATTTTTTTTTTGGGGGGGGCTGTGTCTGCATACCCTCCAGAAAGTAGATAGTTGCGCCCCTGTTGCTAGATTTTTTCCCACTATAGTGCTGGTGTTGCGGTTGCATTCATAGCGCACGTCGCAGTTCTGCTCACCTTTATCGCTTTTGGCAAGACATTGCTCTTGCGGCTTGATCAGTCTGACGACGTTGTAGCGCGCACTCACGTCTAAACTCCTCTGCGCTCTGGACGTTCCCTTGAACGTTGTGTCCGCCAAATACTTGATATACTTCTGCTCAGGTTTGATCTTTTTCGCGGAGGCCGGGTTCCACCTGGAGCCTCCGTGGTCGGACAGAGCTTTGAGCAGCGGTGAGAAGATGGTGCCATGAGCGTACTGGCTCAAGTCGCTCCTGGAGTCAGTGCTGCCCACAGAGGATCGAACAGCCGACGGGCGGCTGCTGTTGACCAGCAGCAGAAACAGTGCAGCGCAAAAACAACGAAGGGCAACTGACGTCAACATTTGCTTTTTATGCATGCAAAATAAACAGGGGGAACCGGGCCGAAAAGACCAAACAAAATCGCCGCACTGAAGCTGCAACTGTGCGCACGTGGCGCCGCTGATCAACTAGCGGCAGGTGTTGCCAATCAACCGTCACCTCTATGGCGTCATCAGGTAAGGTCGCGGGGCTCTCGTGGGCGACGTTTCAGCAGCTTTATTTTGAGATTTTTAAATGGATTCAATGTATTTTACAATTAAGTTATTCAAATCAAATTAATTTGTGTTCATCAATTATAATTTCATATTTTGTATTATTTCTGTCAAAGCCCTTATGCAATGATATGTTATTGTTTTACATAATACAGCGAACCTCTGCAAATTATACCCACCCCCCGAAAAAAGTTTTTTTTTAATCAATTTAAAGGTGAATCTGAAACTGCCTAACTGCTCGTATGCGCGGGTCCAATGTCATTATGTGGTTATTTGTTTTAGTTTGTGTTCTAATTTCCCGCTAATTTTTATTACACCATATGGAAAGCACTTTGTAACAGCTGCTGCTATTGTGTAATGCGCTATATAAATAAAGTGGTCTTGTTTTGCTGCCATCTTGGGACCAAGAATCTATGTGAAAGTGAGTTGAGAAACTTCTTTGAGCCAAAAGAGGCGTTTTGCTGCCATCTTGTGGTAAAAAAACATTTGGAGCGTCATCTCAATTATGCATAGTTCTTTATTCAAGGTCGAGCTAGGTCCGCCATTGGCAAAGGATTCACATTTTTTTAGGCACCTCGGCACAATTTATTTTTACAAATGTCATATTTTTGTATTAGGTCAGTTCCAAATAAAACTGTGACAAGACTGGAACATCTGTTCTTGAACAATTATAATTAGACCCGTTTGAATGAAAATATGTCATTCGTGTCTCATCGATAACTCAGCAAAAGCTTTGGAGGTTCCATCCTACTCCTCTGCCGGCGAATTGGGCCCATGCTCCTGTATCCATGACAAACACACATTCACACACACACACACACGCACACGCACGCGCGCGCACACACACACCAAGAAAATGATCTGATCTGCATAACCAAACGCCATACAAGTCCCCTCAAAAAGCAACTGCATTTTCAAAGGATTTCGCTCCTCTTGTGAAAACAGAATTCATAAAATGTTAAAATAACTTTCAGTCACTCATCACGTAGGTAGGAAAGAGGCAAGGAAGGTAAGAATACATTTTTTTGCCTATAGACAAGTTATACACAGATAGTGAGAGCTTGCAACAAGTGCTGAATTTCACATTTGTTATTTAGATGAAACATCTTCATGCGATCTAGCGTGACTACAGATGCATCGCTAGGGAGAACCACAATCAACCACAGAACGCCTTCTGGGGATGTTTTGCATTCAAATGAGCAAAACGTATGAAATTGTCCAGTCACTCTAACCAGTGAGGAAATAATAGTTCCTCTTCAACATTTTCATTTGTCAAAAGATTGGGGCTTTTGTTGGGTGAAAAGTATTAGTAACACAAAAAAAGTTGCAACTGCCAGACACACAAACAAATAGTTCGCCTTGCAGTCTTGGTACAATGACAGACATTGCTATGTACAGTTGGTAGTACTTACAATTTGGTCATCAAGTATAGTAGGGCTGCTTGGTGGAAAAAAAAATCTAATTTTATGATTATGCCAATTTTGTAATCGTTGGTAATAATAATCATAATTTCATTTTCATTAAGTGCACAGCCCTACTATACAGAAAGTCATTTGCGCATTTATTCAATATCCTTTATATTCAACTTAAGTGCTACGTATGAGTATGTTCATTGTCCACAGTAGGTACAGTGCTGTTTATCGATATATATCTATCTCAGAGAGAGAGAGAGAGAGAGAGAGAGAGGTTTTTGCTATCCTTTTGAAATTCAGTTTAAGGTCCATGTATTAGAATGTATATATCCTCATCAAAAGGACAGCGTTGACATTCAAGTAGGACAACTCGATGTGAAGTGAGGCAAAAATTGTGCACTATAGTTCACATATGCAGACAACTAGTGACGTGCTAGAAGTCAACTAGTAGAATTTTATAATGTAGTACTTACTACATGTAGTAGCCCACTGTTGTCAACTTTGTCCTACTGAGGAGGACAGAGCTTGAACAAAAAAAAACAGATGAACCATATCCACTCTCTGGATAGGGTACATAACTGACACAAGATAAGCACCAACTGGACAGTCTCACTCATCATGCGTGACTCTTGTTGCATGCTTCTGCTTCCTGTGAGGCTGGAACAGCTTACTGATAGTGTTGAGACCTTTCGGCTGCTCCAGGTAATCCTCGTCATCCGTCTTGTCCCCGTATTTAGATAGCCGCAAACCTCCCACGAGGGCTCTAACCTCCTCTGACACACCCTCCCCCAGGTAGTGGTGGGCTCTCTTGCCGTTGTTGTCCCTCTCGTCGACGCTGGCTCCATAAAGCTGCACCAGTAGAATCATGACTTCTATGTGGCTGTGTATGGCGGCAATGTGTAGAGGCGTGTAGCCCCCGTGGGCTTTGCTGTTGACGTTAATGTGCGCTCCTCTCCTGCGGGCGATGTCCATCAGCTTGTGGACCATCTCTCCGTTGCCGTCCTTGGCGGCCCAGTGCAATGCCGTGAAGCCTGACATGAAGTCCTTCTTCTGGACCAGGCGGGCGTCCTGCAGGAGCATGGCGTGGACGTGCCCCCACAGCCCGGCGGCGCACTTGACCAGCCACTCGTGGGTCAGGGGGTCAAGGGGTACCGACCCACAGCTTTCGGCTTCGTCAGCCTGCGTTTTGCTCAGGTTATCTACGCAACCGTTTCTCCAATTTAGTGGGGCTTTGTCTTCATTGCAAACTAGAAGTTCAGGTTCGGATATAGATTGTGGTTTCTCTTTAGGAGGAGAGGCAACTGCTACGACGGCAAACACAGCTCCCGATGATCTGCTGCCTACTTGATCTCTACTAATATTCAACACTTTGAGAGTAGTGTCTGACTTACGTCTTTGCAAGTTCATGTGCGACGGGTAGCACGCATTGTTATTATTCTCCACGTCCGAATGACCGATTTGCAAAGTCGAGTTGGAACAGGACAAAGACTCATGCAGCACATCTTTCACAAAGTCCTGGTACCGCTTCTTGACCGCCACGAACTTCACCCCGTCCGTCTGGCGAACCACGGCCACGCTGTTGACCAACTTTTTGAACAGCTCCCTATTGTGTTGCCTTTCCGCGGGCGAGCCTCCGTGGATGAGAGCGCCGAAATGGCCGAGCAGCTCGGCGTTGCGCACTTTGCCGCCTCGCTCCAGTAAAAAAGACAAAACTGACTCCTGGGTTAAAGCCATCGCGTTGTAGTCCGATTGGGAGGCGAGGAGAAATAAAGACTCGATGTCGGCAGGGATTATCTCCTCCCGGGTTGCTGTGTGTAGCGACAACCTGCCGCTTCCGGCGCGTTCACCCCCACTCCCCTTGCTCCTTTTTTTTTGGCGTTGTTAATGGTGACACTCCCAGTTTCATCTTAAACCCCCTGAAAAAAATACATCGACCAACAGCCATTTTTTGTGTCAATTAATGACTGGAATTACTGCAACATGCTCGAATGAGATCCAAAACAAGATCACCAAACGGTGTGAATTATTGTCTTTAAAAAGGCTGACTGTCGTGTATTTATTTATAAGCAAGGACATGTGGTGTAACGTTTTTCATTTCATAATCCGAATAAAAAATACGAAATATGATGTTAAGTAGTTTAAAGATACGTATATGGATACATCTGTTTTTAATTTTATGAATATATATGATTAAAAATATGTATTTTTGTTTTGCACCACAATTCAAGCCTGCAGATTAATCTCATAAAAAAAAGATGTAAATTGACTGAAAAATCGATGATGCGAGAAGAGATTATCATTATTTTTATTATTATATATTATTATTATAATAAAAATATATTTTTTAATATTATTAACATGAATCATTAATACTATATATATATATATATATATATATATATAATTAGTGCTGTCAAGTGACTAATTTTTTTAACTAATTAATCTAAAACAATTCCATGATTAATCATGATTATTCACATTTTTCAACTACTATTTTTTGCAAAGCTTATAACAGATATTTACGTGAATAATATCTTGGAATTGATGCAAAATCACCAAATATGAAGTATATTTAATTCAAATACTGTTCTAATAGCTTTCTTGGATTCTTGAATATGAAAAGGAGACATCTTTGCAGACATTTATTTTCGAAACATTTCTCAAAACTGCCCACAAGCGCCACACTCCAGCAGTGTTGGTTTGCAAGGCCCAGTGGTAACTTCAACCAGTGTTTTGTTCTGAGACGTGCTAACGACAGCTAATATGGCACAATATTTGCAAAGTATACAAATTTATTTTAAGCAAATCAAACTGAGTTAACTGAGTTAAATTTTTTTGGGATTAATCACCTGAGTTAATGCTTTAATTTTGACAGCCCTAATATATATATATATATATATATATATATATATATATATAACAAAATAGGCAACAATAGATTAATAAAAGTACTACACAACCCTACAAAAGAAACATCTTAATTATTCATAGATAACTTACTGACTTAGTAACATTAGCCCCAAACATGAAAAAAAAGATTTTCTGTCCCAACTAGTTTTGATAAAATACAGTAAAAAATATGGTTGAACATTAATTGTCTTGTAAATCGTACTATCCAAATTAGTTTTCATCGATTGATTGATACACTGCCTCAAAAGGTTTTGAACACTGAGTGGGTCACAAAATGTTACAAAACAGATGAATTTAAAAAGACAATTTTACCAGTCATTATTTTCATCATTTAATTTTCGTCTTCGTCATTGTGACTCGTTTGTGCGGTGGTTAATCGCGTATGTACATAACCTGTTATCCATTCTTTATATCCGTGCCATGGGTGAACATTTAGGACAACGGTTTTTGACCACAGCTCGTTTGCCATGGCAACAGCGACATCCAGAGGCCCAGACTGGAAAAACAGTTTGTGGAGATTACTCCTACAAGCAGAACAACCTCCACTGTTCAGTGGCGCTGCACTCACTGAAAGGAGGGCTGCCATGTCGTCCTCCAGTACTCACGGGGTGTTGCCTCCAAGTGGCCATATTTAAATAACAGCGTGCGTCTGTGATGAGGAGGGAAACACTTGTGACCATGGCGGCCAGCGAGGTGGACATTTTCGCTGTAAGTAGGATCGTCTATCATGCGAATTCAGTTTTCTCACTCGGGTGTATGTACATGAACAGATGGGGATGTTTTGAGAATGTGTGTGCTCAATGACTCGGTGATGAATGCGGATTTTCTCCTGCGGCTGCACTTAGAGAAATGATGCGCTGTCGTTTTAAAAATAGTAGACATCTTTTTGTGTGTGCATAAATCCGTGCACGTTAATGAAACATGGGGTGGCATGCAGCAACGCAGTTAAGCGGATAAATTGCTGCAGAGTCAAGTGACTTGCTTAAATTTTCTGCTTTGCGACTTTATGACAAATACGCATGGAAAGCCGTTGGAGCACTTATTCCATATGCTTGATATGCAACTTAAGGTAAACTAACGTGGAGCACTAGTAAAATAAACCAGTCAAGTAATCAAGTATCGCGGATTATAGCTTCCTAGTCGCCTACCCGCGCAAAAATGCCCATGGCTGTTTTGATACAATGCCAAAGTCCCATTAGTGTGCAGAAATGTCAGCGAACAAGCAGAACGATTAGGGGTCATTGGTGGAATGAGTGCCTTACTAGTCCCGCTGGTACTGTTTTGTTTAATCGAATGCACAGGTGTCAAACTCAAGGCCAGATCCGACTCACCACATGCTTTTATGTGTCCCGCAAAAGCAAGTCCTGTTTGTCATCTTACACGATCCTTTCTAAAATCTGTATCAATATTTCAAATTGTCATGTATAATCAACAATAACGTTGAGATGTTGCAAGGTTTTTTTGTTAACCTTTCTACAGTAATTTGAACACTAATTGAACAAACTATTTTCCTTGACGTCTGATTTCAAAACTAGTAGGCCATCATTTTGTTCTGTATCTGTAATAAAGATTAAACATGTATTTGGTTTGACTGCCATAAGTACCGAATGGTCCGCAACAAAATGAAGTTCGACAGCCAAAAAGCTTACTGCAACAAATGTACCAGTAAATTGGCCACTTGAGACAGAACGATTAACTGATTAACTGATTATCTTGCATGTTGTTTATCGACAGACTATCATTTGACCTGCTGCAGCGTTTGTATGCATAGTGAGAAGTGCTCATCCATGCTGATGAGAAACTGGCAAGCAGCTCAGCATGAGAACCGGGATGTGTTCAAGACAACATTCATCCGTTTCGGCCTCTTCAACAAACACATACAAAGAGCTCTTTATCTTGATGTTGTTTCACGGGATGGGAGGCTATCCAAGCTGCTAGCCTGGTGGTACCCAACAACCACCCAATCCTCACATTTCAGAACTACTTCCTGTTTTTATTGTATTTAAACGAAATAGTGTGCCACCATCTAGTGGTGACAGTTGAATTACAATAAAAACACAGGAGACAGAACAAAATTGTGACAATTCTGGACAAAATATAGCAGGACCGTGAACCCGGAACCCGTGATGAGGGACGATAACCGTGTTGTGTTCCATCTCTTCAGAATGAAGACAAACGAACCTTGGAGCTCGGAGGTCACGTGGGCTTCGACAGTCTTCCAGATCAGTTGGTCAGCAAATCAGTCACACAGGGCTTCACTTTCAACATCCTCTGCATAGGCAAGTAGAATTTTTATGCTTATTTTGTATTTGAAATATCAAGTCACTCCTCTTTTTTTCCCTTAGGTCTGTTCACCTCCTGTCATTTGTTTGTCTGCTTTTCTCATAGGGGAGACAGGAATCGGTAAATCCACCTTAATGAACACACTTTTCAATACAAGATTTGAAAATGAAGAGGCCAGCCACTACGAGAAAGACGTGCTTCTACGACCGCACACGTATGACCTACAGGAGAGCAACGTCAATCTCAAGCTGACCATCGTTCACACTGTCGGCTTTGGGGACCAGATTAACAAAGAAGAAAGGTGGTAGAGTTGTTAAAATTGTATAGAAAATGTACACTAATGTGAAAGGCACTTGAACTCTGGTCTCTGTGTTACAGATTGAGCAAATTATCTTAATAGATGCTAAAAGCAGTGAATGACCAAAATAAAAACAGCTTATAAAGAATAATATTTGTGTTTTTCCTTTTTCCTTTGCAGTCATAAACCCATTTTAGAGTATATCGACACTCAGTTTGAAACATACCTCCAAGAGGAGCTAAAAATCAAACGTTCCCTGTGCAATTTCCATGACACGAGAATCCACATCTGCCTATATTTCATCGCTCCCAACGGCCACTCCCTCAAGTCTCTGGATCTCGTCACCATGAAGAAGCTCGACAGCAAGGTGGCCGCCCAATGTTCTGTATAATTCTCCCAGTTAGTACAATTAGTCTGGTTTGTTGTTTGCTCGCAGGTGAACGTCATTCCTGTCATTGCGAAGGCAGACACCGTGTCAAGGAGTGAACTGGACAAGTTAAAGATCAAGATCATGAGCGAGCTGGTCAGCAATGGAGTGCAGATATACCAGTTTCCGACAGAGGATGAGGCTGTGGCCGAAATCAACTCCTCCATGAATGTGGGGCTCCCCAACACACACACTCAGTCAGACAGTTGGTCACCCACTTACGCAGGCACTCTCTCACAAAACAGAACACACACATGCAGAACACTCGCTCACTCATTCATTCAGTCACTCCCAAATATAGCACTCACTCTCTCATAGAATCACTCACTCACTCACAGTGACAACACTCACTCACTCATAAAATCACTCACTCACTCTCACTCACTCAAAAAAAACACTCACTCACTCACAAAACACTACTCACTCAGAAAATCTCACTCACAAAAACAACACTCATGCGACAAAACATGACACATACGCTCTCTCACCCCCACAACACATTTTCTCTCTCTCTCTCTCTCTTTCTCTATCTCTCTCTCTCTCTTTCTCTCTCTCTCTCTTTCTCTCTCTCTTACTCACTCACTGACAGCTCTCACTCACCCACTCACAAAAAACAATAAGCAGTCACTCACAATAACAGCACTCAGTCACAGAAACAACACTCACTCACTCACTCACTCACTGACAGAGACAACACTCACTCACTCATAAAATCACTCACTCACTCACTCACTCACTCTCTCTCACTCTCACTCACTCAAAAAAAACACTCACTCACAAAACACTACTCACTCAGGAAAACTCACTCGCAAAAACAACATTCACGCGACAAAACATGACACATACGCTCTCTCACCCCCACAACACATTCTCTCTCTCTTTCTCTCTCTCTCTCTTTCTCTTTCTCTCGCTCTCTTTCTCTCTCCCTCTCTTTCTCTCGCTCTTACTCACTCACTGACAGCTCTCACTCACCCACTCGCAAAAAACAAGCAGTCACTCACAATAACAGCACTCAGTCACAAAAACAACACTCACTCACACACTGACTCACTCACTCACATGTTCTTGCTCATCACTCTCATTCGCATGCATGCACACACAATACCTAATACACGTGCAGGATGCAGCAACCTTTTATTAGAATGTGGGACACTGTCTGGTTTACACGAAGAGCAGGGGGCAGATTGCCCATCTTTTATGAGGAGGCTCGTTTATTGGTGGTCACCCTGGCAGCATAACTAATTCTGGGTTTCACATTGAGATTCTACAGGAATTAGTAGTCAAACTTGGCAGTGTTTACACTCATTTCTAAATATATATCCAAATTTTAAAATTCCAAACATCAAATTGAGTTATAACCAAATTAGTGTTCAATTTTTGGGCTCCGTTTAGATGCTGGGAAGAGCCACGAAATGGTGCAGTTTACTTTGCAAGGGGGGGTTGCCGCCACTTGGGGGTACATGAGATAGTACAGTGGTTCATTGGTCCCTGAAATTATGTATTTTTAATTGCAATGTGTGCTGACAGTATTCTTAAAAAAGCCTACTCATTCATCAACATCGGATAACAACTCATAACGTGACAGCATTGGTTTTCATCTTCTACTACAGACTCACCTGCCATTTGCTGTTGTTGGCAGTGTTGAAGATGTCAAAGTAGGCAATAAAATGGTCAAAGCAAGACTGTACCCTTGGGGATCAGTACAAGGTGAGTCCAACTGACGCATTTTAAGTCTCCACCTGTTAAAAGGTCATTCAAGATTCTGAATTTCTTTCGTTCGGCTTTTGTTCCCCTAGTGGAGAATGAGAGCCATTGTGATTTTGTGAAACTGAGAGAGATGCTGCTGCGTGTGAACATGGAGGATCTTCGTGAGCAAACGCACACTCGCCACTATGAGCTCTACCGCCGCTGCAAGCTGGAGGAGATGGGCTTCAAGGACGCAGACCCCAACAGCCAGTCGTTCAGGTGGGATAAGACTTCAACTTCCAACAAAGTCGCCCAGCCTGATTTTGTACTGCGGACACTACCACTCTAGTCTCTGAATGAATTTTGTAACATAAGTTGACAATGAGTCTCACATAAAATGTAATAAAATTACAACTACTGTGCCCTTCAGCCTGCAGGAGACATATGAAGCCAAGAGGAAGGAGTTCCTTAGAGAACTGCAACACCAGGAGGAAGGAATGAGGCAGATGTTTGTCAACAAAGTAAAGGAGACGGAAGCAGAGCTGAAAGAAAAGGAAAAAGAGGTGACCGTTAGCACGAATAACACGTCAAGGAACCTGTGTCCAATTTTGATTTTGCCCTTGGTCTCTAGCTCCATGAGCGGTTTGAGCAGCTCAAACGACTGCACCAGGAAGAAAAGAAGAACCTGGAGGAGAAACGACGAGAGCTGGAGGAAGAGATGAATGCTTTCAATAGGAGGAGGGTCGCTGCAGAGACGCTGATGGGCCAGGCTCTCCAAGGTGCCTCTCAGCCTCTCAAGAAGGACAAGGACAAGAAAAAGTAAGTCCCACTTTCTTTGGTTTTTTAGGTGGCGCTAATGACAAATTTCTTCATAAAAAAAAATAAATAATGAGGCAAAAAACTTTTTATCTGGAACTGTTGACCAGCCCTCAAGGTATATAAATTGGAATTTGACGCACATTTGTATGAACAATTAGCCCCTAAAGTCAGAGAAAATTATCCAATTTCATGAAATTGGTCTGAAAAATATACGCCATGTATGACAAATAATACATTTGGCAGAACAATTAAGTAGTCCTCCACTAGATGGCAGCAGATACAATTCACCTTTGTATTCACCTGATGCCATCAAACAACAGAATAAGTTTCACTTGCATGCAAATGTATCCGTTTTGTGTCCAGGTCTAGATTAAAGATTTCATATTACCAACAATTTAACCACTCGCAATATATATTTTTTTAAATATCATTGAACCAACATCCTGTAACAGATTTTGTTTTGAGAGGTTCCCTCTGCACATGCTGGGTAAGCCAAATAACGATATGTGATTAAAGCCTATCATGCAAGCGTGGCCAATATTCTCCACGGCAGCCTATGTAGACGGGGCGTGATTAATGAGGTAGTGACATCCTCCCAGGAGCCATGTATTGCTCAGATACTGATCCAGGGACAGATTGAGAGTGACACTATGTGCCCAGACACAGTAGGATGTGTCACAGTTTGACACAGCCTGATGCTTCTATCTCTGCGGGCTGACCTGCCAGACGGTATCAGGCAGGGGCAATTGTGTTTACATACGACTGGTCTCACTGCTGACACGGATGACCTCACAGTACCAAATTATTTTGCACAGGAGGACACACCATATGTCAGGAGGATTTATGTGCAGGAAGCATACCCACCTGATGGTCATGATTAAAATAGTGAATCTTTGTCGGGTGTAAGAAAATTAAAGACAAGAGTTTACACTTTGTAAGACGTGAAAGAGAGATCACATTGTCCCATCCCTTGTCACGTCATCCTTTTACGTTTTAAATCCTGTGTTTGTTTACCTCCCGCCATATTTTGTTGTTGTATGTCTTGTCCCTTTTCAGTTGATTTACATCATCCAGGCAGACCATGAATGTGTCCGCCGCCATCAGCGTCGGTCAAAGAGACTGTGGTGGTGTGTGAGCGTGAATATGAATGCGCCTGCTGTAATCCACTGTGTACTTACCGATGATAACGCTAGCTTTGCTCACTGTATTGATGCTGACTCTGCAAGACACATCAAAACAAATCAATGGACTGTTTTTAATAGTTATAGCAGCTGTTATTTTATGTTCTGGCCATGAATGTGTGTTTACAATTTTCATTGGGCTGATCACATTGAACTGATCTTTGTAAACTACAGTATCTGTGGTGTATTATTATTATACTAATTCATAGTCTCATAATTGATTAGTTGAAAAGTATACACTAGCATTCCGAATGTTCTAATCCGGAATCTTTTATTATATACAGAAAGCTAAACACTGCCTGGTCACATCATTAGTTACCCTTGCACAATTGAATGTGATTCAACAGATACAGTGTTTGTAAAGTATACAGAGCCCGCTTCAATTGCCCGGTTTCAATACTTCGAAAGAGTAGACCTTTATAGGTTTTCAAATTTTTTTCAGAATCTTTATTGGCCAAGTATGTAAAAAATGCACAAGGAATTTGTCTCTGGTCGTAAGAGCTACACGAGTATTGAAGTAACGAGCAACTATGACACAGAAGTGACATATTATCTGGACAACTAAACTGAAAACTATTATAAACCTTTGAAATTTATCTTGAGCTCATTTTTATGTCACAAAAACCTGGCAGTTGAATATGGGTGTGTAGACTTTTTATGTATGCTGTCAGACCAAATCGTTTGATAATCAAACAATACAAAGATGAAGAAAATATTATAAATAGCTGAAAGTATGATGGAGTTCCATTCTACCACTGCAAACTACAATAATAAACACATTATTAATACTTCTCTGGCAGCCACAATGAAATATATTTTAAAAGGCGGGATGTATGTACTGGAGCTCATTCGAATGTGTAAGAGTACCCAATGCGATCCCCACTAAGTCTATCTCATAACAAAGACTTGTTACTACCACCACTCTTTTTAATGCAGAATGTGAATCTAGCATTTTAGTGGATTAGCAGGTGTGCCTCTAAAAACAATTTACTAGGTTGCATTTTTGCCTCTACTAACAGATAACATGTAGTGTATACGATTGCTCATGTTTTGTCTTTTCTTCCCGTAGCTTCTTTAGTCTTCCCTCTGCGTGTTCCTTAACCTCATCCAGGAATTTGAATTAGAAGACTTTCTAACTACGCCGACGCGAAGTGGCAGATGGACAAGCAAGTGTATAATTTTTTACATTTGATTGAGCACTTTTAAGAGAAATGCACTTAAATCGCTGGGAATTAATTTCCAAAAGTCTTCTTTGTGTGTTCTACCCTCTACCATGTAGCATGCATTGTGCATGACATATAACCATCTCCCAAATAATCCAAATTCATTTCATGGAAAAGTGCTAGTTTTAAACGTGCCCTTCCTGTATTTAAAATGTACTTTTGGACTCATCACACTGTGAAATAATACATAAGACTGTATTTACTATAAAATGACAAGAAATTGTTGGTAACGGATATACTAACTTATTATTTTTATATATAATTTCAAATAAATATTATGAAGAGACTACAGTAGGTTCCCATGAGCATAATCCGCACCTTGTCATACTAACAGTAAAGAGTTATAACTGGAAATGTGTATGTTTCACGTTTATGATGATATATGATTCAATAAAACATCTCTGCCATCCATTTTGTACAGAAATGTCTATTGAAACTACTGTTATACATTAGGAACACTTTTCAACCCTGACCTTACACATTGCAAGAACATTACCATCAGTGAGTATAAATATGAAGAAATATAAGCAAGAAATTACAGTTACTAATGAGGGAGCTTATGTTGAGCCGTTTCAGAGAATTACTTTTAATGATGTGGCTAATGAATGTCCATTTTACGGTGTTTGTGTGGAGTCATTTGCGCGAGCGCGCGCACACACGCACACACACGCACCCCCCCCCACACACACACACGCTGTATGTAAGTACAAATATTTGATCTTTGTTGGCCATTTTATGTAATAAAGACAAACTTTATTGAAGTGTACCTCGTTTGGCCCATGATTTGATTTCAACTTAAAAAAAATAGCTGTTCAGTGTTCAGAAACAAATTGGCCTGCTTCCAGATTGTTCCAGAAAGTTCCCACTAGGTTTTGATCAAACAAAGTCCATGTTGAAAAAGGGGTCGGCAGTCTTAGCCAGGATATCATTTTGCTGCACTGAATTTGAACAACTAATGATTTTTCAAAGACCTCAAATAGACTTTGATAAAGATGCAGTTGTTAATTATTATATTGCTCCATAATCATCTCACTTACAGTTTTTTGCCCTTAAAATGTGACTAAATTACCAGGTTGAATTGGATAGAGTTGGATTTTAGCGTTTTCGTGTCGATTCTACATTTAATTTTATTATTATAATTATTTTACAATACTGTACACTGAAATGACCTGACGAAACAGCGTTTTCCAAGTGGCTCTTTGCTTCCCGTCGCGTGATTGGTTTCCCTATCGTAAAAGGCGGGATTTACTGAAGAAAGACAAAGAGATTATCCAATAGAATAACAGAACAGTAAACGTCACCATTGCCGACCAATGAGAGCTCGCCGTGTTAGGACAGGGGCCTGGTTTTAAGGGCCGTTAAACTCCAAATCTATCCTTTTCCCCGTCGCCTTACACCAAGGGTCGGGGGTGTGCATAGACAGGTACAAAATCTATGCTTAAAACTTTCTTAAAGAAAGTTCATACTTTCATTTTTTGGTGTTTTACACCTAATTCACCCACTTTTCCACCTCCGGATTTTTTTTTAATCGTACAACTAACGTAATTTGAGCCAAGGTAAGTAAAGGCAGATTTATTTTTCATTAAGTAATCATATTATTTAACAACCTATGCCACAAGAAGGATGCAATCATTTAAATGTATCAAGTATGTAACATGCAAAAGGTTTTATTGGTCGTTTGTAGTTTTTTCATATTTAGCGATTATTAGCATTAGCTTTGTAAGATAGCCCTTGTACATTTTAGTTGCTTGGTTTTTTTACAACGATCGTGTATGTCACACTTAAATGGGCGTCACTATATTTTGTTTGTGCTATCGAGCTGGAAATAGTGTTATTTGACCTTTGTTGCCGTTATGTAGTTCTTGTTACCGGGTCTAGTGTTAGCGCTGTTGTATAGCTTTATGTAGGCAAGGGACATGTTCGGGCATGTCAAGAACGGCCTAACTCCCTCACGCCCCCTAACTTTAAAAGACTGGGAAACGTTCAACACGATTGCCGAAGTTTAATAGAGATCTAGCTGGAAGTAGTGTTATTTGACCTTGGTTTGTTGTTGTTGTTCTTGTAGTTGTTGTTGCTGGATCTAGTGTTAGCGCTGTTGCATAGCTTTATGTAGGCGAGGGACATGTTCGGTCATGTCAAGAACGGCCTAACTCCCTCACGCCCCTTAACTTTAAATGACTGGGAAACGTTCAACACGACCGCCGCATTTTAATAGAACACACCAGTCTGCAATATCGTAACTTGGAAAAACTTTAGTTGATTGGAAGAAACTTTTTTTTTTTTAATAGTGGCTCCATGTGACTTGGAATTTCAGCCTCTCAACAATAAATATTCTCAGATTTCTGTCGTCCCCCATGAAAGCAGATGTATGGTATTTGGTGAATCAAAATAAAAGAACTACAAACATCTGCTTTTACCTTGGAAAATACTGAACATTTTTGCCTATTGTCTAACATGTGACAACGGACCAAATTGTGCATTTTCTGCCTTGACATTTTTGAAAAATGTCCTTTGGAATATGAGGAATGGAAATTAAAATTAACTTATTACATCAGCAAAACAATCATCATATTAATATTAAAGAGGCTACATTATTAAAAATGGTTTGTTGCGGCACCAAATACTTTGTGTCCGTATTGAAAATGTATCTTAGTTTCAAATAAAATATACAATCTCTACTTGAGCCCTCTTCATATTCAAGGCATTAAAGCCAAATTTAAATTATCTACGTGCATCAAACCAAAAACGCCCTCGTCTGTGTTTGTCATAATTTTATCACATGTGGAGCATGCAGTCAGATTTCAACTTGAATGAAAAATGACTACTCTCAAATTGTAAAATAAAAGCTATATTTACAAAATGGACAATTAGAATATTTATTTTACCTCATGAATGCAAATTTTACTCCTGAACCTCAGTGTCGGCATATCAGGTGTGTTGATGTCTCCTTCATTTTGACGTTGTTCCTAAATGTTCTGTCATTTTGCACACAGATGATTGACACAGTGACAGGACCCACAACACTGCCTTTTGCAGTCCAGCTGAAGGCCTTAACAGACCTGGAGGGCCGCTACCAGCCAAAGCTCAGCGGTCTGCGGATCATTGAGAGCGCTTCGGACAACGGGCTGAGGATGACCAGCAGACTCAGGGAACTGGAGGTGAAGGACTTGCTCACTCTGAGCAGGTTCTTCGGTTTCAGCTCGGAGACGTTCTGTCTGGCTATCAGCCTGCTCGACCGCTTCCTCTCGGTCATGAAGGTTCGTGTGACGATACCTGAATTGTTAATCTTGTCACTAAAATACCAGAATGACATTCTTCTTTTTCTGTTCAGATTCAACCAAAGCACCTGTCCTGCGTGGGTCTCTGCTGCTTCTACATTGCTGTGAAGTCCTCCGAAGAGAATAAGAACATCCCCCTTGCCAACGACCTGATCCGCATCAGTCAGAACCGCTTCACGGTGTCTGATATGATGCGGATGGAGAAGATCATTATGGAGAAACTCAACTGGAAGGTGAAAGCCCCCACTGCCCTCCGCTTCCTCCGCCTCTTTCACGGCTACATCCAGGAGCAGCTTGGTGCAGATAGGTGATGAAAAGTTATTATAATTGGCTAATGTCATTGTTTCGTAGAATCATTACGATAAAATTCTTAATGTGTATTGCTTTATTTTGTTTTTCTTCGTAAACACAGCGAGAAGAAACTGAGCCTTGAGAGAATAGAGGCTCAATTGAAAGCATGTCACTGTTCTTTCGTCTTCTCCAAAATGAAGGTAGGTGTCACTCATTCTGCCATCAGATTACAAGCTAACGCCTTACATGCTAAAACCTCAACTCAACTTCATTTACGGAGTATACCCACAGCTGCATACAAAGTACTGTACGTGAAGTAAAAATCAGACAAAAAAAAAAGACGGCTAAAACAATAACTTAAAAACAGTTAACACAAAAGGCTAAAAGAATGCTTAGTATCACGCTGAGTTGAAAGCAAAAGAAAAAGTGTTTTAAAGTTGGACAGAAATATGGCTTTGCTTGATGTATAAAAAGTGAGGGACAGACTATGAAAAAAAGCTCTATCTCCAGTAGTGTCTGGTCCACAGACCATGTTTTCTTAAGATGGAGCAAATACAGGGACCCCAAAAGTGAACCTTGTGGAACACCATATGACAGTGTGGCAGAGCGAACAGAGGCGAAAACAAAAAGTCCTGCCTGCCAAATCTATTTAAAAAAAGTCTACTTATTGTCACGGACGATGAATTCTCCCCCATTAAAGTGAATCTCCCGTCTCTTCTGATTTGTCTCCAGCCATCTCTGCTTGCCATGGCTCTCCTGTGTCTTGAGGTGGAGGACCAAGTTGACCCAGAGGAAAGGGACCAACTCTTCGAGGCTCTGGAAAGTCTGCAGAAGCTACTAAATGTAGGTATCATATATCTGAACATTTAAGATGACTGTATTTAGGTTAAAAAATAAAAAAAAAACACCAACTATATTTTCTTGTTTGTCAACAGATTAGAGATGGCGATCTTGTGTGTGTGCGTGAGTTGGTGGGCAAATGCCTGGCTGAGTACGCCACCGCCAAGTGCTCAAGGCCTAACGGCCAGAGGCTTCGCTGGACCATTTCGGGAAGAACCGCTCGCCAGCTGAAGCACAGCTACTACAAGATCACTCACCTTCCCACCATACCCGAGTCGGCTTGTTAAACACTTAGCCGCCATCTTGTCACCTGACCAAAACATATGTGATTGGCTCTAACTTGTCAGGTGACTGTGCTCACTTTTTTTTTTTTTACTTAAACATCTTCATCTGTGAGATGACGTTCTTTAAGTGAAAATGCTTTCCTCCCGCAATAACAGGAAGTAGTAAATTAGGCACAACTCTTCTGATCGATTTTCCTTCCGAGGGTGTGTGAGTGCGAGTATGTTCTTGTTTGAATCCGTACCACGGTGTTTGGCATTTCCTGGAACGGGTTCCTGGTTTTAAGCTAATAAGTATTGAACCACCTAGGTCCTCAGTCCACCATGTGGAAGAGGAGGGAGAAGGATTTTGCGAAACAAAAATATGGAACCAAGAAATCGGGCCCAAAATCCTTAACTTCCACCCTAGGTTGCTAAGCTGTCTTGAATGCACACTCCTACCCAAGGTGATATTTCTTTTTTTGTTAATAAAGCAAGTTGAAGGTATTGATATGGCGGTCATCAGTGATTACAGATGAGTTGTTTTCACCATTTGATAGATTAATTGGCACGGCGTGAAGTGCTACATGTTCTTTATGATTTCAATTGAGAACACAATGGTACATTTTAGTCTGAAATGTGACTTTGGGAATTTGCATTGCAGTTCCTTTTGCTGTTTGTGTCATATGACAAGTGTCACGAGTAGTTCCAACCAATACATTTCAAAAGGACTGAATACACCATCTACAAATGGAATTGTACCTTTCAATAAAACTTTATTGAAAAGTTGTGGCTGAATGCGTCATTGTTTCAAAATCAACACGTGTCAAAAGGCAAGTGAATAATTACTGTGCTCAGTGGCCCCAATTTC
This sequence comes from Idiotropiscis lumnitzeri, assembly GCF_059441095.1. Classification (NCBI taxonomy): domain Eukaryota; kingdom Metazoa; phylum Chordata; class Actinopteri; order Syngnathiformes; family Syngnathidae; genus Idiotropiscis; species Idiotropiscis lumnitzeri. The sequence continues at coordinate 18,241,812 of NC_142394.1, read as the reverse complement.
TGCCAAATTATTTGTTCTCCATTGGGAAAAGACTGGTGGAACATTCACAAAGTCTATTGACACGGAGGCGCTAAATGTCCTGTGTGCTGTGAAGACAACAGTGTTCATTCGGCCAACCTGACATCCCCCAATGTGGGTTTTTGGTGCAGGTCACTTTGGTAAACTGGAAAAGTCTGGCCCACCTCCAGCGAAATTTCCTGAAATCTCTGCACCACTGAAGTCAAATCCGGGATTCTGGAGGAGATTTTTAAATAATTCTGTCATCATTGGAGTGAAAACGGGTGTAAAAAAAATCTGAGTTACTGACCTCTCGTTGAAACCTCTCGAGTGTGAGCTTTCTCTGCATCTGGTCCTGGACCCAAGCATTTGCGCTGTATTCTCCCTCTAACAAAGATGACCAGCAGTTCCCTGCCTCTCGGTTGGTCTTCATCAGTACAATTCGAATGAGACATTTGTCCTCTGTGGATAAGATTAGTGGAGAGGAGTGAGGGAAGGCATAAATCTAAATAATCACAACCCACCTAGTGTCCATGTTGCCTCATCAGACACAGTTGCACCGAATAACCTGCCCTGTCAAAGGATGGACATATGGGACAGTCAATGAGGTGGCTGGAATACAATTTCTATTTCCTGATGACAGTCCAGCAAATTCAACATGTATGCAATGACTTGATTAAAATCAGGCATTTGAACTCGAATACATCACACTCATCAGCAATACTGATTAATATATGTATTATTACTGTGCACAGATCACTACAGATTTGTTACGCTAGTTTTGCTGGCTGACTTAATTTGCTGTTATCAGATAATAAGTTGCTAACATTATTATGGGCCAGGCAAACTTAAATCTGATGTTTAAAAAAAACCAAACATACTAAATTCGAATATATATTTTTTTGCCACGCGAATGTAACCACTTAACCCAATCAGTCATTCTCAGAATAGCAGCAGCCAACCTTGATTATTTCTGTCCCTTTGACGTTCAGCTCGACGTCTCTGGTTCCCAAATGACACTTGACTTCTTTCGCCGACGTCCCGGGCGGCACGTTGACTTCGATGAACACCTCCTCCATAGTTTGGCTCCACGAGCCCCAGCTTGTCTGACAGGGAACCAGCCCGCTCCTCTCGTCGAAGTGCACCGACATGCCCCTCGCGTGGAATTGATTTGTAATGAAAATTTTAATTTTTTCCCCCCTGTAGTGTAATGAAATAACAATTTGATCAAATCTTCCAATAATTTGTGTTTGTTGTGTTGCCACTCGCCACTCTTATCGCAAAAATTCTTCCTCGTTTTCCAGCAGTGATGTCATTTCCGGCACTCTTTTCGTCACGGCGCCATCTTGTGTCTCTTGACAACATCGCAAATTTGGTAAGGAATTAAAAAAACAAGTTTTTAAAAAAGCTTTTTAACGCTTAGGATTTTTTCCGCATCGGTCATCCACTGTGTTTTTATGACTTATTGAATTATTTGTGGAAAAATGCAACAGAATGTATAGTTTGTCTAAAACAGGAGTGGATTTTGTAATCTGTTAATTGGATTACTTGTTTTTTCCTGAAGTCCATGACTGCCTGTATGCACAGCTACAGGTTACCGCACCATTAAGAACTCAGTTTACATAAATATTTCCTACCAAATATATATATATATATATATATATATATATATATATATATGATTTGATCATAGAAAAGTATAGCATCGGGATTTATAAGCACATTTCCTTTAGAGATGGCCATCTTTTTCTTTAATTCAGTTCTTGCCTGTATTTGTGGGATAAGGTAGGCCCTCATCCTGTCCAAGATTTTTCCGAGAATGCTTGAGGTAAACATAATGTTTGATTTATATGTGTTATGTTTTTCTTTAAAGTCTAGGCAATGTGAATTCAAATGAGAAGATTTACTCAGACAACATCACTCTCATTCTGGATCGACTTTTGGATGGTTATGACAACAGACTGCGACCTGGATCTGGAGGTAATTCTGCCAAGATTCTGAGGACAGTTGGACACGATATGTTTTATATTTGCAAGGCACATTATGTGTCAGGTGCAGCACGGTAAAATATTGTTAGCAATAGCATATCTGCTCTGGCCTTTCGTAGAGTTTTCATGTTTTCCTGTGTCCCTATGATCCAAAAACCAGCAGGATACACCATGGAATGGCCGAGTTGTAGTTTGTTCTAAAAATAGCTGGCAGTCATAGTGATTTCTTAGGAATGTGGTAGAATTATTTGAAAATGTAAACACTTGCAGAAACGTATAGAAATAAGTGTTGCATGTTGATGTTTATCTCTTTCCTCCCTTGTTAAATCATAATCATTATCTTCACATACATTAATATTACAGCCGATACCACCTATAAATACATTGAGGAATATTGATACTGTCGATACGATTACGCTCTGTGGTTGGAGTTTTAAAAAAATATACATATATTTTGCACTCCTGTGTGTCAGGAAGAGTTACTGGAACGGTTTATGCACTTCTCAATTGTGACACTTTGGGAACACATCCCTCTGTTTTTAATGCATATTTTAAGGTTAATGCGTTCTAATAGTCAAATATCGCAATACGTAATGAATCGCACCCAAGTATCAGAATCTGTATCGGATCGTGACAAAAGTGTATCGTCCCAGTCCTAATTAATATCATTAATTATAACGCACGTCATCCATTTTGTTTTATATGATTGTTGATTTGTCTTGCAGGCGGAGTTACTGAGGTGAAAACAGACATCTTTGTCACAAGTTTTGGACCTGTGTCAGATGTTGAGATGGTACGATTTTAATTCTGGAATGCAAAAAGACGCCTTGACTTTACGTACAGTGACCGGTGACTGCCTGCCCGATGGGCATCCTGCCATGAATGCATCTAATGAGCTCTAATCTGTTTGACCAGCTCCATAACGCCATTACTGATGACTTCTGAATCAATATGACAACATGTCAGCGAGGGAGGGCTTAATAGACTGATTAATGATTATCCGGCATGAGTGACAAGCAACTGTCATCTTATTTCTGCAAGCGGAGAAAGTTGTTATGACCTTTTTGGTGTTGTTATGCATACCAGAATACTGTTTGAGAGGATGAATGCAAAGTGCGGAATGATGACGAAAATATTTTAATGTGCTGCCTTTTTTCCCCCCAGGAATACACCACCGATATGTTTTTTCGACAGATGTGGGTTGACGAGAGGCTCAAATTTGAGGGTCCCATTGAAATCCTGCGGCTTAACAACCTTATGGTAGACAAGATCTGGACACCCGACACCTTCTTCCGGAACTCCAAAAAATCCATTTCCCACAACATGACCACACCTAACAAACTTTTCCGTATTATGCAAAATGGAACTGTCCTCTACACAATGAGGTAATGATTACAATGTACATTTATTATTTGTAAGCAATTTATTGTTGACAATTTCGAAATGATTTCTGTTCAACCTGTTGTTGTAGACTGACAATTAGTTCAGAGTGTCCTATGAATCTTATGGACTTCCCCATGGATGGTCACGCTTGTCCTCTCAGATTTGGAAGCTGTGAGTAATATGAACGGTTATGATAAACAGAAGGAGTGAAGGGATATTCACAAATGTGACTAACTTTTCTCTTAAATTTCACATTTCAGATGCCTACACCAGCAGTGAAATAGTTTTCACTTGGAGGAAGGGGCCTGTAAAATCTGTCGACTGCCCCAAAGAGTCCATGAGCCTTTTGCAATATGATCTGGTGGGACAGACGTTGTCCAGTGAGATTTTCAAGTCCAACACAGGTGCACGCACACACGAATACAGTAGTTTTTGATTTTTCATTCGTGCTTAGATTTGATTTCTTTTTGAATTTTGTTTTTTAAAATTCTCTTAGTTCTGATTCATTTTAGACCAGGTTTGTTAGTTTTGATCAGTTTCTTTTTTTATTGCTTTTGTTTTGTTTTTATAAGATTTTGTATTAGTTTAATTCTTTTTTTTAATACGTGAGGTATTTGTCGTGTGGCACTAATTTATATATATATATATATATATTTATATATATATATATATATATAAATTGCAATTACTCCTGTTCCCTAGTCTTCCTTCACGTTTTCCTGCACTTGGGAACCCCCACACTCCACTACGCAAACCTCAAACCTTGACAGAGCGCTGCCCAATTAATTTGGCGCGTCTTCAAGATGTGTGCGTGGTCAGCCTTAATAGTGTACCTCTAAATACCAATACAGTACACGGTTTAAAGCGACACACCGACAAACAGCAAAGATGGCCACGTGTGAGCATTTTGTCTTTCTGCCAGATGAAGAAGCATTCCCCTACCGGGAAACCAGCGGAATGCTGAAAACGAGAGGAAAAGGCTGACGAATAGAGCAGTGATACCCATTCATCAAGAAGAAAGAGAATCTGTGTGTGTGTGTGTGTGCATCTTATTTTTGCTCTGTGAAAGCATGCGTATGCTTTTGACAGAGGCGTTGCGCATAAAGACACTGTAGGCCACCCACCCCAATCCTCTCTCCTACAGTTTCTTTACTCGATGCTATGTCCCAGCAGCTATTTTGTTTCAAGGGCAGGCAAGGGCATTGTTTGTGCACTCGCCCCGCTCTGTCCCTCAGGGCTGCTCTCCTCACACGTGCTGTTTATCTTGCAGGTCACTACTCTGTGCAGGTGGTCCATTTCCACCTCCAGAGGAAGCTGGGATACTACCTCATCCAGACGTACATTCCACTTATTATGGTTGTCGTACTGTCACAAGTCTCTTTCTGGATCAATAAGGAGTCTGTCCCTGCGCGGACAGTCGCCGGTATGTCACCTTTACTGTGAATTTCAAATGCAGCTGTGTGTATGTTTGATAAGAAAGCGAACATACGCCTCTTTATATACCATTTAAACATGTACAATATGACCATAAGTAATTACAACAAAATAAGAAAAAAATAAATTCTGTCCCTTTACAACAATTAATATATGAATTACAGGCAGATGATTTGACTGTTTTTTCATTATTTTGTCCTGTGTATTTTTTTTTTAAATTTACAACAGTGAGAAAATTTGCAGAAAAATATCCACCACTACCTTTTTGGCATATCTTTATTTGGGGTGAGAATGTGGGAATGTCATTATCTTTATCTTTTGTTGGAATATTTTAAAAAGCAACTGAGCCAAAACCAGCAAAAAAAAACAACTAAATAAATCAACAGCATTTTTTGCCAACTTTAAAATGGCTAATATCGGTCAATTGAATCGGCCAGCCGATTAATCAGTCAGGCCATAGATAAAATTATTTCTATTTACAATAGTACAGTCGTGCATACACAAGTGAAGAAGAGTTTCACAACTACTATAAATGAATCAGTAAGTTGTTGTAATAGGAATCGCTTTTTGCCGAATATATTCCCATGAGTATTGTTATATTTTAGTTCTACATATGCGTTCAAATATCTGTGGCTTAAAGTTTATATTAACATTTCTATAGAAAATGGTTGGAGAGCCAAAAATGAGGCAGCAATGCAAATGGTTATATTACTATCGTATATTGGAAATCAAAATAATGGAAAGAGATCTACCCATGTTTGTTAATTCTCGTAAATATTGATACAGTGAGAAAAGTGGTGTCATTTTTACTTGCACCATGAAAACCTGCTGTTAACAGATGTGTGTGTGTGAGAGAAAGAGACATTCACAACATATGCTTTGCAATGTTTTTTTTCCCCGCAGGCATCACCACAGTGCTGACAATGACCACCTTGAGCATCAGCGCCCGCCAATCCCTCCCCAAAGTGGCCTACGCCACAGCCATGGATTGGTTCATCGCCGTGTGTTTCGCCTTCGTGGCGTCGGCCCTCGTCGAGTTTGCGGCAGTCAACTACTTTGCCACGCTGCAGGCCAACCGCCTAAAGAGGACAAAAGCCAGACAAGACAAGCTGGAAGTTTTAGCTACAGCGAGCGATGATGAGGATGCAGTTTCGGTGAGCGCAGGGCCACACTTAATGTTTTGCACGCAGGCTGCGTGATTTGATGAAAGAAAACAAAACACTAGTGATTATTTTAATTGATGTTGAAATTGCGATTAATAAACACAATTATTGAATGGGAATCGGACGACAGGCACAGGTGGACACAATCACAACAACACAAGGGAACACAGGGAAAAACCTGAAACTAAATCCTAAACCAAAATCAATAAACAGAGCATGACATCAACTACATTGCTGCTGTTATACGTTCAATAATCTGGGATTACAGTTAGTTTTTTATTTCATTTCGATTTCCGTTTTTACAATACATTTATTTTTAAATGTTTTTTTAGTTTTTTTAAAATATTTTTTCCCTTGCTAGTAGTTTTTATGTTTTTCGGAAATGTTTAATTTCCATATTAGGGTTTTAGTATTAGTTTTATTGTTTATATGTATGGCATATTTGTGTGGGATAATAATAACTCAGAGAGTTACTGAGTATTGTGTAATAAATTAAAAACTACAATTCAAAACGACTGTTTGATCTTCTCGATGGCCGAAATGCTGAAATAAATAAATAAAACCCAAAAGTTCAAATATGAATTTAAGAGAAACGAAACAGTAATGAAAAACATTTTCTCTGTAATTATAGTTACATTTGCAATGATTTTTGTTTTCATAATGAAAATGTTATTTCAATTTTAGCTCTTTTGTTAGTTTTCGCTAACCATGATAACCTCAGTACCTAGTCAATCCCTAAAAAATACAAGGCCCAAGTTTACTTAGGCATTTGCATAGTTTGTGCTAATGGTGAACATTTGTATCCTCTGTGTGGATTGGAGTTGGATGAAGAATGTTAATAATGAACATAAAACTACAGTTGTTGTTCCCAGTAATCACCCCACCTCCGCCATTATTCCAATTCAAGGCACACGACACATTAAATAGTAATATTTTCTGTTAGAACGCTCTCATCTGTGTCTATATGCTTTATGCTAATACAGTAAGCCACCATGGCATCCTCTTGGGACTTGTCTCACGTGCAGGACTCATGGTTAGATGTTTTAAAAATAGCTTCAGTGCGAGAAGAAATCCACCACTGCATAATCTGCGAGCATCCTATGGGCATTCATCAAATTACCTGCTGTCTTCTATAAGCATGCTTGCATGCCATTGAAAAGCTCCCGTGGGAACAAACAATACTACGTGACACTGCGTTATAATCACTGCAATGCCACACTTACATCATCTCTCCTCCTCCCAGGAGTCCAACACCAGCACTCAAGAAGGCCTGAAGAGAAGAAATCACTCGGTGTGCCCCAGTGAACCAGCCGAGGATACGCCTGTGCCGATATTCCTTCAGCAGGGCTCAGCTTTCCCCCAAATCCCGCAGTTGGCCGGCACCAGCCCCATCGACAAGTACGCCCGCATTCTCTTCCCCTTGACCTTTGGCCTCTTCAATCTGGTCTACTGGTACATCTACCTGGCTAAGGACACCATGGAGCGAGCCAGGTACACCCACTACAAGACACTCGTGCTTCAATGTGATCATCCAACAACAAACCTTGTCAGAATGACCTATTGTTGATTTTCAAGGAATTTAGAATGAAGGATGTTTGAATAATTCAGCAAGACTGTGAGAAAATTAACTTACTATTATTCTATTCAACGCATGTATTGTATCATGCATCGTACATGTCAGCTGGCCTTTGAGCCAGATGGGATCAGGAGCAGCGACAGGTCACAAATATTCATGAGCAAAGTGGCACCACATTGACGGATGAACGGCTTAACCCCAACATGAGTCAGGTAGCACTTTGCTGCGGAATATTTTATAAGCTATCCCTACAGACGTTTTACCCTTCCTGGTCGGGATTTAACCTCCAGCTGCACACACACATGACAAAGGTAGCAGATAGCAAAAGGCCTTCTGCGCGTACAGAAAACGGTACCAAAACTAAATATAAAATGTTCAATACAGTGGAACCTCTGAGTTCTGAGTTGTTTCAGTGATGCTGTTTGACTATCATTATTATTATTTCATAATTTCTATAGAAAATAATGTCATGTGAATTAATTTATTATCACTGACTCAAACTTAGTAAATATGAAAATAAATAAATAAAATAAATACAAAAAATTTAAATAAAAATAAAAAATATATAAAATGTACAAACTCAAATTCTTAAAATCACCTGCTGAACATTCCACGTAGGTTCCCCTCAGCAAACTGAGGGAAAGGGGAGGCGAAATCCCGCACAAAATGTGAAAAATCTAAAATATGAAAACTATTGGGAAAAAAACAATAAAAACTTGGGAATGTATGTGTATGCAGGGTCACCTTCAGTATTAAGTTGTAATATCACTAATCACCACTGGATGGCACAATTTCTTAGTTGTGCTTACACTGATGACGTGAGTGAGATTATTTTTTGAAAAAAATATATATAAAATGAAGCATTGCACTGAATGTTTTTTTCTTGTTCAGAGATTTTGCGCCGTCCTTCAACCATAATTTTCAGGCCTTTGCACTGGAAACCAATAATACACTTTGTGGTTAAATTCAGCTCCCCTCCAGCATAAAAGTTTCCATTTCCTTTTATAGATAATACATTTAAAACATCAAATCAAGTTAGACTAGCAACCAATGTACTTACTCCCAATGGCTGTTTTCTTTATTATTGTTTAATTTATTGAATTCATTTCAATATTTCAGTCAAGATGTTATCCTGATACCATCAACATCAACACAACACACCATCTGGAATTCATGTTCAATAACTAGCTGCTAGCATCACGCACCTGATAGGCTGAATGGTAGACTTAATGTTAGAGCCGAGGCACAATGCTTTTATCATAATAACAGATTTACGGGACAACACGTGCCTGTGAATGCATCATGCTTTTTACAAAGTATATAAGGGTTACCTGAGGGCCGGCAAAACCCCGAATGCTTTAATGAAAACTCTCTTTCTCCACGGGGACTTGGTCACACAGGCAAATAAATCAGCGCTCACTTTGAACGGCGACTCATAATAAGTGGGCCACTTCTCCAACGCAACCAAGAAACAGAAGAGCGGCAGAGAGATGTGTTATGTAACGCCTGGGGAGTGCAAATCTGCTCATCATGCTTCTCGTGTTCCTGTCAGAGAATTTTTGTGCTTGTTTTGAGAGCGAGAACGTGGAGAAGAGCTGAATCACAATTTCACATATTTTCTCTGCATCACTTTGCAAGGAGAGGCGGTGCTTAGGAGTCACATGTGTTTCCGTGCACATAGATGGGCTAATCTTGTGCTGTATGTATTCTGGTCTCGCAGGGATGTGGATCCAACCTCTTAAAAGCAAGAGGACCAGGAAAAGGGCACGTGCTGAGCGAGAGACCACCCTCCCCCCTCTGCTCTCTCTCTCTCTCTGTGAAGCTCTCAGCATTTGTTCTGCTCTCATCTGACAGAGGAAATGAATCAGAAACTCATTTATTCTGCTGCTGCACATCTATTCATTTCACAGGCTGTGACCGCTGCCCACTTGTGTTCTGATCAGTAGGCTGAAGAGCTACCCTTCACGGGTCTCCATCGCTATCAAGCCTGCCGACCCCTCAAACCAGACGACGACGGGCCGATAACGGCACGCGTTGCACCCCGAGAAGCGCACAAGTCACATGAAAAAGAAAGCGGATGATATCATCTATGATGGCTGCACCTGCTGGTGATGCAAGAATGAACCAATGCTTTCAGAAGACTGCCCTCTACAGAGTCACATCCGCCACTACAAGCACATCAAAGTCAACTTCCCTCTTCAAATGTGCTCAAAGCTGAGAGACTGAATGGTGAGGGTGGGCTTTGCATCCTACCTTTGTCCACGCGCATCTCGGTGGGGCTTCATTTTTTTTTCTACTGCGGGCTGATTCTGAAAACATGACACAATTCTTTCAACTATTATCATTAGAAATGCAACCTAAAAATGAACCCAAATTGGGTGAAATGACTAACTCGGCGCCGGTCCAAAAGGGCTTGAGCTAATGCTGGGTTGTTTATGCGCTGCACAATTGGGTTGAGGATTTGTTGGGTCAAGAGTTTTGATCCAACAAGGGGTAAGGCCACTCTAAAAACAGTTGGGCCCCCCCCCCAAAAAAAACAACTTTCTGGGTTGTTTTGCACAAAACACAAATATGTGTAATTTTGTACAAAACTCCTTTTATACATGTATCATTTTGTATAAAACGTGTTTTCCCAAAATGGCATAATTGCTTGTGTTGTTTATTACAAAGCAACACAGAAAGTGGTATTTCGGTCCATTTTTGACCCAACTGATTTCAGAGTCTACCCATGAGTTAAAGCTACTAAAAAATTGGTTACCTGTGTATAGCTGTTAAAAATAATACAAATTTTGTTACTAACATTTTCGAAGAATGTTGCATCACATTTACTTAAACTTCAATTATATTCAAAACTGTCCACAAAAACACCTCTTCAACCCGCCCAAATTCAATCTTCAACCCGATATTCTCGGTCAAGATAAATAATTTTTTTTGTCATCCTACAAATACAGCAGTGAATTAAACAATTATTTATCCCCACAGTCACATTTCAACAACAAAATCATCTTCACACATTCTGGCATCATAACAAGTTCCATCCAGGTTGAAAAAATTCTTCTCCAGATCCAAGTGAACCTTCTCATGGTTCGCTATTTACGCATTCACCACAAATCTGCAGACAGTATTTCTGGGCTCTTGCTGAAATGCCACAAGATGCTGCTGTAGCCCGTGTTTTTAGGAAAGTAGTAATTGATGTCAAGGATTCAGAAGTCCTACGAGGCTTGTCGAGGAAGAGTTAAATCAGCTCCGTGTGTGTCGTCAGAAGTTACTGAGTCTTCACTGGATGTATTTTTTCCCTGTGCTAAGTGGCTATGAAAAAAAATCAACCTAAAGCTAAGAAACGGTGGCGTCCTCATTATTTCTTACCAATTGCTGTTTTTGTTGTAAGTCGTTTGTTTTTCCCTCTTAATTTTGAAATAGTTCCAGTTATTTTATTTATTTTTTGCATTCAGGCCTGGGCGTGCTCAGGTGTGCTGAGCTCCCACACAGCTGTACTAAATTACTCATCGCAACCAGTATTTAGGTTCCAATCAGACTTTCCCTCCTTGCTAAAACATCCTGTCGCTTCTCAGGAACAGGTTTTTTTTTTCAGTTTTAAAATCCTATGAAATTATACTCTGATTGGATTAATTTAGTTTTACATTAAATTCCAACTGGATGTCGCCATTCACCCTATCTAGAATTTAAATTCCCATCTCCGTGTTCAAAATCAGCATTGTAACCTGCTGTGTCCAAAATGCTCACCATTTTTAAATCAAAATATAAATTAAATTCTGATTTAAATGTGTACCATACTGCGGTATTTGTCGATTGTTTTTTTTTTAATTGTAAGGCTTGATTTGATCCTAGTTAAATTTGAATTTTATCTAAGCGCAGCACCTATTTTCCGTTTTAAATTTGAATTGAGATTGTTGCTGTCCAGAATGACACACAAGGAGATTTGAGGGATTTTTTTTTATTTTGAACTCTTAACAATGCAGAATTTGGCCATTATTGCTAGAAACCGCACTCTCCATTAAAACAAGCCAGGCATCTTGATAAATGAAAACAACATGTAGTCAGAAGTTGCACAAAAACAAATTGATGACAACAACCTTCTTGGTGTGGGGTAATAAACTTGTCTACCATTTAAACGCTCCACTGCTATGTTGGACCTTGCTGACAAATGCAGGTGCAGTGTGGTGGGCATTAAAAAAAGTGTTCCTCTCCCATAGTGTCTTTACTAAGCACATACACTTGTGCCTGTCATACATTTTCTTCCTCCGCAATGGAAGCTTCTCATGCACCATCAGCCGTCTCCGCGCTTTGATCTCGGCTCGGCAGTGCGCATGCGCACCTCACTGGCTCCTCTGCACCGTCTCCGGCAAGTTGGATGTGCGCGCTCCTCACTCGCATCCCGAAACCGCCTCAAAAACTGTTGAGATGGGGAGGATCAGGAAAAACCACTTTGGGATTTTGACTTTTTCCCTGCTCGTCACTTTTGTCTGGACTCAAAGGTAAATTGTTTTCTCGTCGGCTGTGCTTCATGCGATGATTACCTTCATTTTTTTAGGGGGGCATGACACCACCTTTTTCCCTTTCCTCCTTTTTAGCGTCAAGGATCTAAAAGATCCCAGCAACATGCCTCTGGTCAAAGAGACGGTGGACAGACTGATGACTGGATACGACATTCGATTGAGGCCCGATTTTGGAGGTAAGACAACCCCCACCCCCTCCTCCTCCTCCGCCAGAAATGCCATCGCGGTGATGACATGGGTCGCAAAATCTGCATTAATTGACATAATGCGGTTAGACAAACGAAATGCGATTAATAAGTCGATGGAAACCGCTGACAAGACGACGAAGACGAACGGGTCATCGGCGTGTTGTGTCACGAAGATGTAATTGATATGAGAAGATTTGTCCTCCTACTAATGGCTGCCTGTTTTTGCAGGTGCACCAGTGGCCGTGGGTATGAACATAGACATCGCCAGCATAGACATGGTGTCCGAAGTCAACATGGTAGGTGCATCTTCATTCCTGCACAAAATCATGTGCATGCATGGCGCAGTTGGGATCGTGATAATTAGCACCGTTTTACATGTAAATATACAATGAAATCAAATGTTTTTTTTTTTTATTGTTTGTCTGTTTGTTTTTGCTGAATGCGGTTTTTGTATGTCCGTGGCCACCGACGCGATGCTCGACTCAGTCCCGCATTTGCAGCTCTGCTCAGTGGCCGCATTTGAATTCCGAACACACACTCAGTGGCGCACTCAGACGCACTGGCACGGCTACGCGCGCTCAGAGCTGTGGGCGTGCGTGTGGGCGTGCGTGTGCGCGGGTGTGTGTGTGCGTGTGTGTGAGTGCATCATGTTCTCTTGCTCCACTAGTGTAATTTTGTTGACACGCACACGCTCCTCTTCTTAAGTATTAGTGCATGGGTGGAAAACCTTAGGCCCGGGGGCCATACGTGACCCGCAGGAACGTTTGATCTGGTCTATCGTGCAACTTTTAAATCAAATAAAACCTTATAGGAGTCATTATAACAAGCCCACCAATTCAATATAATTTTATTAATTACCCCCGCACCCCCCACACACACACAATTTTGAATTTTGCTTTTATTCCACTTTGGTTTGATATGTGTAAATATTTCTCATGCTTGAAATTGTGCTTTGGATTGTGGATGGCTGGAAATATACAAATACTATGGCAGTCAAATGCAAGTCTAATGCTAATGATTTAAATTCTGCTTTGCATTATTACTATAACGCAGAGTAAGTCGTGGTGGTCCATTGAAATTCACTTATAAGACAAGCAACTTCATAGCAACCATGCGAGTTGCACAGTTTAAATTTGTTGCTGTTTAAACTTTGAAGATATAAGAACATTAATGTTCTTAACAACTCATTGAAGCCATTACACTCTTGACTTTATACATTTAAAATAACGGCCATGCAATTGTTTTGACACTTTCCCAAATTCATACATTTCTCAGAAATAACACCATCTTTTTTTGTACTGTTGCGTGTATGCAAAATGGCCACGACTCAGTAAATTGCTGCAAAATTTGTCATTTTTTTGTAGAGGAAAAATGATTATTTCAATAATGTTAGGTTATCTGTGTACCTGTGTTACCCCACCATTTGTTTAAATATTGCATACAATATTGTGCAAGTGTCATTACATATTGTCAGCGTCCTGTGAAAAACACATATGTCCAATTTATACTATTTTTAAAAAATGTTCACGCTAATGCGATGGATGTCTGTAACGCAGAAACCCCATTCCCGTGAAAATAAAAGAACTAAAAATAACGGACAAAATTGTTTTTCACAGGACAGCAACGATATGTGAACATGTCAATGTTTGTTTGTCTAAATGGACATTTTTTTTTTAGGCTGAGCAATGCATTTGTTTAAAATACCCTAAATGTATTTCTCTTTGTTTAAAGGTTAGTTTGACTATAAATTTCTGCTGGAGTGGCATTAAATTGAAGAAGAATTTTTGCAGAAGAATTTTTCTTAATGCTGATAGCTAAAAATATGGTCATAATATATGTTTACATCCAGGTGCAATTGGCTGTTATAATTTTTTTTATTTGTGCAAAAATCAATTAATTGCAGGATTGTCAACTTTAGTGAAATGAAACTGAAATTTAAAACAACATACAAAGTTCTACATTGCAACAAAGAAATGCTCATACAGTGCAAGAATTGAGGCATCCTGGGTGGAACAAATAAATGGCAGCGCTCCTCGATTATCTTTATTACTGCGCAGGATTTGCCGTCACATTTCACGTCATCTGTAAGACTGACATTAAACTTTCTATCAGGGATGGGCAACTCCGGTTCTCGAGGTCCTCCTGCACGTTTTCGATGGTTCAGGATTCTTGTCAGGCTACTGTAGAGTATCCTGATGAACTGAGTCATTTGAATCAGGCGTGTTGGAGGAGTGAAACATCGAAAACATGCAGAAGAGTTGCCCTCAAGGACCGGAATTGATTGCCCACTCCTGCTTTACATGTTTCAGTAGGTGCTGCTGATTTGGTTTACAATAGAGTTCAAATTTGTGTGAACAATAGTTTGTATAGACAGAAGTTATTGCAGTTAAAAGTAGTTTTCTTTCACGGGGGATATTTGAGGGAGGCATTTATATGTCTTAAGGGGATGATACACACTGCGACTAATTGGGGCACAACGTCCATTGAGAAAAATGTACAGTATATCAAGGCTTGTGTTTGCAGAGGGATTCACAAAATGGCCCAGCAGAGGAGAATTGTTATATAATAGCTTGAAAATAGTAAGAGGGATTGGAAGTGGTGGTGTTTTCAATTATTCATGGCGCCATTTTTAAGTGAATGGTATCAAAGTGTCCTCCTCAGGTTTTGATTTGGGCGCCTCTTAGGGCTGAACAATGAATCGAATTCAAATCGACATCGCAATGCAAATTCCAATTTGCATAGGCTGCAATTTGGTCACTCGATAGGCTTTATTTTTTTTTCCAAATATGTCTACTTTGTCCGTTTTATTTATTTATGTGGTTTCTAGAGAGGGTTAGTGCTTAAGAAATGCAGTCCATAAGTCTGCGTATCATTGTTTCATGAAACATCAAAAGTTGACGCGATAAAGCCGCAGATGTGTTTGCATTAGGATTCTAATCCAATTTATGACTTATTGACGTTTACACCAAACTTTTTTGGCAGAATTGTAGTGAACACTGAAAAGACTGCAGGTCAAATGTTTGGTAGGTTAACAAGTCCAATTGAAGAAGGCAATAATTAGGAATCGGACTCACACCCAAACTCTTTATTCACCATTCGCGCTAACATCAACAAGTGACGTTTGATTCGATTCCAATCACGTCATAGTACAACAAATGAAAAATCGAATTTTAGCAAAATGTTAGACGATAAATAAAGTGCATTTATAGTGTATAGCGCTTTATCTTCATCATACGTTTGCAAAGCCATATTCACATATCTCATTCAAATGTATCGGAGTGTCGCCTACACCGGCACGTTGCCGCAGCCTACTAACTATCAACCCAGGGAAAGCCTTTTATTTTTAGTTTCAAATAACTTAATAAGTCTCCAGGATCTTGAGCCATAGTCTGGCCGTTGATAGAACCCAGGACGCTTTTGTCTTTTTGGTGCAATTTTAAATCCTGTTGTGTCGTACTAGCCTCATGCTCATTAGCATTACGATAGATCGCTAGAATGGCGTGCAAGGCCAACATCGAGGTGTTGCTACACAGCCAAATATTCCCACACACTACAGACATCTGTGCCATTCCCACTCAACTACTTCAAGTTTGGTGGAACGTAGCATGCACGCATGCGCAGAGACGTGAGGGCCATCCAATCCTTGCTTTCGGATGACAGTACGCTACGAGCTGTTCTGACTCCTATCTGAAAATATTTGATTGGACGTTCGTGTTGAGGCAATTCGCAACTCAATTCGAGTCACCACCGATTTGTGCACAGCCTTAGTCAATAAACTTTAATTTTTTTATTCATTATCCAGTAGCCAAACCCATAAAACCAATATATATATATATAAGCTGATGCTTATAATTAATACAGATTCATTTATTGCTTTTGTTTGTTAAAAAATACACAGGAAGAGGACCTTGAAAAAAAAATAATGGCATATTAATTCACAATCACAATATATATGTATAAAGCTCTGACACCTGTCCAACTTGTGCTGGAGGTGCCGCTGAAAGTTATTTACTAAATTGCACAGACAGAGTTGCTCACTCCGCACGAGCACAACAACGGAATGGTCAGAGATGAGCAAAATGGTTCGCTTTGGTGGAAGATGCAGCCACAGCGGAAGTGCCTCGGGCGTCCGCGGGGAGATTTGGAATAGAAACCCCTTCACTGGTTTTTCACCTCCCATTCTCCCTCCCGCCTCCATCCTTTCCCTCCCACCGCTTTGACTGGATCCCTGGCTGTGACTCTGGGCTCAGCAGCCATGTAATCCACCTCTGCCTTGCTCTAAAGGCTCCTCTTACTTAAGAACTGGGCGTCCATGCGAGCATTCATGTGGAAAAAAACACTGCTTCGTACATCCGTGTGCGGAGCCCAACACAAAACTGTGCTCAAACATTGAATGGTGACTGACGTCACGCAGCCCCCTGTGGCCATGACAGAGAAATCGTCTTGCGAAAAGCCCGCCACATGTCTTTCGAATCTGACACGGCAACATTTCTGCGCAAACTTGCTCGCTGGAGCCGTGCAAATTACGTAACGGGTCACGATGTCCTCCTCCTCTCTTCACATGGAGGAGATCAGAGAAGCTGATGAGATTGAGCTCTTCGAAATCAATAATATCAGCGGCGCAAGCGTGATTGTGGGAATTGAAGTTGGTGACCTCCGCCCGGTGCTGGGCCGCTTTGATCTTCCTCATCGGGCTAGGATGCTTTTGACAAACAACACAAGGAGGGTGTGGATTTATCTCTTTTTTTTATGTCTCCGTGGTGGCCAGCTGATGAACTCATCTTGAGATGTGTCATCTTATTATCCAGATCCAAATACACATCAACCATGTTTTGTCGACAATCTAATGAGATCAAAACAAATAAACTTGTCAAGGGTGTTACCTGCAGTATCAGGGTTCTATTTTCGTCACCAATGCAAATCCTGAGTGGCGCATGCCGTATCTCTGCACAGAGGCGATTTCGAACTGATATTGTTAATCTCATGGTTGAGCGCAGGCCGGGCGGATCTGCAAATTGGAGGGCTGCGCCGATGAGGAAGTGATCACGGCCATCTTCAATCATGGCCAATCAAAGTGGCTTATTTCATTCCTTTTCAATGTGACGCACTAGAGTCTCTCTGGACATGACTGAAGCATATCTGCGCCATCGTTCGAGTGCCCCCTAATTGCAGTGTGACGTTCACTCCCATTCCAAAAACTTCTTAGGTTCATTACAGACTCCAAACTGTCCGTAGGTGTGAATGTGACTAAATGTTTGTTTGCGTTGTTGTAAAGGCAGATACTTGTGTTCTTACCTCAGTACCTAATAAAATGGCCAGTCACTATAAAGCAAATCAAACTATCACAGCAAAGGAATCTGACCTTAGAGCAGGAGTGGGCAAACGTTTTGATTGGCGGGCCACAATGGGTTCTAAAATTTGACAGAAGGGCCAGACCAGGAGCAGATGGATGAAGTGTTTTGGTGACCTCACCTCATCGCAGAAAAAAAAACATTTAATTTGAAATGAAAGTGGACAAAAGCATGACAACAATATTTATGTCTGAAAAACCACAGTATTTAGAAAATAAAACATTAACAAGCTTTACTCAAATAATTTTTTTCAAGTTTGGCGGGCCAGATTAAAACGTTTAACGGGCCGCATGTGGCCCCCGGGCCGTAGTTTGCCCACGCCTGCCCCTTAAAGTATTATTGGTTTCTTATTTGTTTCATAAGATGTCATAAACAACAGTAGGATGTCCGGTAGGAGGCATTAGATTTTTCACAAGTAGTTATTTTTGTCAAGAAGGTTTTTGTGTTGGATCTTGTGATATATTTTGTCAGCCAGTGAGTGCATGTTTTATCTTTCTCCTCATATTTGTACCCCCCACACAATTGCCGTCGCCATGTAGGCTTTCAACTTCCACATTTGTTTAAAAAGGTATATTTTCTGTTCTTACATCAAGTTTGAAGAGCTCACAACAAAAATGGCAAAATCAGAAATCAAATGAAATTACCTCGCGTTTAAAAGCAGGTCAACCAATCACGTTCCTTGGCTTCTCTAATTCATGCGTAGACGGGACTAACTCGCAGCGTTTCATCATGGCCTCACAACAAGCGTTTCATGATATGGGGATGAAGCAAAATGGAGGACATGTGAAAGTAGCTGTCGTTAGATCAGTGTTGGCCTGTCATCATAGCACTGAGCGGGTCTTGGTTGTGAACAGCTGCCCGCTCGTCTAATTAAAGATCCAAACGCCTCTGGTGAAGAATGAACTCAACATTTTGGTTGGGCTCATTGAAGGCGCTGAGGCGGCGGAGGTGCTGCTTGTTTTGGAGTGGAACAGGAATTTGTAATTGGGTTTGTTCTATAACCATGTTTCACATCTTAAAAAAACCCCCAACGAAATAGAATAACAAAATACAACTTAGGCCGTCCCCCCCCACCCCCCACAGGAGGCAAATGGTTGAGTCCTACCTGTCTATTTCTATCTGCAAAGCAAATACCCTGCTCACTCATAAATTTCATCAAACTTTATTTGTTATGGGGATTGATTTTCATTCTCCGAGTCAGGATGAAACTGTTACCCTGTCCAAGAGCCATAAATAGTTCAGTCCTTCCATTAAGTCATCCTCCATGAACGGAGAAGTGACTTGCAGACCCAATGATGAATAAACCAAAGCAAATCTGTTTGAGGAATTCAGGTTGGATCTTCACAGCGTAACTCAACTGACACAATGAAAATGCATGAAACTAAATATCCTCAGATTAGCTTCCGCTTCCGAATATGGATGAAAATTAGAGCGGTTTGTCATTGCAGTTAGCGGGGCAAAATTAGCATTTTGCGCCTCATCAAAACACATTGAATGACAAAACTGAGAATCACCTGCCGGGAGGTTCCTAAAAGCTGACCTGGGCTGGACGCACACACGTCGCTCATGTCACCAAGTCTGAGGTCGAGGCAAACTCAGTTCGCTACTTAGCAGCAGCAGCTAGCTTGCTCCTAAGTCGCTAATGCCGGGAAATAAGCTATACTTCTAACAAGTATCGTTCTCACAACGGGAATGGCATGGAATGATGGAGAAGCCGTGCTGATTGCTAAACTAACCCAAAACTGACACCGTAAGGTGGATTGGCCTATATATAATCAAAATATTTAGAACAGTAATGTTGTCTGTCAAAATACTCTTGAGATTTGATTTCAATTTTTGAATTCTGCACAATAAATATCTTCAAATTGACATTACAATTAAATGTAGCATTTAGTATTCGTTTCATTGCAAAATTTTTATAAAATAATTCAAAGTCCTTAATGAAACTTGCGTACATGTTTTTGGAATGTGGGAAGAATGCAACATGCCACACAGGAACGCTTGAGCCCCGATTTGAATCCTGAATAGCAGTAAAGCAAAATGTGCTAACCACTTGACCACCGTGCCACTACATGGAAATTGATTACTTCAAAAATGTGATAAATTTTTGGCTTTAAATCGGAAATGGGCACTTCAACCAGCAGTGTATTTCTTGCCTTCTTTACTCTTTTTGCTGTGTCATGGTTGTGATCCTCTGCCCCAAAATGCAAATGGAAGAGTCCTGTCCGTTTGTTTCTTCATGAACAGGGAAAAGTAACATGCTAACTAACAAACACAAAATATCCAATGTAGTCTATTTTATTTATTTATTTTTTGGTCTTCTGTGATGCACAGCGATGGCCCGTTGAGGCTCAAAGGTTTGCCGTGTTGCGGGCCAGTAAGAAAGTGCTGGTCAAGTCAGCAATGTGGTAGCCTGACATTACAAATGTGCTACTTGGAAAGGGAAGAGTCCTCCGAGTCTTAGGTGTGACCACACATCCGTGCTGGCAAACTGTGATATCATGGCCATAACACCACCCGTTCGCCGTGTATCCCTCCATGTTCCTCCCTCCTTCTCTCTCTCTCGCCATCACTCAGCCTCCTCAGTTAGCAACTGAAATTACATTTGCATATTGCACAGAAAAAAATGGACCACCTGTCAGACTTTGTGCAATGTGAGTTGGTAACCAAAAGAGAAGAATACTTACGTTAGCGGGATAAATGAGGTTTCTCTATCATAAATTGTGACCACACTATTCCGAATCTGAAGGAGATAATGAAGGTGAGACTGATAAAATAAACGACTGTACTTTTCTTCTTTGCTGTCAAACTCTCAAATGCAACATCGCCCCCTGGTGTCGGAAACGGTGACGGGTCGCATAATTCCCACCAAAATCACACCTGAGCATGAGAAATGCAGTGCGGCTTTTTAATACAAGCAATGCGTCCGTGTAGCATTTTCAGCTCGCAACATTCAGTGCCAGGCTGGAATTAGGCTGTCCCCCCCCCCTCATCCCCCCACACACACCTCATCCTGCTTGTTAATTACATGTAAAATACCTGAGCTCGCCTGCAATATAATACTCCTCTCTGAATGTTAATTAGCTGCCTGCGAATTAAAAGATTTAAGCAAACCAGCTGTGGTGGCTTCCACGACGGAGGAATTAGCGGGGCGTGAGCGTCGCCCTTAGAACCGTCATTACACTGACATTCGGAAGAGGACGTGACCGTCACATGACCGGGCATTAAAAACGTAACACGTTTCAGCACGTCTGCATGACGGACGCATTCTCTGTCTGGTGTTTGTGTGAAGTAACGACAATTTTGATCGTGTTTGTCCAAACTGATCCTGCTCCATTTTATTTTCAGCGTGTGGAAAATAAGCTTGTTATTTTTATTCAGTGTTGCCATGACAACACAATCTCTTTCTCTCTCTCTCTTTTTCTGCTGAATCCGAGGAAGTCAAGGGAAGAAAACATCTTTCTAATATTTATATTCTAGAAGACGGGTATACACAGTTTTATTTCCTGCATTCTTTTTACGTGTATTAGTTTACACGTTCTCTGAGAATGCCGACTTTCACCGGCTTACCCGTTAGCCAATGTAAAATTTTATTCTGCTTCTGGCTTTACTGAAGTTATGACCTGATTGGCATTTGACCTTGAGATGTAGGCTAAATGGCATTTGCATCACATCTGGACAATGGCGGCCGGTCAATAGAGAGCGCTAGGGAGCCACGCTACCATTCAGCTGAGTCACCATGAAGACAAATAATAAAAATGAATTTCACAAATTAGAATAATACAATTACAACACATTTTATGAATATTTGTATTTTGTTGCACAGGAGAGTAAATGGCGTACAGTTAATGATGAAGAAAATGAAATCATTTATATCTGGCGTCTGATTTTATGATGCAACTTCCAGTTTTAGGGCGCAAAGACCATTGACATATCGGTGCAATATAAAAGATATTTCCTCCGTAGGGTGTTGAATTCCAGCGCATGTTTGTAGCTTCGACCTAGCATATGCATAGAAGTATAGCCTAGCATATACATAGCACCTTTTGTTCAAAATGAATGGTCATCTTTTTATGAACTCATTCACTGCCAGCCCAGGTCAGATAAATTTACTTTTTGCCGTCTAAATCCATCAATGGCAGTGAATGAGATAATTAGTAATTGTTGAGTGACTGAAATTTTTAATGTCTTCATTTTGTAATTCCGATCATCTTAGAACATGATCGGTTTCTGAATTCTTAATAAAGATAAGCGTTTACACCATGTGTATATGAATCAACCAAACAAGTTTGTCTTCGGAATTCCCACGCTAGCTTATTGCTTAAACATAATGGAAAACGCCAAAGGATCGGCTAACGAGTAGCATTGATATTTGCGTTGTTACAGCCCTTTAAAGTTGGATGTTTGAAAACAAACGAAGCAACACATGTAGACAGGAATATATTCTTTATCCTCTGCGAAAAGCAATTATTTTTGGGGGCTTACTGAGCACAGAGTTGAAGCATTAAAATATAATGTACAAAGTTTCCTTTATAATCAATTTATTTTATGATTTATATATTTTTATAAAGAACAATATTATAGAATATTTATTTTATTTTCTATTTATTAACTCAGTTTCTATTATTAATGGGAAGCTGAGCTACGTGCAGATGATGCCGATTTCTTCATGCCTACGTACAGAATCAACACATTAATCTTTGCAATGATCACCGGTTTACTTTGATTTCCTAACTATCCGTCATTGTTATTGGCATAAATGATGCCTTAATTACAAAAAGTAGCTTATTTTGTGCCTTTTTGACTGCTCCATTGACTCCACTGAGCTCTCCAGCCAGCTTTAAGATACGAATGGCAGCTGCAGGACAAAGTCATTAGTTATGCTAAGTGGACGCGCAGATTAATATGGTCAGAAGCATAATTATAGCAAAAGAACAACACTTAATCCCGGGCTTTCTTCCATGCAAACTGGGCTTTTCCGCTTTATATTTAATCCATAGAGACTGGCCTTGTTTGTAAATACTAAGTACTGTATGTTTGTGACGCATGACATGAGCCATTACCGCATTCCTGATTGTCAAACCTGTATATGATTATATTATTCATCCATCCATTTTCTGAACTGCTTATCCTCATTAGGGGCATGGGGGATCTGTCCCAGATGAATTTGGGGGTGAGGCGGGGTACACCCTGGATTGGTCGCCAGTCACTCACGGGGCACACAGATATAGATCAGTGTTTGCCAACTTTGATAAAACCAAGGCACATATTTCACATTAAAAAACAATTAATGGCATGCAATTTATAAGAATGAGTCACAAAAAGTGGATACATTGATTATGTACCTTCTGTCGTCTAGTTTAAAAGCATTTGATTGTTCTGCCTCTTACTATACGTGTTTGGCATAGGTCAATTAACCAAGCTTTTTTTTTTTTTTTAATATGGATTTTTCTTTTTTGTCCAACTAAAAAAAAAATGTCATTGGATAATTTCCCACAACATACCTTATGATCCCTCTCTAATCTGCCGCAGCACACTGGTTAGAATTTTGAGATCAAACAATTCAGTCCAGTTCGATTGAGTGTGATTAGGATTTGATTTGAAGGCGGAAGCTTTTTTCACGTTTATATCCACAAACATGTAAAATCTCAGGTTAATTATATTTAAAGAAACAACAAATCAGCAATCATTTTTGTGTCTGTGTGCATTATTCATAAAATTTGGTTCGATGCGCAGGTCGATATATGAGGTCCAATACAATTCAAAGTTGTAACGATTTTGAAATGTAACGATTTCATGAGGATTACCCATTTTCCAATTCAAATCGGTTTTCGTGACGCCCCTACTCAAAAGTTTACTCACATTTTTCCTGGAATACTCAATAAAAAAAGAAAAGAAAAGAAATCCCAGTATTTCCTGTCATATCCTAAACATAGTGACCACAATGAAAAAGCATAAATATTCAACAAAATTTTAATTTGTCAATTTCTCCTGTGAAAATAAAAGAATGCATTTTTTTTTCAAGATTATTCCGTGGAAAAGGAAAAAAAAAAAAACAGCTGGTTGAAATTGACCCTACTGTTCAGTCTTGGAGGCTGATGCAGGGACAAAAAGCTGTTGGTGCTTGTTCGTCAGACATCTCCATTAAAGGCCTTTAATGTGTTGATGACTTC
Organism: Idiotropiscis lumnitzeri; assembly: GCF_059441095.1. Lineage (NCBI taxonomy): Eukaryota > Metazoa > Chordata > Actinopteri > Syngnathiformes > Syngnathidae > Idiotropiscis > Idiotropiscis lumnitzeri. The sequence goes on along the minus strand of NC_142394.1, from coordinate 18,218,042 downwards.
CTTAATGATTCTGTCAGGCACTTTCTGCACTGAAGCTAAGTGGCTGAAAAACAGCTCGTTGACTGCAAACGCCAAAGAATCATACGAGCATCATCGGGTCCCTCGGGGTTTGGGGAAGGGTGGAAGGCGGGAAATCGTTCAGATTGCCGTTTCAGCCCTTGCATTTAATTCTGCATGTAAGCAAATGCAGCGAGCGCAGTTGAACGAATGCATTAGGACTGGCTGATGTGCAGTTTCATAGCATCATCAACGGCAGTTGGTACGCTAACATGAGGACGCCAAAAAGTGTTCATTTATTTTGGTACATGTCCCAAAGGGTTCGATTTACATAGACAGTGCACCTGCGGTGTTGCACAAATGCTAGTGGATCCTGATTTTCGGATTTTCTGAAATGCACTCGGCAGAGGGAGAATTTGATGGCAGAAAGTATAAACCTAAGCCTGCTCAGACTGTGTAAATACTAGCGCAACTAGGCTATCGTGATTTTGTTGAATTTGATTGAGGCACAGGCAGACACAATCTGAGCTCTGAGGTCACAGATGGAATCAAACCCTATGAGTTATTGTTTTGAATTTTTTAGATCATGACCGATTAGGGACGGGGATTGTTCTCCAATTATGTCAAGACTCTAGCGCATGGTTATCTTGCCGAATTTAAAGTCAAGCCACTTTGATTGCTAATAGTGGAAGACAGCTGTGACCACTTCCACAGCAGTGCAGCTCTTCCTCTCGCAGATCCGCCAGCCTGTCCTCGTCCGCGAAATTACAAACATTGAGTCTGAACCAGGGTTATGTTAGTTTGGATTTTTCATTTGAGTTCAGTTTTAGTTTCGTTTTCACATTTCAATTCAGTTAGTTTAAATTATTTTTAGATCAGGTTTGTTAATTTTTATTTTGGGGAAAATGCTTCTTTTTTTAGTTTAGTTTTCATTAGTTTTAGTATTAGTTTTAGTTTTTTTTAATTAAACATCTATAGAGTAGCTAGTGAGTTAAATATAAAAGAAAATGTCACCAAGTTAACTCCAATATCAAACAACTCTTTTCTGAAGCTACAGATGTACAGCAATACAAAAAAATGAAAACAAATTAGATCAACCCTCAAAAATTACAAAGGACATTTTTGCCATAATTATTGTTTTAGACAGTTTTATAAGCCTACGATGTATTTTCAGTTTGTTTCCTTTTTATTTCATTAACAATTTTTATTTTTTTTTAAATTTTAGTTCTAGTTTTATCGTTAGTTTTAGATTAACTTTGACCCCGTCACCCTTGTGAGGAGAAGCAGAATTGATCGTGGATGGTTGGATGGATTTGGATCTAACCTGCCTCTGCGTGGAGATGAACACAAAAATAGAGGCCCTAAGCCATCTCAGGTGAAAGATATTTCCGTTTGGAATGTGATAAAGATAAAGTTTTAACCGTTTCGTCCCTGTTGTACAGAAAAACAAGGTGTTTTGCTTGATACTACAGAGCGGGACGCAGTTCCGTCATGAAGTGAACGCTTCATAAGGGGAGCCTTCAAATCCGTGCAACATAAATGCGTGTTCATTGGCACTTCCCTGCCGTATCGGCTGTGACGGCTGATGTAGTCGTAATGGAGGTCTTGTAACAACAGTCGCCTGTCAGATTTCTCGGCGAAACACAAACATAGTCGTTGTCAATCTGTCAGATTCCTAATGGGGGGTTGTTAGCCCCACAAACACGACTGCGGCGCCGCTGTCGCTGTGCAACCAGCCTTGATACATTCCAAACCGGCTGCGCCCTCTGTGAATCCTCACTGCATTTATGCATTCGGGGTGTTGTCATGCTTCTTTTTTTATTCAATGCTCTCCACTCCACAAGATGTCTCCCTCACTGGTGCTCACTGAGCCGTCTGCGGCACGTTAATGGAGTTTGTGACAAGGAGAGTGAAGGTCGCTCGTCGTGCTCGCACTCCTACACGGGATCTCTGTGATCTGCAGCGTTTTTGGGATGCTGCGTGCTGCATCGCCTTTCTCACCTGCCTCGTCCCCCAGCACCGTCCGTCTCTACTCCATCTTCTATGCGGACACTCGGCTCTGAATACATTAAACTCCATAGAGTAACTTTGACTATATTTAGTTGAAGAAAGACGTAGCTGGGCCTTCTACTAGGTTGTGTTTTGCTGAATTTTGTTTATGTTTTATTCATTATTTTATTCTATTTTTATTATGAGCACAAACTCTCTCCATTTTGCATTGTACTTTGCCGCATATTATGACGAGACGAGCACATTTTTAAATTGTAAGAGGACAAGGCTAACTAAATAATATCAAGTACATTGTATTGCGCAGAAGAATAAAAAAAAATGAAATATAAAAGAAGAAAAAACAGAACTGTTCAATATTAAACACTACAATATAGCAAGTTTGAAAAAAAAAATATTCAATGTATTTTACTTTGTGATATGGATCCCTCAGGGTCTAAAATAAAGAATAAAGTATTACAAGGCACACAAGTTAAAAGGTGGCCTAATTGTGAGGACGTCTGCCGCACGGTTTTGAGGTTGGTGGTTTACATCTCAGCTCAGGCTTTCAGTTTCCTTCCACATTCCCAAAGCACGCATATCTACTTCACTGAAAACTCAAAAGGTCTGCGTGTGAATTAGAGCTGATTAATCAAATTTAATAGAATTTTCACACACACACTGTATATGTATCTTTCATTTATTTGTTGATAGTGTCTAGATCAAGGATGGGCAAAATTTTTGATTGGTGGGCCACAATGGGTTCTAAAATTTGACAGAGGGGCCGGCCCAGGTGCAGATGGATGGAGTGTTTTGGTAACCTCACCTCATTGGAGAAAAAAAAAATACATTTAATTTTAAATGAAAATGAACAAAAGTATTACAACAAAATATCTGTTTGACACACCAGAGTATTTAGAAAATACAACAGTAACAAGGTTTATTCATTTCAATTTTTTTTCTAGCTTGGCGGGCCGAATTAAAATGTTTAACGGGCCGCACGTGGCCCCCGCGCCGTTGTTTGCCCACGCCTGGTCTGGATGGACTAAATGCTTAAGAAGTGCAGTCCACATGCTTATGTCATTGTTTCATAAAACATGAAAAGTTGAGGTGATAAAGTCACAGATTTTACATTATTGTGATAACCTGATTTATGACTTACTGACTTGTTTATGCCATACTTGTTGTCTTATGAATTTATGGTTCACTTGCCTTTATTCTAGCATAAACCGAACCTATAAAAGCAAAACATTTAGGTATGATGGATTTGAAATGGTTTATTGTGATACAGATGAATGTATATTGCTTGTTTACTTCAAAAAACCCAAGATGACATATAGCCACATATGAAGTGAAATTATTTCAAATGAATCATTAATAACTAAAATGGAGGAAGCGTTATACGTTAAAGACGCATTAAAGGCTATCAGTAGCGAGATCTGCCCAGTAGTGTGCGTGTGAAGGCGCCATCTGCAAACTCGTAATTGCACTCGCAACGTCACAGCACGGCCAGAGGGCCGCATGCAGGTGTTCGCGAGGCCAACATAGCCACATACGTACACAACAACACACACACTTAACTGACCATGAATGAAAACAAGACATAGACGCCTTGACAGAATTTATGATGCCTTTTTGCTTATTTCCAAAGACATTTTCGTTTAATAATATGCTGCCGTTGCTTGCTGCTTTAAGTCGAGAAACGATGTTTATTTGACATGTCTGTTTATCTGTCCGAGAATTTTCTCTTGTCCTCATTAGGGTTGCGGGCGTGCTTGAGGGGCGGCCTTTTAATTTTTTCATTATCGTTGGGTTTTATTTTGCTTTTTTTACTTTTGTTGTTCAGTTCAGATATTTTGAATACGTTTTTAGAGCAGGTTATTAGTTTTTTTTTTTTGTAATGCTTCATGTTGGTTACATTTTTATTAGTTTTAGTATTAGTTTTTTTTTAATGTATTGACTTTTTGACAAGTAGAAGATGGAAAAAAATCACGTTCAAACCTATTTGCTAATACATTTAAACATTCTTGCAAATACGTTTAAACATATTAGTGAATCGTTAGCTTTATGGGGAAAAACAGTACATTCAAAGATTTATATGTTTAAACATATTTGCAAGTAGGTTCAAATGTATTTGCTAGTCCAAAATTTTGCCACATTTGCAGTTCTACGCTCCCTTCTACAGACGTGCAGTAATACGGAAATATGTTTAAAATTAACCCTGAAGGTTTATGTGACAAAGAAGAAAACGAAGGGCATTATAATTAGATTTAAACCATCATGCAGCACATTTTTGGAATGTTAAAATGAAGATTTTAATGAGTGTTTTTCTTATGGTTTCTTTATTCACTCACCCCTAATTGATTTTTTATTTTTATATATTTTTAAATATCGATGGGCCATAGTTTTAAACATACTTAAATAACCAATAATAAAATTGGTTGAATGCAATAAAGGATACTAGATTTAAATAATGGGACAATAAATGATGTTATATTTTTTATTTTAATAGTTTAGATATAAACCATTTTCCATAAAAACAGTTTTTGAACAAATTGAAATAAATTTTAGCCCGAATGTAAATTCTGGATCTGAAAAAAAAAAAAACCTTAAACCTTGGACGTAGTGCTTGCTCAACATGGCAACTGGCGCTGCGCCGTCAAGCAGCAGCTAACGATCCCATAGGTGATGGAGCCGTGCGATCGGCAGCCGGATAATGAGACAGAGAGGGAGCGAGCGTGAGAGGAAAAGGTTCAGCGGGAACTCTGGGTAACGGGGCAAGGACGGCAAAGTCCTCGCTTGACTTTTCCCTCCCGCAACAACATCAACATGGCAGAAGCCCCGTGTATTTTTAGCTTCCCTTTTACACAACGTTTCTGTAGCGAGGGAGCGAGACCCAAAAAGTGGCGATTGCTTTGTCACGCCGGTGCGCATTGGAAAGGGAGGGAAAAAAAAAAAGAATGACTCGGGGAAACTGCTGTAACGAGCCATGATGATGGCCTTGTTTTACAGGCTGTATTCCTTCATTACAGGAATGGCTCTGCACAACACCGTAAAAGAGCACATAACACCGCAGTGCTGTATTTCTCTGTGGGTGTGTGGGTGTCAAGAGTGAGAAGCAGAGAAAGAGAGATGAGGTGTAAACGCAGAAATATTTCGCGCATTCTGCCATCTCTTCAGTACTTCTGGCTATTCATCACGAAGCAGAATTAAAAGCAAAGCCAGCCAGGAGACGAGTGAGCGCCCAAGCCCCAGCTGGAGGAAGCTATTGGCTATTTGCATCCCAGGCAAAATTGTCTCAATAAAGCGGAAAGTTTCGTCATTTGTTCCAGCGGAAGCAGATATTTTTAGCGCGACAACAGTCAGCCAGCTGAGAACGTTACCCTCCGGTTATGATGTCAAAATTAGGAGAGGATTGTTGAATTCGAACCCGCCGAGCGCGGCGGAGATGGCCCGCGGTACGAGCGGTGGCCTTTGAGTTTGCGAACGACCTTTTGGATGACCTCCTTAGCATGTAGAGCGTGTACAGCGTGCGGCCACACATGTATGATGGAGTCATATTTACATGTTATGTGCAGGATGACTTTGTTGGCAGTTTGATTGATGGTGCAGCGTACACGTTTTGCCTCATTTGTACACATGACCGCTTACACATGATCTGAAAATGTATGCCTCACCTCTGGCGTATTTTACAAACATATTTCTTTGCAAGAATTTATACAAGAAATACAAGAGGGCTAATTGGAATTTTGGCAAATTATCACTCTTGTCATAGTATCAAATTGGAAATTGTGATTTAATGTGCAATTATTTTCAAGTATTATTTTATTATTATTATTATTATTTTAACAGTATTACAAAACACATTATTGATTTTATTAAACATAAATGTTTTGGTTATATAGATTAGGTTTTACGCTGAAATAAATGTAAATGAACCATGAATTCATAAGGAAGACAATTTTTTTTCTACTTTAATTAGCATCAACTTCACTCAATTCTACCATCCAAGTGTGGGGTAGACATCCGTCAGTACATCATGAATGGTCTTCAAAAAAAAATAAAAATCTTCATTACTTCAACTTTTCTTGTTCACGAACAAAGATAATGCAAACATGAGGCGTGCTCCACCAAACCTATGCAGACGCTATATGAATAAATATAATACAAAAACTGTACGTGTGTGCTTTGGACAACTCGAATAATTAAATTGATTTTTTTTAATGAATTAAAAACTTATCTTGCCAAAATGTTTAAATATAGTGGTATGTTCGAGTGAGAGAATGTGGTTTACTTTCCAATTAAATAAATAAATAAATTAATAAATAATGGTAATAACAAAAAAATAAAAATAAAATTCACGTTAAGGGAAACAACCTGTAGAATGGAAAGCATCATACAGACTTCGTGGTCCCGCTTATTTGAAGAGGTTTTTTTGTATAGTATATAACTAGTTTGTTCTGACTGGTGTTTATTTTGGGTGTAATTGCACTGTTACACCACTGAATGGCGCCAAACTATTTTCTTGAACGTAGAATTCTCTCCAATCCTGTTTTTTTATGCACACAGCGATGGCTGTAGGTTAATTTATAGTGTATATCTCTGGAGAGACGATTACTCTTTTGAAATGTTGGGGGTAGTCCAGTGCAATTGGTGCTTGATGTAGATAAAAAAAAAAAAAGCAAACCTCCAGAATATTGCCGTTTTCAACTAATTAAAGCGCATTACATTTGATCCAAAATCCTCCTAAAATCCTTGTGAGAACATTCCACAAAGGAACATCCAGTGTGTTTGATGATTGTATTTATGTAATTCGGCTCAGCATCCATCCATTGACTTCGTCCTCTCTCCCGTAGGACTACACGTTGACCATGTACTTCCAGCAAGCGTGGCGGGATAAGCGGCTCTCCTACTCCGAGATCGCCTACAACCTCACTCTGGACAATCGAGTGGCCGACCAGCTGTGGGTCCCGGACACCTACTTCCTTAACGACAAGAAGTCCTTTGTGCACGGCGTCACTGTCAAGAACAGGATGATCCGCCTGCATCCCGACGGCACCGTGCTTTATGGACTCAGGTAAGCCGCTTAAAGCTGCCCCCCTCTTGTGTGCCGTGATTAGCGCATTGATTACGAAGCGTAATGAGCTAACAAGGTTGTATCTGGTGCATCTAACTGGGCCTTTTTCACAATGTACTGTATGCTGGTGTATCGGAACTAATGTGGTTTAGATTTGACTCACTTAAGCCAGGCCGAATGTTTAAAGCTGGGGGAGGGACTCGTGGTCAAAAGCGTTTGATCCAATTTATCGTTCTGTTCTAAAATGTACAGTGAACTATTTGCATTTCACTATTCAAAATTAACCCATAAATCCAGTTTTGTTTTATTTAAGCTAATTGCTAAAAAAAAAAAAAAAAAAAAAATACATTTTAAAAAAATCATGCTCCTTATGTAATGCCCAAAGATGCCACAAGATGGTGATAAAGACCGAGCTAATAAGAAAATAGTAATTGGCATTTTGGGATCATTGTTTGTGGTATAGTGATGGTTCAGACGATTTGAATAGAGGGAATTGTAAACAAAACCATACGATTTTGATTGACAGAAGAAAATAAAGAACATTTTGACTATATTTAAGTTAATTTTTTTCTTCAGTTTTATCAACATGAAATGTGCAATAGTTTTTTTTTAGTTATCCTTATTTTTTTTTAAAGCAATCTTGTTTTTATTTTACTTTATTTATGAGAATGTTTTTTTTTCAGTTTTGGTTTAATTACTGTATTTTGTCAGTTTACGTTAGCTATAATGACATTGCATAGATGAGAAGAATTTAGTTGTGTGTAAAACAAGTCAAAGTAACATTTGAGGACATGGCTACAAATGCCAAAAATAAACAATCATGCTAACATTAGCTTACTCTGTTGTTGTGCCTTAGTTGTGGAATTTGCAGTCTTCTACTCCACACTCTCCACTTTGCTGCAGCGGTCTGTCTTTCTCGCTGTCCCCTGTCTTTTGTCCTGTAAAAGTAAATCGAAAAGCCACTTTTTCTCCTCCCCTGCTGCTGTATGTTAGCATGTGTCGTCGTGAGCGTTATGTTCAATGTGAAGTGCGAACCGGACCACACAACTGGAGTTGAGCTAAGCCTCGCCATTGTACTTTTCTGCCGCTGCTTGGTTCGGTATAGCTCTACTCTGTCCTGGGTGATCTCGCCCACCTTCTTCCCATTTCCTCTTGGCCTCCTCGAGGTGTTCTTTGGTTTTCGTGACATGACCCAGGTGGTTTCTGGCATAAGGCCTGCCTGGTTAGGCTGGAGGGGCTTTCACCGTCTGATCTGTTTCATTTTGCTCTTGTTGTTAATTAATAATGAAAACAACTCTCATTACCTGTTGTTTCATCCCAAGCTTCTGTTTAAAAAGCTCTACTTTTTCGGTTATCCATCTTTCTGGCCCGTAGAGTAAGTCGTGTTGGTGTATATTCTCGGTAAACTTGTATTTTGAATACCATGTTTGCGTGAGTGGTAGAAGGGCTGTCCTCGCCTTGTCTATTCTTGTTCATGACTTTGGGATGCCAAGGTGCTTCGATCTTTCTAGTGAGGTGTGTCTGGCAGAAACGCCACTAATTTAGCTGCCCACGTCCCTTGATGATCATGAAAATCCATAATTGATCGGTCCACATCTAGAATGAAGCAGCGCGATACAAACAAGCTATCTGTCTGATTGGACCAAGATGGTTCACCCCGTCTGCAAGTCGTCTCTGCATGGTGTTGAACCGGCATACCTCAGAGGAGAATGTAATCTATAATTGATAACGCCCAATCAATAATGTAGCAGTTCAATACAAACACCGAATCTGTATCTGAAGCCGCGTATGTGGCCGCACAGCCTGGCACGGCCCGTCTATCACTGTGCAGCTGATCCGTCGCATCCTCCTCCTTCGTACAGCGAGTTGGGACATTTGCACGTAATCGCCGATTGGTTTACGTGCTACCAAAAGGAAAAAAGATAATTGTTTTGAATTCAAGATGTTGCTGCATTCAGTCATTCTCTCGCCAGACACGGAGATGCCTTTTTTTGCGCAAATGCTCCTTTAAAATATTAAAGCATCTGCACTGCACCAGATTATTCATCCCAACATTTTGTTGAGAAATGTAATTCATAACACTCTGAGCCAATTATATAAGCCCAACACATATGCTTTGCATAACTGCCAAAAGAAATGGAGGCTGGGAGAGAGGGCTTGTTGTGAATTTGCGGGCGTGCGTGCAGCAGAGAGATGCAGTTGTTACCTCACATACGTCGTCCTTGTCAGTGCCTCCCGGCTCCTCCATTATTTGCTTCGTGGGTTTGGTTCAGGTTTTATTTGATGCTAGCGCGTCCAGACACAAGCTGCTGTCAGAGTCAGGCCGGCCAGATGCCGGAGTGCTCTGAGCAGGCTGACACATACCTGCAGAGACGGGCCGCCTGGTTTCAACAGCATGGTTGTAGTGGATGTGTGCAAGATGGCCAGCTGAGTGAAGGGTCCTCACTGGGAAAACAGGATGGACGAAAATGCATCACCAGTCACGGAACCGCAGTGCATTTATGTGATACGGGTTACCGTGATGAGTATCAACATCATTCATTGGCATGGAAATCCTGCTAGAGTCTCATATACTTAAAGTCAATATGTGTGCGTGTGCGTGTGTGTATATATGTGTATATGTATTTATTTTTATATTTATATATTTATATGTATGTATGTGTATGTATATATATATATATATATATATGTGTATGTATATATGTATATATATATATATATGTATATATATATCCATATCCATACATATGAATATATATATGTATAAAAATAAATACACACATACACATATATACACACACGCATGTATGTGTATATATATATATATATATATATATATATATATATATATATATATACACATATATATATATATATATGTGTATATATATATATATATATACGAATATATATATATATATATATATATATATATATATATATATATATATGTATATATAGATGTCTAGCAATTACAGCATCATCGTGTATTCCAAATTTTCCCAATTTCTGGTCTACCGTTACCTCAACCTGCAAATGACAACAGTGCTCCCAAATGTCCCACATGTCAGGGAGAAGCAGTGTGATCTAATTACACAGCCCCCCCCCCGAAAAGAAAAAAAAAATCCTCACGGTAAACACAGATAGCACACAACAAAACATCTAGTGAGAGAGGAAAAGACCACACAGGACCTCCTGAAGCATGTTGCTCAAAATTCATAGGCAAAGGTCAAGAGAGGGAGATCCAGAGAGAAAGAGACATGAAGGTCAGACTTCATTCAAAAGGGAGAAATTATTAGGATTCTCCCTCCCTCCTCCCCTCGCTGACCCGCCCCTCTCGCTATCTTTCACGCTCCTTTTGTGAGCGGACGTATCCTCGCAGCTCAATAAAAGACATCCCACAGGCCAGGATGAGGAAAAAGATGCTGAGTGGAGGTACAGGGATTGAATCCAGCCCTCTTCAAATCAATACACTCAATCTGGTTATTTAAAGTTATTAATCTCACCCTCAAGCCAATGATCAAACCAGGCCGCTTTGTATGTTCCCTGTGTGGAGGATGAGCTTGGACTTTGGCACAGCAGACATTTTATTTTGAAATTTGGCTGCGCAGAGAGCTCTCTCTCCAAAATGGAGGAGGCATCTACTCCATCTTCATTGCAACGTCTAGCTTTGTTACGGGGTAAAATATGATTGGATGCAAATGTCAGGTTGATTACGCCGCGCTCACATTCGTAAGCTCGCACTCTTGAGTTCACTTTGTGCTGTGACGCTGCCTCGAAATGAGATTCTGTCTGGGAATTTGTGGTGGTTGTGCTATGTCCGTAAACAAGGTCATTGGGAACAAAGGTGCACAGCTCCCCTCAGGGGGGTCCACGCACACGCGCGCACACACACACTCAGAGGCTAGGCCGGGAACATGCAGCAAAAACAGTCTTTTTTTAGAACTGCATGTCCTATTAGCTCGGACGCAGAGCAAATGTAGCGTGTTTGAATCTGCGTGATATGCTCCAACGAGGCCTCTCCTCCGGCAGGTCGGGCCGAGAGCGGGGACCGGCTCGGACCGGGCCGGCCCGGCCCTGCTGTGATGGAGATGAAGCGCTAACACGCCTGCATGCTGCGGAGGTCTACTCTCACTCACTGCAGCAAAGACAAAAGGAGGAATGAGGCGTCTCCTGCACAAAAATCTGTCTCATCACCTCGCTCATCGTTTGCTGCTTATTAGTTGTTCGTATCTGACATGCTAGCTCGGCTAAGGGACGCTCAAGCCGCTCTGCAGAGTCTCTGTCAGACAGAAAAGCTTCGAGACTTCTGCTGATGATGTAGGTGGGCTATAAATAGTCTGGTATTTATACCCCTGCCATTTTGGCCTCATTTTTTTGTTCCTTTCCCCTGCTTCGCTTCCTCTGCGCTTCTGGAACGGTTTGGCGGCACCGTTGACGGTTAGCGATCGATGACTTGCCAGAACGCCAAACACCGAAACAACATTTTAGTCCTAAATGGGTAGAGAAGGGCGGAATTTTGACTCCTGCGTTAATCGCCCAATGCGCCACGGCCTTGCTAACTGGCTCTTACGTAAGAGCCCAGAGAGCAAGAAAAAGGAGGCAGAATGGGAGAGAGAGGAAGACTATGTCTCCACAGCTCCAAACATAAAATCCCTAACCAGCCCGGCATATTTTACATGGGAGCATTTCAAATAACACTTTTCCAGCGTATCGCACGACTGTTGGCTAATGCAGAAGATGCATTTTGGTGGTATTTTGGATATTTGCAAAGCTCTAACATGCAATTGTGCGTGACCCTTTGACTTCCAAATTGACAGCAAGCTATCACATTTTTGGGTATTTGTTGATAAAATATCACATTTCACTTACTACGAAGGACTGACTGGTTTAAATTTTTAGTTGATCAACATTTTTTTCACTTAAATTTAAACCGTGCAAATTTTATTCTCTAGAAACATCAGCAAGTGTCGGACAAAGTGACGTCCGAACGATTAATACTTACTATGTGACGAACGTCCGCAGTGCAATCCGAGTCCAGGAAAGAACCACGCCACGTACTGATGTCCACAATTGTTTTATTGCTCGTCCATTATGGAACATCATAAAGATATTCCAAAGCATTTACAATCAATATTTACAATCATCTGTTGGACACAAGCATTCAATAAATAAATTAAATATAACGTACCGGCGCCTTGTAAAGCAGTAGTAGATAAATGGAAGATAATAAAAGTCCATCACACGACATTACTGTCCTGTCTTCAGTGATCGCGTTCTTCTTTCTCTCTCGCTCTGTGACGCTTCATTCAGCATTCGGGACTTTTTAAAATAAATAATTTAAACCAGAATGAACAGAAAATCAGAATCATAAAGGTTTATATGTAAATAAATACACACATGTAAAATATTAGATTCAAACAAATATTGTCAATTTCTGTTGTCATGGCAACCAATCAGGTAATGCAATGTTTCGAAATGGAACAGAGGGGCTACTTTGACTTTGATTTACTCCCCCTTGAAACGTAAAGCGTAATAGTCCTAATTCAGACACGCAACGGGTGCAATTCTGACAGGCGTCAATGACACGACATCAAATTTAGCAGACTTATCCAGGAGACTATTTTAGTTGATTGTCTTGTTATTTACTACCAGTGAGTAACAAAAGTTAAAAAGAAGTAACTGTAAACCGCTCTTCATGTCAAGGGATATAATGTTGATAATTGAGGCGCAGACTTTTTTTATATTCACGTCTGCAAGCACCCGCGCCGACGTGACTGATCCCATTGGTTCATCAGGTAAGTAACCCCAAAACATTTCGACCTCTTCCCGCTTTGCCCCTTTGCCATCTCCGCCCTCCTTGATGGACTTGCTGGTGGGAGGTGTTAGAACATAAACAGAGGAGGGAGGAGCTAAAAACTAGCAATAGAGGAATGAGATGAGTCTATGCCGTCCGCTCGAATATCGTAAACACCGACCCCCTATGTCCCACCCCTTCTAGCTTCATGTATAGAAAATTTGACCGAACACCTGATTCAAACCAAAAAAACATCTTAATCATATTCTGATAGGATTTCTCCTCGTGGGTCATCACAGTTATTTTCAATTCTAATTTAATTTATTAATGACTAAGTTGAGAGTGATCGTTAATGTCAAGTAAACCGAAGGCCACAACCAGTACTGATACTATTATTATGGTGGCATGATGCTATCATGTTTTATATCAGTCAGTGTGTGTATGTGTGTATCCTAAAGGCGTAGATGACGTCTCCATGGTTACATCCAGACAGCCTCAAGGTTTTGGCCCTGCCTGACTCAGTTTGGACCGTCTTGTCATGTGTGTGTGTGTGTGTGTGTGTGTGTGTGTTCCAGAAAGTACGTTGAGAGGAGCTGTCGGATGTGGCTGACTCGCTTTTTATTCATTTAAGAACTGTGTAACCACAGCATGAAGCATGTTTTCTTATATTATGAGACAAAAGATAATCTAGCAACGATCCCAATTCTATACATGTGCAAACTAGCTACGAGTGTCAGAGAAATGAGTGGCAAGGAGGTTGAAGGCTGTGAAATGGAAAAAGCTGCCTTGCGGGTGAGTTAAATTCAGGCAAAAAAAAAGGTTTTGTTTATGGACTTTTGCGCCTTTCCGTATTTAAAATGGTGATAACAGTAAACCTCAATACAATAAATATGAAAATAGATTTTTAAACTTCCACCCCAAAATGCAATGGGAACTGTATTCATTTGGATTAATATCATGAGTATTAATTAATTAATCTTCTATTTATTAATTTAAAAGAATGAAGCCTTTTCCAAATTGAATTGATTAAAATGTAATATTTATCCGTTTCAAGCTAGCTTGCGCTTCTTCAAGTAACATGTCCATGAACATGTAAACAAGTTTACAAAAGCACAGCCACACTTGCCAATTTAGTGACACGAACACTATATTTAGAAACTTTTCCAACTTTTTTCGCGATTATTAAGAAGAAAAAGCAACTTTAATTCTCGCGAAGAAACACAGATGCTATAGCGAATAATCCGCGATACAAATACAAGATACAAAATTTCACTTTCACTGTATTTGTGTGCCGTGTTCCCGAAATCAGTCGCCACAACAGAAATGACTAAAAAAAGAGTTAGCAAACTAAAACTACAGCAATGTTGTTCCCTAATTAGCTAAAACCGAGTTTAGCGTCTCGACTTCTTCCTGTATTTATCCTTCCTGTAGTTTCCTTCAGGCTGGATTGCAGCCGCGACCACATGTGGATTTTTGTTTTCATGTGAAAGGTTTCTGACATTTTATAAATAATTTTACGGTTTGTGTCGCGGGCTTAAGATACGGTCTGTATTGAAGCTTGTTTAGACAAATGGCAGCAGCCTTCCTATTAAAAATGCATTTCAAATCATTTACAATCTCAGCCGGGATGATGTTGTTTTCTTAGTTTTACGTTCACAATTTGCACACTCTGTGTTTCCCAAGAGCAAATATCAGGGACATGTGCATGAGGGAAATGTCAGGAATCGCACACGCGTATGTACATGCACACAAACACACACACATTGAAATGGCTGCATGTGCGCACACACACTAATCCCACCTTTATATAAGTCCGAAAGATCACTTTCAGTAAGTAAACAAATCATTATTTGTACATTTCACAAGACTGCGCCTTCTCGCTTTGCTACAGTTGTGCTTGGTTCCTCTTGGCTCTGGTTTCTCCTAGATTTTTTTATTTTTTTTAGCGCTGATTCCGAGTCCACCCTTGTTTTTCCTGTAGCACGTTTATTTTTTTTCATAACAATCATAGCAATAAAATAATAAAAATCACATGGCTATCAAATTTAAAGCGGTAATTTAGGAGATTAATCCCAAAAAATGTAACTCAGTTAAATGTTTTAACTCAATTAACTCAGATTGATTTACTTCAAAATAATTGACATATTTTGCAAATATTATACCATATTACCTGCACATATTATCTCAGAACAAAAAACCGTGCTCAAGTTACCAGTGGACCAACACTGCTGGAGTGTGGTGATTGTGAGCAGTTTTGGGAAATATTTCTAAGAAAAATGCCTGTAAAAATGTCTCCTTTTAAATCTTATTCAAGAATCAAAGAAAGCTATTAAAATTAAATATACTTCATATTTGGTGATTTTGCATTAATTCCAAGATGATTCAAGTAAATATCTGTTACAAGCTTCACAAAAAATAGTAGTTGAAAAATGTGATTAATTGTGATTAATCATGGAATTTTTTGTGATTAGTTAAAAAATGTAATCACTTGACAGCACTAATTATGTCATAGGTAGAATAATATATTTAGTCATATTTATGAATTAAAGTTTAGGTTGGTCATCAGGTTTCTTTTTTTTCTTTTTTCTGTGAAATATCATAAATATAAAATAAAACAATAATAATCTGTATTGCGCAAGATGTTATAGGTCAAACTTGAACAAGAAAAAAAAGTCAGAAAAACCAGATGTGTTAGTGAAAAGACATTTTTGAAATCATCGCCAAAAATAAAATTCCTGATTAAAATTTGCGCTTGACCATCGTAGCAGATGTAACCCACTCGACTAAATATCTCCAGCAAGTGCGTGAGGAAAAACAACACAGCATTCTTGAGCGTGTGAACGTTTTCCTTCATCATGTTTTATGGCGACTTGTTATCTCTCGAAGGAGGCTCGCAGCAAACGGACCGGTGTCTTTTCTGTGTCCAGGATCACCACCACTGCAGCCTGCATGATGGACCTGCGCCGTTACCCTCTCGATGAGCAAAACTGCACCCTGGAGATCGAAAGCTGTAAGTACCGTCGTCCCTGACAACGGGCTCTCACTCCCACTCGCCGACGTAGATTTAGATCCCACGTACGCATGCAGCTCTGTGGGTTTTTGAAGAAAACGCAAGGTAGAAAGCGGCGTGATAAGGCGGGATGTAAAATGCTGAGAGAAGCTGATGAGATTTGAGGAGATACAGATCAAGAAGGGGAACATCACTAATGGTTCACCGCCTGATAACATCCAGCCTAATTAATTCAGCTACACTGGCTTGATTAGGTCCAGTGTTTGTGGATGTTACGCCGCCATGTTGGCAAGGTACAAAGAGCTCGTTTTCTCACGGAGTTTGTCATTTTACCGCGCTGTGAAGAGGAGGGGAGGAGAGGGGGGAAGATGAGGTCCTCGTCGTGCTTTATCTGGGTCCCCGGGGAGGAGGATTATGGGGCTGGGATGCGGTGTAGGGCTCACTCTTTCTGGGTTTCATCGCAGTGTTGCCGGAATTAAGTGCCGGCGGTAAGCAGCGGAAAAAACAGCGGCGGGTCAGAACCGCCTCTCTCCGCTCCTCTTCCATTGCGCTCGCCACTTCCTCATCTCTTTTCTTTACACACTCTCATCCTGCAGCCTTTTTATCTCTTTCTCTCCATCACTCATAACCCCCCCCCCCCTCTCTCCTCCTCTTCTCTCAGGCACACACACACACTGAAGCACGCAGGCCCGGTTTTGATCAGCAGACAGTATCTGCTCTCATATGGATTAACTGGCAGCGGTTTTAACGGTGGAATCGCTTCATGCCAGAACATGCTATTTTATTCAGACTAATGAGCGCAGAGAACTCTCACTTGACTTGATAAACTTGATGCATTTTTAACAGACACGGGTCTTAAAAGCCCGGCTAGCCCCGTGTTCCAGCAGCAGGGACTCCCGTCACTTGTTTTGCATGCTGGGTTGCAACTGAGCCATCAAAGATTTACAGTGGAACCACCGAGGTCCGACATTTGTTTAATTCTGATTTTTCGCAATTTTCCAAAGTCAATAATGGAAATAAAATCAATATAACAATACATGTTTTAAGTAACATTTCATTAATCATTCAGAAGTGTCAAGTGGATCGAAAAAGTCTACACACCCTTGTTTAAATACATTTTTTGTGATATAAAAAAAAAACCCGAGACCCAGATAAATCATCTCAAAAGATTTCCCACCACTAATATGGGCTTTTACTGCCTCTGATTAACCTCAAATAAAGTTCAGCTGTTCTAGTTTGCTTTCCTTGACTTTCTTTGGCTTTCTAGCGGAAGACTGAAGATTTTTGATAAGAATAATTAAAATTAACGTTAACGTTTGTCCTTGGTGTCATTCAACCATACCAAAATCTCCCAAATGTTGGGTAAAATATGAGTGTGAATATTTGTGCAACCACATTATATCAGTTTTCATTCAACATTAAGTACATTTCGGCTGAGCTAATAGTCATATTAATAGTGAAAAATCATTTTTGAAATGCTGTTAGCTTCTCCAGTATTTTATTTGATATTCTAAAATATATTTACAAATGATTTTTTTTAGCCCCACATGGATCAGTCAAGCAAAAAAATCTTTGTTGCTGAATTGTGCCTCGTGACTCAATATACGGTAGCAACGCAAAAGAGCCAATCTCCATTCAAGTTTCCATTTACATGTGCACGTCGGAGAAGTCCTGCGTTATCTCCCTCAACCTTGAAGAAGTACAGCGATCTAACACAAGCATCTGTATAACGCCCTTGAAAAATTTCCTTCCGGGTATCATCCATCTCAGCAATATGCACCACTTTAATGTCTCAGTATGCTGCAGATGCATCAATTAAAGCTAACCATTGGCATCTAATGTGCAACTAAAGTATTGCCTACAGTGTCGCAGCTACGAAAACAAAACAAAATAAACAAAACGAAACCATCAAAGCCAAAACATTTCATTTGGAACAAAGCCGCACAAAATTCTGCGATTACAGCGTTTTTTTTCGGATAATTGTTTGTTTATGTCATGTTATTTGACAGAACCTGATGTAGATGACATATTGTATATCTGTGGTTAGCAAATACATATTTTGACATTTTTCTGCAAATTATTCTTCAAGGAGTGTATGGTTGGGAAATAAACCAAATGTAACGCTGCAGACAGTTTTTTTAGCGAGGTTATTTTTTTTGTTTCTTTTGTATGTCAAAAATCGCTGCCTGCTTAGTCATCAAAAATCAATATGAATTGAAAAAAAAAGTCCCCTGAAAGAAACTGTATAAATATATGTATTTATATTTTCCCTGATTTCAGTTCCATTTTTTTTTTACTGCATAGACATTTTCAATTTACAAAATAATTTTAAACATACTTGATAAAAAGAAAACGGCAACAATTTTCAAATACAGTAAGATATCGTGTCTGTGTTTTTTTTTCATTGCTTGACCAGGTGCTACTCCATTCAGTGCCATTTTACTATCCAAGTCTGGTTGTGTCCGGTTCTAAAAATAGCAAATGGTCAGGTTGCCATATTTTTGAGCCCTCAGAACACGAGTCCAAAGGATGACGTCACACGACTCTCATTATAGACGGCCAAGCATCCTGTTATTTTAAGTGCACGTCCACATTGTCCTCAGCGATATTATTAGGGGCTTCCTGCACAATTTCTCTTTCATTAGCACAGAAACAAAGACTCGTGTGCTCGTTTCAATAATTTTCCACGGATTCATTGGGCACCTGAGTCCCTTTGATGCAAGGACAACACATCTCTGCTGCTTCTTATGCAGACAGAGGCCACACATACAAAACTGTTTAGCCAAGCATACTATTTACCATAACAAAATATGACAATCCATATTTTATGTACTGATCCGAGACATACGGGACCAGCAAAAGTTTGCCATATGGCTATAAATAATTTATTTAGGTTATAACAACTTTATTACAATGAAACTTACTCATCCTCTAGTCTGTGCCTGAATAAAGTTGCTCTGATATCACTTTGACTGTTGTGTTCAATGCGGTGTAGTTTTTTCAGTTTCAGTGGAAAACCAAAGCGTGTAGCGTTGGTATCGCGCAGTGGGAAAATAACATTATATTGTGTTGTTAATTTTATAAATTGATAATCAAATGCAGTCCAAAATATATTAGATATCATTATAAAGCCCTTTGCTGAGGAAATGTGTGCCTTCCAGGCAATATAAAAACGTATAAAATAACAAGCAGCATTTTACTGTGACAATCAGAAACTGCCCCAAGACCTGTTAGTATATTCGTACACAGTACTTACTTATAACATGAGCTTTTATACCACAACTGCCCTTTAATTTATGATAAAACGTAAAAGTAGTTAAGCTAAAAACTGAAATCCTGCCAAGTGATATTCCCCGCCCGCACTATCGAAATGCACCACAATGGACGCTGTGGTTGTTGTGATGTGTTCTTAAATGATGTGAAATCGTTCCCCAACTTTTGCTTTGTGCTCAACAGATGGCTACACCACAGATGATATCGAGTTCTACTGGCGAGGAGGAGAAGGTGCGGTGTCTGGCGTCGACAGGATCGAGTTGCCGCAGTTTTCCATTGTCGACTATAAACTCATCTCCACCAAGGTGGTCTTCTCCACAGGTATCCGAAAGAATGCTTCAGTTCTGCTTTACGACTTGCTTTCACACTGGCCAAAGCAGTTCTGTGGAATACGGACCCAGTCTTGCTGAGAGGTTAAACACTGAACGTTTTATAATTGCCTATAGATAGATGCCACTAAGGGTTGAACCGATTAGTATGACTTTAATATTCTGCATCACCAACAAGGCAACGATCTAGAATATGAAAATACAATCGTGGCAAGGAATGAGAGCATAATCCAATGGATGAGACCGATAGCGAGTCTATTCTCAAATACAATAAATGCGCAAGTGAAGCAGGAAAAGAGAAACGTTTTAATTTGTTGAACCTTCTGCAACTTCTCAAACTAAATATAAATTACAAGCACAGAGGCACGATGGCGACAAAGCTCTACTTTCCAAGTAAACTAAATAAAGCTCCTCCCCTTATGTCAACATAGTTCCTTGGCATCAAAACACTACAAGATGGTGTCAATGCACTACTTTTATATTAGACAGGCCTTTATCCTGAGCACAAAAATCCGAATAAGCGAATCAGCAAATATGTGAAGGAACACGCATTGATATTTGGGCATTGGCGTCATATACGACAGTTGCTTGCAGCGGGAATCATCGAGTAAAAATCTATTTTCATTCCTTCTTCCTCCTTCAGGTTCCTATCCCCGTCTGTCCCTCAGCTTCAAACTGAAGAGGAACATCGGTTATTTCATCCTGCAGACATACATGCCTTCCATCCTGATTACCATCCTCTCCTGGGTCTCCTTCTGGATCAACTACGATGCCTCTGCCGCCAGAGTGGCCCTGGGTAGGATGGCCCGGCTGCCGCTAACAATAACCTCCAGTTACATCATAAAAAGCCATTTCACATACATTGTGTCTGTCATGTGTCTGATGCGTGTTTTGACTGGTTTTCTCATTAGCTTTAAGCATGCCACTGATAGCAGATTTTGATAGGCTGCCTCGCTAAATGTCTGTTGTTCAGATGACTCCATGCATGACTCATGCAGAGAGAGGCGCAGCGGCTCGACCTTGAAGCGTGCTGTCTTCCTCTCTGCCCGTCTGTCTCTCACCGGCTAGCTAAGTGAAGCCCCATTACAATAATGCACTTTTTCATATTTAAAACGAAATGCCACAAAGCTCAATTTTGGCGTTGGGCTCGGAAGGTCAGAGCCGCAGGAGGAGCCGGCTCCGAGCGTTTATGTGTGTCATTCTTGTCACGCGCCATTTGTGTTCCGAAGTGGAACGCATGCAGGTTGGAGCCCCGCATGGGATGTTTGGAGGCGAACCGTGATTTCAAGATCTGCCCGCTTGCAGCGTCCTGCGAACATGCAGCGGCAAGCGAGTGCAGCCAATGAGATGGGAGGCTGCGAGCTACACAAACCGCTGGGTTATTTATAATACGTGTGAATCTGACCAAATGCAGATTGTGCATGCAGATGACTAATGTGTATCAAGAACAATGTGTGTTCATAAAAAAAATAAATAAAAATAAGACCAACAAAACAAAAAAAACAAAACAGGTGAATTATGTTGTGCGTAATAGCAGATGTTTGACAGCATTACAATTTGTTTATTGTCCATTTGAATACATAATTGCAAACATTATAAACAGCCATTTAAAACACGCACATGCACTTTCACTACAAGGAGGTTTTAGGAGATTTTGGAGCATTTCGTTTTATAGCCATAATGAACAAGTATAATAATAATAATCATCATTATAATAAATATATTGTTCATAATAGTTATAATTATAAAAATATTTTTTTTGGTACAGTTTATCACTCAATTTGTTTATGACTCCCATTTATTTTAGGTGTAAATCCACTATCAGCCACTAGATGGCAAAATTTAGTTTTCCATTGCGTAAATGTGAAGAAGAAGAAGAGTCTAAACAGGAAGTAAGCCTATATCAAGATATTTTCTGGCTTTTACGGAAAATTGTTGAATGTTAAATCCATTATTCCTGTTTTTTACACCTACGTAAAAGCAACGGCTTTAGGTTTATTTTATAATGTACATCTTTGGACATGGTTATTGACGTATATTGCAAAATAATAAGTTTCAAGTATCATATGACTTCCAAATTGTACGGCCTTTTGTGGCCTTCTAACTTTGTGCCAGGGGCTTCTGGATTTCCGATATTACTGACATGCTTTGAGGTCACGAAAGGTGCACAACAAAATGCCATTAGAGGATTTGTCACGACTAAAGTGGCCAAATGTTGCTTTCCAGGGATCACCACGGTGCTGACCATGACCACCATCAACACGCACTTGCGAGAGACGCTCCCTAAGATCCCCTACGTGAAGGCCATCGACATGTACCTGATGGGCTGCTTCGTGTTCGTCTTCCTCGCCCTGCTGGAGTACGCCTTCGTCAACTACATCTTCTTTGGCCAGGGCCCGCAGCGGCAGAAGAAAGCGGCCGAGAAGGCAGCCACGGCCAATAATGAGAAGCTGAGACCTGACCCCAACAAGGTACATGTGCCGGCACCACTCATGTGAGAAGATTTGTTTTTTAGTGTGTGTTTGTGAGTGTGTGTTAGGGTTATAATATTTTTAGAGTTTTCATTATAGTTAGTATTTATTTCGTTTGGCTTTTGTTTTTTAATTTGAGTTTCTTGTTTTGGTTTTGGAGCAAATTTTGTCAATTTTATATGGAGGAAAATGTTAGTTTTTATTAGTTTTAGTATTATTTTTATTTTTTTGAAATACATGGCGTATTTGTTGAGTGCTAGATAATATTTTTCAAAGAGGATTGTTTAAGAAAAAAGTCAACTGCAGCGTTCAAATGAATATTTTCTCTTCCTTCTTCTGTATGCATGGACAGCAATACCGAAATGAATACATTTAAATTGAATGATATTAACTGACCGAGATGAAAACAAAGGACAATTTTGCTATAATTGTTGTTAGTTTTATTAATGTAAGATATGGTTTTGCTTAATTTATTTAAATACAGATTTGTCTTTATTTCATTTCATGAAGGAAAAGATTTGTTTTTTAATTTGAGTTATTTCATTTGTTTTCGTGAACTAAACAAACCGTTATGTGTGTGTGTGTGTGTGTTTGTATGTGTGGTGGTAGCCAATTTCTTCTCTGCAGATCAATGTGACCAATGCTAAATGTCCTCTTACACTCCATTTATACTTGTTTGTGCTTCCGAAGGAGTGAATGCAGAAGCAATGAGTGGCTTTGTTACACTTGATCTCCATGTTGCTGTCTCTCTCAAAGGCCAAGGAGCCTTGCAGGAAAAAAAATCCCTGGATGTGACCTTCCTCTTTTAAGTATTCTGAAGCTATAGGCCAACAACAGCAATATATATATATATATATATATATATATATATATATATATATATATTTCTTTTTTTTTAAGAAATGAAGCTACCTTTCCTTGTGAGTGTGGCAAGCTACAATTTGCCAGAAGTAACAGTGCTGATTTTGTATGCTTGCAGTGGCTGGTGGGAAATGTAGTTCAGAGAGATGATGCTCTGTATGCCAGAATGAAACAGAGGGAAATTGACGCGTATGACTCGATGTGGGATCCCATCTTTGTGGACGATGCCGCATTAGGACTAGGCGAGCAAAGAAATAAGGTACTGGAGGTTTTGAACGTCAAAACTAATGATGTCATCAATCTGAATCGATCGCGATCAGAGGAAAATGCTGTTAGTTTTTTGTGCATCTCTTTGAGTTCCATAGACTTTTTTTTTAAGGCAACTTTGATCATCACTCCCACCATTGTGTTTTTTCCTCCCTCTCTTGGTTTGCTCTTCATGCATTTTCCTGACGTCCACGGCTTAGCAGTTTGATTTCTGCAGGCTTTCCCTAAAATCAACTTGAGCTGTACATTGAAATTGACGGACAATTACAAATATGACACAAGAGGAGAAAGCATCTGTTGCTACAGTCGAATCATTGATCTACAAATACAGAAAAGTCACTGTGGGTAAAATGGGATTGCTCCATTAGAGATCATTCAGTGTTCTGACTCCGAGTGGCTTCACTTCCAAAACAATACTCACAGGTCTAGCTGATGTTGGGACAATTTCCTCAGAAGTCAGGCGATGGATGAAGAAATGTTCAAATGAATTCACCTTTCCTGACCCACCTGAACCTTCTTAGCCTCTCTCCTCCATTTCTGCCAAGTCCCGACAGTTTCTCTCAACCTTCTCCTGTCACATTTTCCTTTGCCTTGCTTTCTCTTTCATTTAATTCTGTTTGTCTTTGTTGTGAATTGCCAGAATTTTAGCCACGCTGGTTGAAATTCTGAGATGAAATTAGTTTGTGGCGTGTGTTTTTTTTGCTTTTCCAGGAATGTTATGTCATAGTGCTGTGGTTATACTATCACATACACTTTCAGATGATCAATAGTTTAGAAAATGTGCAGTGGAACCTCTTAAGTCAAAACAAAACAGAAGCATATTAGGCCTCTCACATCAAGACATTCTACCAGAAAGCATTTTGCATTCCACTCAAAGTGTGCTTCTCAAACTTTTTCCAAGATTATGAAAAAGGTTTTCCACCAGTGGTCCCCAACCACCGGCCCACGGCCCGATACCGGTCCGTGGGCCACTTTGCGGCAGACCGCACAGATGAAAGAAAACACTTGCAGTACTTCTGTTTTATTTATTAGTCAAGGCTGAAAAATAATTTATTTTCAAAAGTTACCAGATTCTCGCCATTACTATAATGGACGCTTGACGCATGTCCAGATGCTAATTGTCTCGAGCGCATTACTGTAATATTAAAACCACAAGCTAGCAAAATGAGTAAAACACTGACAAAGTACGTCGTACCAGGACCGCTGGATAACCAATCATGGCTGAAAAGATGGACCGATCCATTTAAAGAATTTTTAGGGGAGGAGAGGAGCCATTTTGAATCAAGTCAGCGGTGCTCACACCCAAACGGCGCAAAACACCTTTTTCTTGAACTGGGCTACGCTGCACCCACTTACATGGGTCTGTGAAATTACTAAAACTTAGCCTAGCCTGCCTCTGCACAGATTTAGTCCGAGCCTTGTTTCAGACTTACGCTGGGCATGAAATTAAAGCCACCGTAAATTCGCAATTTTGTTTCTGACAAAGAGGTTCCAATGTACGTCTTTTCTGAGTCATTTGCATTATCTTCTGTTGCGTTTGGCACAATGAAGTCTCGTACACGGTGTAGCTGACCGTAGCTTTCTTGGATTTCCCACGAGCAGTCACTTCTCATGGCTCCGCCTATCTTTGCACCCTCACGCTGCAGATGACTCCCGACGACAACATCCTGTTCAGCACCCTGGAGATGAAGAACGAAATGGGGGGCGCCGGAGACCTGTCCCGAGGCCTGGGAGCGCCCGGAGACCCCCGCAACACTATGCTGGCCTACGACAGCTCCACGCTGCAGTACCGCCGGGCGGCCATGGCCCGCCAGAACTATGGCCACAGCGCCTTGGAGCGCCACGCTCAGAAGAAGTCGCGCCTACGGAGACGGGCCTCGCAGCTCAAGGTCAACATCCCGGACTTGTCCGACGTGAACTCTATCGATAAGTGGTCCAGGATGATCTTCCCCACCGTCTTCTCCTTCTTCAACGTGGTCTACTGGCTCTACTACGTCCATTAAGCTCGGCGGCCATCTGGAGGCAGGCTCGCGAAGATGGGGAAGAAGGGGATTTTGCTGGAATAGAGAAATGGTGTGATTGCGAGAATGAGAGATGAACGGTGCACCACCTTTTAGCGGGTTCATTGTAGGCGACGTGAAGAGAGCGCAAAGACATTTTGGACAGACAGCAGCAGCAGCACCAACACTGCGGTGACTCTTTTAGCATTTGGGAAACACCTTCCGCGGATTGGACAAACACTTTCAAAACAAGAGTTTTAAAAAAAAAAAGGACAGTGATGGTGCAGGAATTTCAATATATCACTAATATTTGTCATTCGTAGCTTACTCTCTGTGGATCAAATATTTATGCTTGTGTTTGCATATACTTTAAGGATTTGTTTTGTTTAGTATCTATTTACTTCGTAGCCGAGCCGTCTGCATCCGGGAAAGCTTTATAAATGATTTCAAAGGAGTCATCCTTGATAGTCTATTTTCCTATAATTACTGTAAATCCAAAACATCCTTTAAAAAGCATGCTCACGTTTGATTTCATTTGCATCTCAGTTGCCACGAGGATGATAGTGATGACGGCGTGGAAGTTGGAATTGGCAGTGCCAATCAATGCTGGTTAGAAAAGGAAAAAAAAAAGACATCATGGACATCTGGTGAAGGAGGACATTTTGACCTTTATGTTTTGCTTTTTGCTTTTTGCAGCACGGACCAAATCAAGTCCATTTCACCTTGTTTTTTTTTGGGTGTTTTTTTTTTTTTTTCCAAACAGAAAAGGACTTTTTGACTCTTCCTTGCTTTCTGCCATGATGAGAAGA
Source organism: Idiotropiscis lumnitzeri (assembly GCF_059441095.1). NCBI lineage: Eukaryota > Metazoa > Chordata > Actinopteri > Syngnathiformes > Syngnathidae > Idiotropiscis > Idiotropiscis lumnitzeri. Next base: position 18,192,165 of record NC_142394.1, on the reverse strand, counting down.
GCTTTAGAGGCGGGGAATGGCTTTAACGGGACAAACTAGTGGAAGAAGATATTAATCAGCTGCCCTTTCATTACAATGTGTTGCTGCATAAATATGGCAATCCACAATCATCTTTATCAGTAGAATTGAATGATAGAAGTATGATACCTTTCATTGTGGTTAGGTTTCTGTTATGAAAAAAATGTAGATAAATATAAATCATGTTAAAAGAAAGAGATGATTCATTTTTATAAGTCAATACTCACGTTGTGTAAATATCAATTTATTCTATTTAACTGTTGTTGTTTTGCAGTTGAATTACACAAATAATTTTCCATGCCGTCAAAAAAAAAAAGAAAAAGAAAAAGAAAAAAGAAACGAGCAATTCAACTGAGCTTAAAAAAAAAAAAAGAACAAAATGAAACACAAATTCACAACTTTGCTGTTGATGTGCTTTTTGGACTTTTCTCCCTTTTCTTTCTTTTTAATGGACTCTTGAAGCACCTCCTTGCTGAAACTAAAGCACTTCCAGACACCAGTGGCTACCGGGTCCATGTTTTGTTCTCCGCAATCGACTTAACAAGGACCCCGCTATCCAGGCATTGAAGTCAGGCGTATTTTGTACAAAGTTTATGTAAATTCCAATTGTAATATTTCATAAAGGATGTAAATATGTTGTGTAATGATTGTCAACAACTATGAAGATGTATCTAAATTCAATTAAAACTCAATACAGTCTATCACTTCAATAACAAAGTGCAAGGTGGCATTTTCTTGGCTGGCCTCAAACTTTTACGACCATTATTGCCCTCAATGGACTCGCACAGATATGATAGGAAATTTTAACCCCAGGAAATTGTTCCCATGCATTATAGTACCACATAAGTCTGCTTTGGTAACTTTTCTAAATTGTGGATCATTTTCGGTATATTCATGAGGTGAGAATAATACACAGAACAGGAAATACTGTATTAAAAAGTCTGCACAGCCTTATTCAAATGAACTCTAAACGTTTTACACCGTAACCTTTACAACTCAGTTGATGAAAAATATTTTCGAGAGTGTGATTGCACAATCGTGCACACTCTCTTACGAGAAACTTTTATGTGGCTGTTCACATTCCATTTCGGGTTAAATCGGAGTCAGCACACACTTGTCACCATTTAAAGTGTCTCTAATTAAACCCTGAATACTTTTTATATGTTTAATTACACATGTATGGGCGATTTTGTTATATACAAAACCCTTTAGGTTTCTGCTAGAGAGTTGAGCAGCTGAAATTTATTTTGAGTTAGTTAACCCGTATGAATGTCTGTGCAGCTGCATTCAGTTGTTTATTTTTCGTTGTCCCTCTCAAAACTATATATTTTTTCATTTCAGTTGAGTTGTACATTTCAGTTCATATGTAGTGTTAATACTTTTTAATGATTTATTTTAGTCTCATGATGTTATATCACAAGAACCTGGCCTTTGAACAGGGGCGTGGAGACTCTAGATCCATTCAACAGTACGGTACTTCTCTTCCGAGGCATTTTCTATGTGGCTTATCCTGTTTAAACTTAAAGGGGATGTCAACCCAAAAATAGTCTTGGCAAGAATATGTTCTCTGCCGGCCTACTAGGCAAAAAATGACATTGTGATTAATATTGTGTTTGTGGAATATGAGTTAAGCTGCAAAATCAAGCCGTTTTTTGCCATCTCAGGGGGCAGCCATTTTGTCACTTCTGTGGATTGAAAATGACATCACAGTTGTCCAGGGCTCAAGTAATGACCAATCATGGCCAAGTTTCAGAAAACAGGTGAGCCTTGATGCTCATTACCAGAGCCAAGTGTGAATTTAGAAAATGGCCGCCACCTGAAATGGCTGAAAATGGGTTGATTTTGCTGCTTAACTCATATTCCACAAATGCAATATTAATCAGAATTATTATTATTAATATTATTATTACAAATGTTTTATTGGAGGGTTGACGTCCCCTTTAAATAGTTTTTTTACACAAATTTGAGTGAACAGCCGTTATGTTATTAAACATAATTATGTAAAATATTTATGAACACAATTTGATTTTAACTCTGTGATTGTTACAGTGTTCATTTTGACTCAAGTTACCGAATGTGGAGCTTTGTGTCTGTACCAGTGGGCGAACAACTAAACCGACACTGTGTGCTCGTCGAAAAGTGGTGTTTAAGAGAGACGTGAGCACTGAATCTTGGAATGCATAATGGATGGAAACGAGGTGACGTAAATGCAGAGCCGCATTCATATGGGGGCTCTCTGTTGACTTGGGTCCACAGGAAATAATGACTGCTCGAAAAAAAAAAAAATGAAGACGGGGAGAGAAAGAAAAAGAAGAAAGAGTTCCCCATCGCTCCACTCTGCTGCACTCGCTTCCTTGACCTCAACACTGTTGCAGCCCTTAAATGGCTGCTAGTGAATATTTCATATTGCAAAACACTGAATATTTAATATTTTAAAAGGGATTTTGTCCTAGCTGAGAATATTGTACAACTAATGTTTGATTTCCTACTAAGAACACAATGAAATGTCAGTAAAATGGAAGTTGTTTGGATGCCCTAAACTGTAAACATCTACAAAATTGAAGATGTGGGAAAATATTAGTTTGGATGGTGTCAAGATATTTAACCTTTATTTTATAAAGGATATTTGGAAAAAAAATACTTTGATACAAATGTTGAACGTAAAGCCATCAGACTAATTTAAGGAGTTAAGTTAGGGGTTGAATGACGAGCATTGATATTTTTTCAGCATAGTACAGCAGTTCACAACCTTTTTTGTGTGCATATTTTAACAAGCTAGCATGGCAAAAAAAAAGCTACAACTCACCATTACGCGAATTGTAGTTGTAATTTGGGAGAGTCCTATACATGTTTAGTGGAAATTCCGGCACAGGCCACACAGTTTTCATACGTCTGAGCTGGTCATGGAATATGAAAATAAATTGCTGGTAAATGAGAATTGTGGTTATCCTGGCTAGCTTTGGTGATTCCAATTGGCACAAAGTGGAACATTATCTTTGGTGCCAATATGTTATGTGTAAGCATATGTAAAAAAAACAACTGTGTGCTAACAAGAATTTTACTCACGGAAGTTGTTTGCCACAACAAACATTGTGCTTTCCGACATTTGTGTCCCTTTACGACACTGATGTGTTAGCTTGTTGAGCGATGGGACATAAGCTAAAACATATTCATTTTTCTGTTTCTAATTCAATTGTACTTTTTGTGGATAGACTTACTTGCAAATATTTCCATTTGCTTATGACATAAATACATCCATATAATCTGGCATCAGTGTCGTAAAGTTCTTGTTGGCACACTAAATTAGCATTTTGACCATATTACAGTTTTCCCGTATAACTCTGACTTTCTTAATTCCCAACTAAACCCTTATTACTGCACGGGATCACAACTTTATTTCAACTTTTTCTTGCACATCTACTACTTGCTTTTCTCTTTTCGGTGTTAGCATTTTAGTTCTCTCGTTGAGTTTATAAAAAATGAAGAACCGATTAACCGCTTATCTTGTGGTCTCGGGGAAGACACAACCATGCTCTTAACAGAGCTGCACGTCATTTACGAACGTGTGTAACAAATGCTCACGGGGCTTTTGGGAAAAAAAAAAAAAAAGGCAAAGTGGTGTAAAATGTGATGTGATCTGGTTTTATGTTCCTCCATGCATTGCTAAAATAACAGATGTATTATTTTACGACAATAGGCAGATGCTTTGTGCTCTCTTTGTGGGGAAAACAAGGGACATTAATGTCGGCATGTATAAAAAAGGAGGGAAAAGGCAGATGCTTTCGACTTTGTAGTCTTTCCGTGTCACTGAACTAATTAGGGATGCGCAGGACTGCTCTGTGGAAGCGCGTGTGTGTTTTTGGTATCTGTGTGTGCGCATTCACAGCTGCGCCACCGTACAGTCCATGTGCCAGCCGACCACTGATTTTGGCACACACACACCTGACCATTCAGGGACATCGCGAGTTTGAATGATGATGATCATTTTTTTTAAGATATCATTTTCCTTTTTGCTATGGCTTCCATCAGGCAGGTGTGCTTCGGTTCAGTGTGTAAATATTCCAGTCGTCATCGTTATCAATAACGTGACCCCTGTGCAAATTCGGCTTGTTTGAACAGGTTCAGCAGCCTGATCTGGAAAAGACAACATATGCCAACATGAGGAAGTGCAAGGCATCCTACATTCATGCCATCTGTGCAAAGGCTGCTTTTTGAAGGCACAAAAGGTACATTTCATTTAAACACGATCATTCAGTCTCGATAGCAAAAGCTGACATAGGCGTAATCACTGCATCTTGGTATGTTGGTGAGTTGATTTTTATCAAGGAGTAATAAAAACACATTTGAAATTAGAAAAAATGAAAAGGGAACCTCAATTTAACTGATTAATTAAGTTTGATTAATCATTATGACTAATTATGTGATCATTTAGGCAAGTCGAATGTCCGTTACTTCAAAGTTCTTTTTTGCAGCCTGAAAATGTCCATTACGGTGCAAAATTGTTTTCAATTAATATAAAAAAGCTGACAACTATTTGAAAAGTTTTAAAGCTTACTCAAACTTACCTTTTGTGATCTTGCGGGGAGGATAACAACGTGCATCTGTTTGCGATCGCGATAGCAGAGAGAAGCAACACAACAGAGACCTGCCAAATAGTCATCAAGTTGCTAAGAATTATTCAAAATACTTGTGGTTAGAAAGTCAAACATGCACATGCAATCGTGGATCTATGTGAGTTTCTTAAAAGTCAAAATTATGTTTTTGCTTCTATTACGAATTCTTACAACATTATTTGTATTATTGTTTTCTTTTTCTTCTGGCCCCAATATTCCTTCGTACGGTTACGCCACTTGTATGTTTGCCTCCAGCGACAGTTTGATGTCAGTTCTCTTCTTCTATTCCTTTAGTCCGCCATTTTCAAGAATAATCATCAGTGTACGCTACTCAGGCTCACATGCATATGTCAGGCTGTCATGCTGCACTCGGGGTCAATCTGAGACAGTTTACTGTTTCGTTGCTGGGATTCTCTCCAAATGTATTGGAAAACAGCTTATCTTTTTTTATTCAGAAGAATTATCAAAATATTTCGCGTGTAATTCTGTCTATTATATTGGGGGGGAAAAGTAACAAATCTGTTTGGGGATTTCTTTTTAAATTCATAATAATTAGGATGATTAAAAATGTTTTGCACCCTAAAATTAGTACTTTATTGAGGTACCATTTACTTTAATGAAAGCTTGCGTTGTAATTAGCACTTTTTGTCTTGCCATACCCAAATGGGTCTAAGTTCGAGAGCGCCTGTTGTGCGCAGCCGCTCACATTTTCAGTCAGATTTAGGTCTGGGCTGTGGCTGCCCCATTCCAAAGCTTTCTACTGCTGGAGCCATTCTTTTGCTTAATTGGATGTACATCTTACATGAATGGACAGTCTTCAGCTTTTTAGCCGATATTTTCAGCATGTCTGAAAAATGTAAAAATCTTAAAAAATGTGTCTATTTATTTTTTCATTGTAGGTCCGGTCTAATGATTTCAGACAAATGAAGTGAAATTGGAATGATAGGATAAGGCAGTTCAGTATATAGAGGCTGAGCTCAGCTGCAAATGATAAATCATTTTGAATAATTAACACAGCGCAAAAAGTTTGCAATGGCCTATGCAATTGACGTAAGATGGAATCAAAGCACTACTTTTCTTTAAAAAGGACTATAGCCTGACCAAAGGAAGCTCCTCAGTCCACTTCAACATAGTTGCTCGTTGCCAATTTACCACAAAACGGCACCAAAGCACTACTTTTATATTAGCACAAAATCGGAATAGGTGAATTTTTGAGCAAATAATAGAGGTAAAAAAAAAGTCTGATTAAGCTTATTCTGTATGTGTGGTAACAGCGTATGTAAAGCTCCTCTGGGCAAACTTTTCCAGCATAAAATCATCAAGTAGCCAAACGGGGCAGATTAAAAAAAAAAAGAAAAAAAAAAAGAATAAAGACCCAAGACTTCTAGGCAGCAACTCCATTTTTCCTCTCCCTGACTCTGTGAATGACTTTAGGAATGTGAACACACCTGTCAATGGGAAGGGCGGAGCCAGTTAAAAAGGTGCTGTCACTTGTGTGAATCAGGACTCACACACACGTAAGCTGGAAGAGTGAGACGGCAGCCAGGGGATGGAAAGAAAAGGAGCTTGTTGAGAAGCAGGAGAATAGAGAGCTCTTCCATGGCATGGTGGAACCCTCTGGCCCTGATCAGGGACGCCCTGACAGGTCAAAGGGTACGGGAAAATGACCTCCGCCACTTGGTCTCCAACCTCCCTTATGAAGGCCTGGGGAAGAAGAAGCAACCCAACCGCTACTTGCCCGGAAACGCTATCAAGACCACCAAATACACGCTCCTCCTCTTTATACCACTCAACCTCTTTGAGCAGTTTCACCGTCTGGCTAACATCTATTTCGTGGGCTTGGCGATCCTCAACTTTGTGCCCGTGGTGAACGCCTTTGAGCCCGAGGTGGCTCTTATCCCCATCTGTGTCATCTTGTGTCTCACCGCCCTTAAAGACGCCTGGGAGGACTTCCGGAGGTACCAGTCGGATAAGAAGCTCAATAACATGCCGTGCTTCATCTACAGCAGGTAACATCCGAAGTACACAAGGTGCATTGAGAGCAAAATAGTGCATTCAAGGCACCTCTGTGATCAAAATAAACGTCTGCATGAGTGTGTGCAGCTAGTGTCCCACAGTGTGTATGTGTGTTTTCTCCTCCTCCTCTGCGTTTGAGCCCCCTGTGGGAATTCTTGACTTAGAAATAGAAATTGTGTGGGAGATTATTCCTCTTTTGAAGAGGCTCACAACAGTATATCTCGCCACGGCATTGTGCACATTTGATGAAAGCCTCAACTGGGTGTTGTGTCAGCAGAGACACTAAGGTTAGCGGGTATCTATTTTTGAATCACTGGTGTAAAATGAATAATTTACAAAGGAGGATAAAACTCTGTCATTTTCCCAACCATTTCAGTGGTGTGATTTTGGAGTTACAGTGAGAGGAGGAGGAGTGGAGTGTGTGTATTTTCTTGCATGTGAAGCTGAAAGGTTCCACAAGACATCCCGGTGATGAGTTTAACCTCCATCAGGGTTTGTCATTGGCACTGGCAGCTGAATGCTTTTCTACTTTGCACAAAAGTTAGTCAGCGGGGATTTTGAGGAGGGTACTCCTGTGCGAGTGTTTGTCTAGGTGGCCTTGAGCGCAGTAAAGACAGACATTTGTCACCTCAGCCTCAAGCAATGAGATAAGCTCCATTCAACACACTAGACTTTTTTTCGATGGCCATTTACGGAACGGAGTGTTTCAATGTTAATGCAACCAAATGGATGGCTCATATCCAAAACAACAAAGACTACCGCGTGTTTCCACACAATACATAGAGAAAGCATTGACGCACCACATCATCTGGGGCATCTAATCTACTTTATCTCGACTTGACACTCTTGTCAATCCACCTGCGCTCAAGCAACCCAAACAAGAAACTATTGGAGTTCTGCAAGAACGGCTCAGTAAGGTTGCTTGAGGTCACCTTTTGCTTTAATAATGACAGGCTGAACACATAGAAAAATAGCAATATATGATAGATAGATAATGCCCTATTTAATGGAAATGAAGGACATTGTGGGTACAGAGTTCATTTTGGCTGATACTAGATAATGCTAATGCTAAAGCTACTCACCAATAAATATTAATTGACGGAGAAAGAGTAGATAAGAAAAGAGGGTAAAGTGCTTCAGTGATAATCTTAGCCTTCTTTTGCACCACTGTTGTTTGAATGAAAAGTGTCAATCGAAATCAAGACGTTATGTGTTGTACATTGGAGATGGAACGGGGGGATATAATTAACAATGGGTAAATTTATTTAAAAATTCACATGGTAAATATTTAGACTGTTAACATGTTCATTGAGAGACTGGTTTATTGACTTGCTCAGATTAATGGCGCATATGTGTTATTTTGTCTGTAAAATGGATAGCTCACTGCTAAGTTGAAACTAGCTAACCCATTATGTTTTGCAAAATTACTCAAAGACAAAACAACCCAAACATTTTACGCATACCAAGGAGAAAATGAAGTGATGGCCAATTCCCAGTTTACTCTGCCTCCGTGCAGTTTTGCGATCGTCTCTCAACAAATATTTACAGCTACTCCATTTATCAATCTCACCCACGGGTTGTGTTTAGTTGTTTTTTTTTTGTTTTTTTTTATTTTTTTCATTTAACGTAACCACAAAACCTTCTGGGGAATTTCTAGCAATGCAACTACAAACTCAACTGTTGTTTCCAGGTCAGGTGGCATTCAATCATTTTCCGCCGCCTCAATTTACTCTGATTCCTATAACTAAAATCATTATGAAAATAGATAGATAGACTGAACAAAAACGCTGGACTCAAAGCTCTAAAACCTTTTCTACATTCCCTCAAATATTGTTCACTAATCGGTAAGCATTTCACTTTTGTCGGGGTAATCCATCACACCTCATAGGTGTGGTATCAAAATGCTGGTTAGGCATGATTATTATGATTATTGCACATGTCTGCTCAGGCTGGCCACAACAAAAGGCCTCTCTGAAATGTTGCAGTTTTATCACACAACGCAACGCCACGGATATCGCAAGTTTAGAAATGGGAGTAAAACCAAAATTGTTGCGTTTATGTTTTGGTTCAGTACAGAGATGCATGAAAACACACAAGAGGCTAAAAATACCTCCACTTCAGCTCAATGAATCCCAGGTGTGGTGTTGTGAGGAAGCTACCCGATCAGGTTGTACATGAAGGGCAGCATACCTGCAGTTGTCTGTCACTGCCAGTTAGCCAGCGCTTCAAGCACAGCTGAATACACAACATTTTCCATGGGAAGCCTCATAGCCCGAGGGCAAAACGGCCTCTTGATTCAACTTCTACGAGTAGCATGCATGTATAACCCCCCCCCCTCCCCATGTCTCCTGTGAAAACAGTAATGGTTGGTCTTTCAGAAAAGACAAGCAATTTGTGGAGCGCCGTTGGAAGGATGTTCGAGTGGGTGATTTTGTGAAGGCGCTTTGCAACGAAATCGTCCCAGCAGACCTCCTGCTCCTGCACACATCAGACCGCAACGGGGTGTGCCACATAGAGACGTCCAATCTGGATGGCGAGACCAACCTCAAAGAGAGAAAGGTGGTTCCTGGCCTCTGTGTCACGGTGAGTACGACCAGTAATTATAACTCATTATTCCCGTCTTTAATGGTGACGGTAAAACGAAGTAAGCTAATGTGTCTTCCGCACAGTTAGTGATAAAGGCTGCCAATTTGAATACCACATCAGTTGGATGACATACAAGCACTTTCTGTACTTCATGTGCTACCTAACTCGGTGTCTGATATAACAATCATGTCACTCTGGAAGGACTGGTATCCCACTGAGCGAACAAGTTTAAACTTTCTTGGCAATACGAAAAACTAATTCTGCAAATTTCTGGCGAACATCTCTGTGAACATTTGCGACCTGCAATGAACTCTGAAAAAAATCCCAACATTTGCGAAACCTTCACCGCTCAGTGGGATGCGGGCTCATGACTTGGAGCCCCACTCTCTTTCCACAGGAGCCTGACTTTGAACCTGAAAGTTTCAACAGTGTTGCGGTGTGTGAAAGGCCCAACAACAATCTGAATCACTTCAAGTGTTATGTGTGAGTATCAACAAACACAGTTGATCGTCCAAAGTCAAACACAATCAGTTACAGTATATGATGCTGGTCCATTCTGAATTGCACTCAATTGAAAAAAAAAAGTTTTCAGTTGAGTGTAATTATATTTGGAAAAAATCTTTCAGCAGTCAAAAGTGTCACCATCATGAAATATTCACTATGCAGAGGCTCTGCTTTGAGTATAATTTTAACACTAGTCTCTGCACCAGATGTTGACCATTCATAATATGAAAATGATAAAAACAAAAAGACTTAACTGGACTGGTGCACAAAAAGTGGTAGGGGTGGACGTTGAAAGTTTCACAGTCCAAACAGATGGATGCTTGGATTCATGAAACCCATCAGAGCAGAGCAAAACCTAATTCCAACCCACTCGCTGCACTTTCTGATGCCATCAGAGGCATCATTAGAGCTGTAATAGACTCTAATCAATTTCCCTGGGAGTTACAAATCGAAGAGCTCATCTCTTCTTGCTGCCCAGCTGTGGCCTAAAAGGCAGACAATTGAAAATGTGGGATGTATACAATGAATGTCTAACAAGGAGTATTCTTTCTTCTGCCACAGGGAGAAACCAAATAAAGAAAAGGTGGGCGCTGGAATTGAGAGTCTGCTGCTTCGAGGTTGCACTGTCAGAAATACCGACCACGCTGTTGGCTTTGTTGTGTACGCAGGTATATTTCACTTTCTCCTACCATCTCTATGGACGCATTTACACTTCATAGACGTACGGTGGCCTAGTTGAGATTTAGTGCCTCTGTCTATCTTTATATGTATCTATGTATCTTTATACTGGAAGTGTAAGACTATATATATATATATATATATATATATATATATATATATATATATTTATATATATATTTATATTTATATTTTTATATATATATATATTTATATATATATTATATATATATGTGTTTATATATATAAAGAGAGAGAGAGTGAGAGAGAGAGAGAGAGAAAGCGAGAGAGAGAGAGAGAGAGAGATTTTTTTTTTTTTTTAAGAATGAAGTGTTTGGCCCAATTAGGGCAATATTGAATGCGCGTTTTTGCTAACTGAATGCTAACGCCGTCTCTTCCCATCCTCAAGGCCATGAAACGAAGTCAATGCTGAACAACAACGGGCCAAGATACAAGCGCAGCAAACTGGAGCGGAAACTGAACGTGGACGTCATCTTTTGCGTCATTCTGCTCCTCGCCATGTGTCTCGTCGGAGCGCTGGGTCGGTGATGAATTACATAACTGAACCATGAAATCATTATGCATATCATTTTAGGTTTAAAAGCTTTTAAACCTGTGAACCTGTGAAGGGGGGGGGGGTTATTTCATTTGCATCAGCTGTTGATCGATCACTTTGGCTCCAAGCCCGTTTTGCTGAAAGACGATGTTGGTGGGGGTTGAGGAAAGGTGTGGCGCCAAAAATAGCCTCCCTCTATGTGCCAGTCGATGTGATTAAACCTCCTGTCCTCACACATTTAGGTCACTTTTTTTGGCGGTGGGCACTACCTGGCGTGCCCCCTTACCTGGTGCCTGACAGCAACGGCCATGTGGACAGTCCCAGTCTGTCCAGCTTCTACATGTTCTTCAGCATGATCATCCTGCTGCAGGTTGAAAAAAATCTTCACCTCTTTGTCTATGAAAACTCACAAAACAAAATTTTGATTTATGATTGTACCTATCTTCCAGGTCCTGATCCCAATCTCCCTCTATGTTTCCATTGAGTTGGTGAAGATTGGCCAGATCTTCTTCATTACACATGACATAGACCTTTACGACGAGGAGAAAGACAGCCGAATACAATGTAAATCTCTGAACATTACGGAGGACCTCGGACAGATTGAATACATCTTCTGCGACAAGACGGGCACTCTCACTGAGAACAAGATGGTGTTTCGACGTTGCTCCATCATGGGGTTGGAGTACCCGCACAAAGAGAACGGTAAACATCAGCAAGCCTTTTACAGCTTATGTTGGATTACTGTATGTATGATAAATCATGTTTGCATTTCATACACGCATTGTGAAAGTTGCCCTCAAGCACGAATCACTCGATAAGAGTCAACAATTTATAAGGAAAAAGCGTTTTTGACCCCGTCATAGCAAAAGTCATTTCTTTTACATTGTTTAACTTTTACAAACAATTGTTCATCGCAATGGAATGTGGACATGCTAGAAGGTGTTGCTTTGAAGCCAAGACTAAACATGTACTTGAGAAATGTTGTGAACAGAGTGAAGATTTGTTGCTAATGCAAAAGGTTACCTCTGTAAGTGTCTCAAGCAGGGCTATTTTTAGCATTTTGTCAATTTACTTGATTTTAGTACATGACTGACCTGTGAGGGAGCACAATGCCATCGCCTCCAGTCTGCTGAAAAACACTAAAAGGAAGAAATTGTAAAAGAATAATAAGAGAAGCTAAGCTAACTGTTAGCTTATCTGGTAACTACATTAATGGAGTAAATTCCTTGTCATATTTATTGCGGCTTCTTCAAATTTTGGTTTTTGCTTTGGAATTTCACTTTCCTATCCTTATCCGAACAATAATTTGGGGGTAATTGGATGATTTTTTTTGGGGGGGAAAACCTTGGAAAGTTGCCTTCATGCAGTCTTTAAACCATTTTTATTCCTGACCAACCTTCATGAAAGGATATTACCCTCAATCCTTTATAGCAATAATTGAAGCATCAGGCTAAGCTGGTCAAGGGTTAACACACAAACATTTTTAACACTTACGACTCTTGTCCTGATTGTTTTACCAGCAGATAGGAGAGGAAATACTATTTCACCCCGCACCTCAGGATCATTGCTCAGGATAATCTTATAGAATCTTTCAGAGAATTGTACTCTGTTGACTCCAATCCGAAGACAGGAAAAAAAGCTCAAATGAAGCCTGATTTTTATCATGCATGTAACTTGGCATCTTGTTAATTTCCAAAAAGGTGGAAGTTTTTTCATATATTTCTCAAAACCTATTGACACCAATGCAATTTTGCAAATAATTCACTTACCCAAGTTGGGCACTTTCAATAGAAATAAACTTTGGTCTATTCTTTCAGCAAATAATTTAATTGGACAGTGAATCTGGAATGTTTTGGATTATATGGATCTAATCTTGGGTGATGCTAATTTGCAACAAATTTAAAATAACATAACATCGTTTCTGGGGTGCTTTCAGCCATCCGCCTGGCTATTATTGATGAGCCAGAAACTGAAGAGGAGGTCATCTATAACCAGCAGCCACAACCCCCGCAACGTGGATGGTCTCTGGATGCTGAGGACAGCGGCCCTGAAGGCACACCACGCCGCCATGAAAGCAGACACAAGAACAAGTTGGCGGGAAACCCCCAGAGCAACGTGGCCTTCAGCAGTCTACTGGTAGGATGAGCGCTCAGTCAAGATTTGATTCTAGAGATGCTGCAGGGAGCCACTGGGGCTTGTGGACTTATTTGGTCTGATACTATGAGGCAGCCAAACAAATGGGGAAATCATGAGGAATTGTCTTGACTGCGCATGAGGGACTAAATAGGTCACCCAAGGTCAGATCCACAAAAACACTCATTCTTCCGCAGTCATAATGAGACTGATGATTCAGTTCAAAGAAAAGAACTAGTTAGTCCCAGTTACCCATAAAAGTACATTTAGAATGGGTTATTCCGATTGTTAATAATGACAGCTTATGAGTCATTATTAAACAGTTAAAAACAACTTACAGATCATAAACAATTGTTGGAGAACTCACAATATTCAAATCCAGAGTTGTGATTCGTATCAATCACTATTTTACCATGCTGCCCTATGAAAAATATATTTTTAAATGATGATGAAATGATGTGTAGAAACTATAATCAAAACACAAACTCCCTCATAAAAATTTATTTTTTTTAAATGGATAGCGAGTAACAATGATTATAGTTTCATGACACGGGACAAACAATTTATGGAAAAGCCTAGTCACCATTACAAGTGTTATCTTGACAGTGCTATTATTAGTCTGTTGACTTAGAATGCCGTGCGTGCACTAGTGTGCATACCTGCGCCAAGGATGAACTGTTAAATAAAACAAATATTAAAATATTGTTTCTTTGTTCATATGTTTGTTTGTTAACAGGCTACTTCCTTGTGCATGGAGAATGACAAATTGACACATGGTTATTATTCTGTGGAATGAAAGATTCCATTGATGTCAGAGTGACGAAAACTCTGAAAATACATTTCTATAGCCTCACCTTGATCCAGACCCTCACTATAATTTAATGGATTATTTCTTGGCTCTTGAGCCGACTCTTAGCAAAGTATAGCGAAAATATTTGTATATTGTTTACACCTTCTTGCTAAGTGTTTTGTACTTTATACTATTTTACCGTGTTTAAATTGCTACTATGGAAAGAAAAAAGGAAAAAATGAAGCTAGTGGTGCTTTAATATGAATATGTATCTTTATAAGAATAGTGTGTTTGTTGAACACTTGGTAAATACATAAAATCTTTACAAAGCTTAAACTGATTTTTATTATTATTATTTTTTTTTAATTCACTCATCCCTTGGGCAGTAGACCTTCTTGCCCCCAGCGGCCACCGCAGATGGTCAATCTACGTGGCGTCAGCGATGAGCACATTTATCTTGGCTCAAAGTTGAGCAAATGTCCGCGACTAGGCATATGGTCCTGCTGGGCGCCATTTGGCTCGGACCACCAATGTCACATAAACGGAAAACATGCACTATAGATTCATCGTAATATACGGTTGAGTAGTTCAGTGTCTGCAGTTGTCTGTGAAGGCGAGGGGCCAAAGTAACCACAACGTGACTGAGAAAATCTCCAAAGAGCTCGAAATGAAACGCTCAAAACAGATTTACTGTATCTATCTGTCTATCTGTTGATATTGAATCATCAAATATATCCTCATCCCCTCTCCTAAATAAGTGAAAGTAAGCAGCGTTTTAAGTCTTCGCCAGCTATAAATTAACAGACCGATCCAATTCATTCGCACAGGAAACAGAGGTGATTCCAGACAGGAAACTGCTCCGGCGGGTCAGCGTCGCCGAGAGTACGAGCAGCAGCAGCAGTCAGAAGATGGATCCACACCTCGACTTTTTTCTGGCTCTTGCCATTTGCAACACGGTGGTGGTTTCCATGGCAACAGCTCAGAGACAGACGGTGAGTGTTCTGTTTACTGTCACTGTGGATGGGAAATAAAGATGGAAGAGAGAAAAGATGACAGAGGGATGTGTTCTTTTAATAGAAATAGACGTTTATTTTTGTGCCGTAAACCAAGTGGCCAGCCCACATGAGCTTATGTGACATTGTCTTCAATCCGCCTGTAAACAAAATTCTAAACTTTCCCGTAAATATTGTCGACTCATTATTTAATGACTCTTGGTATCTTCCCAGTGTATATACGATTTGACCATCTTGCAGGTTAAACTCAGATTTAATTGCTTCTCTCCGGATGAAATAAATTCTCCAGCTGTTTCAACTCTCCACTTTCATCTGTGGTCAGTGCTAAATTGCTCCTAATTTGTCTTTGCCAGTTGCAAAGATACCAGGCTTTTCTAAATGAGCTCGACATTAAAGGTGAGATATACAGGGCAGCTGAGGTTACGTCCATTAATTTTGTTATTTTTGGAAGCCATACAAATGGGAGAAATCAGCTGTGTTATTTAAGCTGCAGAACAGAGCCAGCGGTTGCAATAAGCAGACAGCCTATAAAAGAATATCACATGATGAACAAATGTTTCATTTACTTTCAGACGCATGAATATCCGTGCTCCTTTCAACCAACTAATCCATTGGATAATTTCTCCAACATCCTGAAGAAGGCCGGCTCTCTTCGCAACATATTTGCACCAAAAAGGGACCGAAGTTTCTCAGACACCTCTTTTAAAGAGGACGACTGCTTCAACCCTTTTCCAACAGCGGATGACTCAGGAGTTCTCCCATCACATGGTCAGAGTGATGATTCCAGTGGGGTGTGTTATGAGGCAGAGAGTCCGGACGAGGCAGCTTTGGTATATGCCGCCAAAGCGTACGGCTTCATTCTGCTGCGCCGTACCCCCCACAGCGTGGCAGTGCGACTGCCGTCGGGTCAGGTTCTGGTCTTTGAGGTGCTCGACACTCTGACCTTTGACTCCACCAGGAAGAGAATGTCCGTTCTGGTGCGACATCCCATCACTAAAGAGTGTGTGCTATACACTAAAGGTGCAGACTACTCTATCATGGAGCTGCTCGGTGCACCATACGCCGGTGAAGACACTTTGTACAGATTGAAGAATTAATATCTCAAATGAACCCATATGGATATTTTTTTTTTGTTTCCACCTGTCTAGAGCATCTCAGCGGAAATCAAAAAAATGTCGTAGTGGATACTCAGTATCACCTCGACTGCTACGCTAAAGAAGGCCTGCGCACGCTTTGCTTTACAAAGAAGGTACACAGTTGAGAATATGAAGAATTATGAGTTTTTGTCCTGCAATTGTAATACCAACATCTTGTTTTTGATGTGTGTGCCGTAGGTTGTGAGCGCCAAAGACTATGACGTCTGGTCCATGAGCAGACAGAGCGCTATGGCTGCCATTGACGGCAGAGAGCAGCTCATTATGGACACCGCTGTGCAGATGGAGACAAATCTCACCCTGCTGGGTAACAACCCATCCATCCGCACGCCGGTAAAACATACATCTGTCTGTAAATCACATGTCTTCCTGCAGGGGCGACCGGCATTGAGGACCGTCTGCAGGAGAGCGTTCCAGACACCATCCTGGCACTGCGGGAAGCAGGGATCAAGGTGTGGGTGCTGACTGGTGACAAACCGGAAACGGCTGTCAACATCGGCTATGCCTGCAGGCTGCTGGAGGATGAAGACCTGGTGATTAACATGAGCTGCAAAAACAAGGTGAGGAGGCACTTGACTTCCCTCCTTTGTCCGAGTTACTGTATGCAATGCTAAGGTAGCGCGAAATTTCGCATCGCTTTTTGCAAGGCATAATTTGCTTTTTGCGCCTCATCAAAACTCGTTGAAGAGCAAAATTCAAGAATCACCCGTGGTCCAAGAAAATTTGGTCTTGGCTGGATGAACACGCGTCTCTCACGACATCTACGGCGGGTGGAGTCTCTATTTTCGCCGCAGCTGTTAGCTAGTGACGAGCTTTGACTGGCCATGCGTGGCTATGTTTTCCAGTTGCTCCTTTTCACGGTAGTTCACGATAGCGGCAAATATGCTACAAGCCATGCTAATTTCTGATCGAGCCTAAGATTGACACAACTAGCGCGTTTGACACTGGAATTAGGTGCTTGATGGAGAACAGTTTTCACAGACGTCTTGCAGGAACCGTCTTAAAGCTGAGCATGTCATTGCTGTCCTGTGAAAAAGACCTTTGTCCTTTTTTTTGTTATGATTTTGACTTTTGGGGTATGCACTCTAAATTATATTACAGTATTGGGTTTTTTTTCCAATCAATTTATCTTTGCTTTTAGACAAGAAAATGCAGCTTGCTGCTCGACCCAATGTGAATTAAAAAAAAAATAAAATTAAGTCAAAAGAAAAAAAAATATTATATTGTCATATTTGAATTGTTTAATAAAAACTTTGCTTCAGGTTAGGGTGATTAACTTGCCAAAAGAAAAATGAGAAATTGCTCCACAAAATTTAAAAGCTGCTCCTCAAATTAAGAAATTGAATAGCAAAACTATTTTGAGGCTTACAACCATTATGAAAATAACTATTTCAACTGGGTCAAATTTGGTTTTATTTATTTGGGGAAGATTAAAAGCTCAATTGCACTGCGTGCATGACAAAGCACCTAGAATTGAATACATGGACCTACTGCATCTCAAACGCCATCTCATAAAACGCACTGCACCTATGGACAAACCATCAGTTTCTTTTTTATGAAAACGTGATGAAGTGTTTGGAAGAAAAAAAAAGTACACAGTCAAGCGCTGGACCATTTTGTATCCCTTTATCTTAATTCTTCATCTTATCAAAAGATTTTGGACAATTTTATGCTTCCTCTGGGCACAAAGTCAAACCATCAAGCCAGTGTTGATGAGCTCAGTGGGGAAGACTTTGAAAGCCCTGACCTCAACCCCATTCAACAATATTAAGGTGAACGGCTTTTATATTTCTTTAGGAAGCTGTCAGTCGTTTTAAAGAGGAGACAGAACTGAATAGAATCAGCCTTTATTATCCCAATTGATCCATTTTTTTTAGAATGCTTATCCTCATTTGGGTCACGAGTTGGAGTCTATCCCAGCTGACTCATAATGTCATTCAAAAATCCCCCGGCAACCCAAAAAATGGCTGATTTTTCTCTCCATTATTTGATTCATTATATACATTTTTTAAAGATGTTTTAATCAGCCTTTTAATTGGTTATCAAATTTTAATTCTGACAAATTTCGGAATCTGCATTGGCCTAAAAACATCTCGAAGGGTCGGGCCTGAATGCAAACTCAACACAGGAAGGCCCCAGCCAAAATTCAAACTCTAAAACTCCAGAAATGCGCAAAAGACTTGAAACCTGAGACTGAAACCACTAGCCACTGTACAGTGAATTAATATCAGTGATTAAAAATACCATTTACAGAAACATAACAAAATATGAATATAACAAATCTAATAACAATATAACAAATGACAAACATAACAAAATATTAACATTTTCTCCCATTTATCAAAAAGTTAACTCAAAGGTTCTATGTGTTCTTAAAAATATTGTTAACATATCTATTATTGCTATTTATTTCAAATGTATTCATCCTGGCAAGGCAATTGAGAGCAGATTCTCATTTACAAGGCCAACCTGGCTCAGGGGCAGCAGAAAACAGAGAAACAAAAGGCACACCTGTGCGTTAACATTTGGTCTAATCAGCATCTTGATTTGCCACACCTGTAAGGTGGATGGATTATCTCGGCAAAGGAGAGGTGCTCACAAACACAGATTTAAACAGATATGTGGACAGTATTTGAGAGAAATGGGCATTGAGTGATAATTTAATATTTTCAGCTTCGAACTGTGAGCCAAAACAATTCTCGTGTTTGTTTTTGTCTTAGTACTAAATATTTACTGTACAGAGGCAATGAGCAGCAGTGTATGTGGCAACTGTACATTTATTCTAATTTCTGCATATTTGCCGATGTGAATGGCAACACGGACTAAACTTCTCCTCTCACTGACAATTTCAGATGACTGCGGTGAATTTTCATGATGGTCACTTAATTAGGCTTTAAATTTTGACATTGACTTTCCCCCTATTTTAAAAGTCATCTAAACATTTGAACACTTTTATAATATAACGAAAGGTCAAATCTGTCTGAGAAAGGTTGCGGTGTCAGCTGATTCGTAACGAGCTGACCAAGTACGATCAGCGCACGTCTCAAATAGCCTTGAATTGCAGTCTGTCTTTTTTCAACTGGAGGAGATACACAGGGAGTGCTCTGGAACTCACTTTGGAACATGTCATGGCTGATAGATGGAGTGAGTTCGCGCCAATACAATAACTAAGCCTTTCATATCTAATTAGTAGCCTAATATTGAACCCTCACAGGAAATATATCTCATCCCGTGATCTGGAGTGGAGCTTTATTAGTTCAACTATTTTTACCAGCATTGACCACCCCGGGGATACACTCTTCCAATCATCACCTCACACTTAATGACATTTTGACTGCATAGGATTGATGGAAACAAAACAGGATAAATGTGGCCCACTTCATGCCATGTCCTGTGTGTCGTCAGACATCACTTTTTTTGCCCTCTGCTTACGACCTACTCTACGTTCGAAGCTAAATAATATGAACTTTTTATTTTAGCTCATATGCACTTCCATCCTGGACTCCACTCTGGAGGAGGTGAGGCGGTATGAAAACGACCCTCGTAACGTGGACACCACCCCAGACATCTCTCTGGTGATCGATGGACGCACCCTGGCCATGCTTCTGTCAAAGGATCTGCAGGGTCGCTTTGTGGAACTGGCAAAGCGCTGCCGCTCCGTGCTCTGCTGCCGGGTTACGCCCTTGCAGAAGAGCGGCGTGGTGAAGCTCATCAGGGAGAAGCTCCGGGTCATGACGCTAGCTGTCGGTAAGTCAAAAAGGTCATTTTCAAAGTTATTTAGGCTTGTTGTGTTAAGCGGTATATTGTCGTCCATTTAATAAATAAGCCTGTTATCCTTTCTCGTGGAGGAAAACAACGGAGTTATTGTGTAATTGTTGAAGGTTGCTTGTGCTTAAAGACCAATTCATTGATTACCAAGGGTGGGGGGGGGTCATTTGTGTAAAAGGACAACCAACGTTATTGAGCAGGAGCGATATTGTTTTCTGGAAGAGCTTTTTAGTTTAACCCAATGTTTATTTATTTTTTTAAATCATATCTTACAGATAAGCATTTGGAAGTATTGGGAAACATCTGTTATTTTTTTTTAAATTAATTAATTGCTTATTCAAGTCTTGGCAAAGACCCCTTAAGTCTGGGGTGGGCAAACTTTTTGATTGGCGGGCCACAATGGGTTCTAAAATTTGACAGAGGGGCCGGACCAGGTACAGATGAATGGAGTGTTTTGGTAACCTCACTTCATCTGAGAAAAAAAATACATTTCATTTTCAATGAAAGTGAGCAAAAGCATTACAACAAAACACACACAGTATTTAGAAAATAAAACATTAACAAGGATTATTCATTTAATTTTTTTCAAGTTCGACGGGCCGGATCAACGCATGTGGCCCCCGGGCCGTAGTTTGCCCATACCTGCCTGAAGTAATCCTAAATTTTAAGTCCACACTTCATCAATATAATGTATTTAGACTATTCCAAAAAAGTTTGGGATATTCGACTTGTTAGTGAAGTTTCAGTACAACCATAAAATGCACAGCAACTTTTTCAGGTGAACTTAACTTTGACCTTCTCAACACTTCTGAATACACATGCCCAACTGTTGAATATTTCAGTACATTTCGCTCAACTTGATGTTCTCTAACAGAGAGGTGAGTGGCAAAATTCACAAGTTTTCTGTGACTCTGCCAGTCTCTCTGTCGCACTTTTGCAACATGCTGTTGACACCGTGACACTCTAAGATCAGTGGCCTTTTTGCTCCGAGGAAGGCGTACATATTTGCAACTTTGAGGACAGCCGTTTACTTTTTTCAGCGCACAAAGCAAGTCCCACAAAGGAATGTTTGGATGAGATTTGTGTGGAGGAATGTGTAAGCTATGACCTCAACCCCATCTAAGAACTTTGAAAGAAACACAATAGAAACTATGAACAAGACCAAGCTGGACTGACATCAGCAGCCTCGAACCTCACCGCGTTGATCTCGACGGATAGATTTTCGCTCATTTTGTGATGAAGAGGGAAATTGTTATGGCTGCAATAAGGAAACCAACTCGATCATCGACATCATTATTATTGTTATTATTTTATTTATTTATTTTTAATCAATTGCCCCATTTCTTTTGTCTACAGAGTCCTATTTATAAGTGGGACGAGGTTTTGTTTTTTTGTCTTTGATATTCTTCAATGGCATGAGTCAGTACAATGAAAATAAAAACATTTTTAAATAGTCAGCAGTTGTTAAGATGTTAACCTCCGCAACTGACAACATGCAACATGTGACCACAGGTGATGGTGCCAATGATGTGAACATGATCCAAGCAGCCGACATTGGGATCGGGATTTCCGGTCAGGAGGGGATGCAGGTTCGAAAAAAATATTTAAATGAAAAGTGACTATCAATACATGGATTATTGCAGTGGGCATGAAATAATAAATACATATTTTGAACTGTCTAAATTTCCTCATGTAATGCTTTCGAATAAAAAAATGACAAATGTGTAATGTCGTCTTTTCACTTGCAGGCAGTCATGGCGAGTGACTTTGCATTATCTCGCTTCAAACACCTGAAAAAGCTCCTACTCGTTCACGGACACTGGTGCTACACACGTCTGGCCAATATGATTATTTACTTCTTCTATAAGAATTTGGTGGGTCTATAAAATGGAGTTGCATGTAACTTCTTCTGCCTGTCTTCTGGTCGTCTAACCAACTTTTTTTATAATGTCACTGATCTCTCCAGGCCAATGTCAACCTGCTCTTCTGGTATCAGTTCTACTGTGGCTTTACAGCGGCCACCATGCTGGACTACTGGCTGCTGATTTTCTTCAACCTCTTCTTCACTTCTTTACCGCCCATCATGTTTGGGATCATGGACAAAGATGTTTCGGCAGAGGTGCTGCTTGGTGTTCCTGAACTCTATAGGACTGGACAAGGTGCAGGGGTCAGTGAAAAACTAAATTTTATATATATATATATATATATATATATATATATATATCCTTTATTTATATATTTATTTATTTTGAGCTGAAGCTTAACAAGCAACTTCCAGCAAAAGTCAAAATACATGCTAGACTGGTTGACAATCTGTCACGAGAAAATAAACTATATAAAATGGAATTTGCTTAAATTCAAACACCCGTAAATTGTTCGTAATTTTGTGCATCAACATTTCAGGAATACCGTTTTTGCACCTTCTGGGTTTCCATGCTTGATGCCTTCTACCAGAGTCTCATTTGCTTCTTCATTCCATACCTTGTAAGTAGGAAAGAATGGTGGAGTCTATTGTCATTCTGCAGACTAACAACGCCATGTTTAATTTTTCTTTAGGTTTACCAAGATTTGGACGTTGATGTTTTCACATTTGGGATGCCTTTGAACGCAGTTTCTTTAATTACCATCCTGCTGCATCTGTCAATAGAGATCAAAGCCTGGGTGAGAACCAAACAACAAAAATAATCATGACACTGGCTGGATACATACAAAACAATACAACTTTATTTATATAGCACATTTCACAGCATGTCAAGTTGTTTGGATTTCAAAACTATTATAGAAATGTAGAAAACATAGAAAATAACGTGACGTGAGTGAATGTGTTCCAGGTTCCAACTGTTACAACACTAGTAATTAATTTGACTGCGCAGCAGATACATTTCTGTGATACATTTCCATGGATATCCTCGCACTTTGCTTTTTTGTCATTATTGATACCATTCGTTGGTGGCACAAAAAAAGAAAATGGAAAGGGAAATGCCAGCTCTCGTGATGTTTGCCGAAGTTTCACGTTAGATTACCCATAACGAGAGTTGGGTGTTTTACCTTTTTATGTGGCAATATTTTCCATCAATTTCCCCAGACAAGAAAGCACATGGACGGCCACTGCAATAATAATAATAATAATAATAATAATGATGATGATTATTATTATTATTGATGATAATAATAATAATAATAATATAAACAATTACCAAAAAAACAGGTCAGTCATTAGGACTTGTCCTTTATTCACATTTTGGAAATGAGCATTGTCCTTACTGCAACACTTTTGGCTTGTTTGTCTTTTCTACTGCCACATATTGTCAAACTACAGTGTTGTTGTTCCCTTTTTTGTGGTTTTCAGACTGTGGTTCACTGGATCGTCATGCTGGGCAGTGTTGCTGTGTCCTTGATCCTGACGCTGTTGTACGCCTCCTGTGTTACCTGCAACTCATACTGGACTTTTCAGAACCAACTGGCAGACCCCATTTTCTACCTTATCTGCATCATCACAACAGTGGTGGCCCTACTGCCAAGGTATCATTGCAAATTTTCTCCCCTCTTACAACTCACTGAAATAATTAATATCACGCTAACATAATGATTTAATATTTATTCATATTCACATTTATCACATGCCATTAATAAAAAAAAAATCACGATAGACTTCTATTGTGAATTGGTGCTGTGACACACCACTATTACCATATTATTTTGGAATTGTGAAACTGTATTATGGCGCAAATATGATTAAATATAAAAATCCAAATTGTCTGCATTTCATCGTCCTGCTCGCCGACGTCTCTCAAAGTGAGGATATTTAGAAGGAATGCCCTGATTTACATCAAAGTGCCGCATGTTTTTCACTGGCCTACTTTCTCACCACCGCACTCTCTCCCCCAGGTACACGTTTCACGTGATGAGGAACTCTATCGCCCCTTCCCCGATTGTGCAAGCCAGGCATCTGGACCGCCTGGATGCGTCCACAAAGGACGCGTGGATCAAAGAGTGGAGGGGCTACAGGGGCGGAGGGGAGGTCAAACGCTCCAAGCTCTCCACTCCACCCTCTCCCAGCACTCCTCGGACTGCAACTTCCTCTGATTCTTTAGGGGATGAAATCACACTGAGGTCATTTAACATATGAAACAGACTACAAAAATACTGTAATAGAATTAGGATGATAATTTATTCTGAACATTTTTTACACCTGGAAGTAGCTCGGCAGTGGAGCATTTCAGCATGAAAGCACTTTCAACAGGGAGAGAAAAACCTCACTCCCCTTTGACATGTGAATTGTAATTCAAGCTTTTACTTTTACTCACTTGAAGCCACCGTGAACAACACATTAGGCAGTTACATTCCTGATGGGGATGCAGGGCGCATGCGGTAAAACATGGTAATAGTGGAAAAAAAATGTGTTTCCATGATATCACTGCCTACATGATGGGATGAATTGTCTTTCAGGCTGGTCCTACACAGTACATGATTGTTTTTCTTTACTTGATTTTGAATTGATTGCCTGGCAACCAGTTTGGGGTGTACCCCACCGACTGCCCGAAATCAGCTGGGATGGGCTCCAGCACGCGCGTGACCCTCGTGAGGACAAAGCAATTCAGATAATGGCATGCATGGATGGATGGTTTTGAATTGTCTGTGGTGGTAATTACAACTGTGTGAGCCTGCGTGTTTTCAACTATTCAGATGCACTGCATTGTAAGAAATAATTCCTTATCACACAGAAAGGCTTATGGAAATTCAATGCTTTAACTGAAACCACTTGTAAAAATGCCTTGATTTATCATTGGCATAATTCATTGCTGTAGTAACACGAGTCGTGTCAGTTATATAAACGTCCCACAACCTGCAGTTTAATCACTGCTGCGCTCTAGTGTTGGATAGATTCAACTGCACAAAGGTCAAAAGGACACAGACGAAGGGAGACATTAAAATGTTCCATAATGCCTCACTTGCATGTTCATTAGGAGATTTTTAAGACACACGTTTGAGACTTTAATAAAAGGGTGTATATGGAGGCCACTACTAATACACGCAATATTTTATTTTTTCAAATGAGTCACGCTATGCATTATTTTCACAATTAAAATCGTTCTCTGTGTCTTAATGGGGGTTGTCCGAATCCGATCTACATGATCGGAAGCAAATCAGAATTTAATATAAATTTTACACACACATTTGTTCTTTACTTGATTTGAACCACTGCTGATTTACAGCCATATAAAAAGGTATCTGCCTAAGATACATATTTTCAAATAATAACAACAAAAAGAATTAAAACACTTGAGATAATTTGGATGGTGATCTTTTTCTTCTTTGTTGCTTTGCATTGCAGAGGTATTGGACCGTGACCTGTATCGGCAGATACACAAAATCAAGAGACTTGGACCCGGACTCGGGTGCAAAAAAATGTGATTGGGACATTGTAAGTCTTAATCAAAAGTTTCTTACAATCTTCTGTTGAAGACAGCATCCACTGGGAACACCCTGGTTGAAATTACTACCATTTAGTAGTACTGCCACTGCCTCTGCTCAGCCTCTGCTGCAGTACCGCTTGACTAATGCAGAGTTCATTAGTCATAAGCAGAACTAGCGGGTTGCGACAAGGCAAGGCTACTACTGACACTGTCCTTGCTGCTACTACTCCTGACACTGCAGCTCTGATTACCTTTTCGGTTTGACTTAATAGATGCAGTATTTTTTTTATCTCTTGATACTTTGCCACAATTCATTTACTATAGCTGCACATTAACCTTGATAATAATCCGTCCTTAGTAATAAACATTTGATTCCTCTTTGCGTCAAGCAAAGCCATTCCTTACCATTCCATACCACGCAAATGACAAACAAACGACACGGTTTGCTGTAACCTATCCCAGCTTTCATCGGGGGACTAAGCGGGGTACACCCGAACTGGTTACCAGCCAATCACAGAGCACAAAAAGACGAACTACCATCCTCGCCAACACTCACACCTCAGGGCAATTTAGAGTGGCCAATAAACATACAATGCATGTTTTTGGGATGTGAGCGGCAACCACAGTACCCGGAGGGAACCCACGCAGGCACAGGGAGAACATGCAATCTCCACACAGGAAGGCCGGAGCCGGAATCAATCCCACGACCTCTCTCTCCCTGTCTCGCTATATATATATATATATATATATATATATATATATATATATATATATATATATATATACATAACGTCAAATTACAAATCTCTTATTACACATATGATGTAATAAGACACAGAAAAAAAGGAACAAGCGAGTATAAACCAAAATTCTAAATAAAGGATAAGCGACTCAGATAACGGAGGGATAGTTAACATCTTCTGTCGTATCTGAAAATCAAGTTTTGCTCGCTTTAAATCGCCCAATCGTGAATTCTGATGACAAAATATAGTCGTACGGTATTTTTCCTTTCGTTTTGTTTTGGTTTATTTCCTTTTATTTTTTTTTATTTTAAGCGTGGTAGTAGTTTAAACTGTTGTACAGTCATCATGTCTCATCGAAAAGGCTGGAAAAAAAATTGTTCCGTCACCATTTCTCGTGGAAAATCCTGCCTGCAAGACAAAATCGGGGAGAACTAGCGAAAACCACCGTGTCGTTCCCTGGCTAAACACCGCCCATTCCTCGTGACGTCGAACGGCAGCAGTCAGTCACGTCGGCGTGAGAATACAAAAGAAAAGAGCTCGCTCGAGTTGGGTTCTGCCACAGGTTGACACAAAACTATGTTGTCAGCCAATAATTAAGTGTTGTTTTCTCTTCGCGCAAACAATGCCGCGACGACTCATCTGTATTGTATCACGCAAGGAAGGCTGACGACAAGAAGCGAGGTGGCTAATGCTACTTACCCAAGTAGCTGACTGTCACTTTACTTTTAAGGTAAGAGCTTCTTCTTTTGAAATGTTCCACTTTATTTTTGTAGTGGTACTTACTTCCAAGAAATATTGTCATTTTTTTTACACTACAGCTGACTCATAGTGAATCAGTGCAGGATGTTTTTCGTCCAGCGGACCAAGTCTGCAAATAGCCTGATCCCTTTAGCACAGTGCTTTCTAACATTGAACCAAAGCAAATTGGTGGAAAAGGCGCACGGCTCACCACCAAAAACATTTTGCAAAATCATGAAATACTGAAGTAATGATCTCGTGTCCCTGTCTTCACAAATTGACTTCAATGTGAAATTCGGCCCTTTTTAACTGAACTCCAAATGCTATACTCGCATGACTTGTGTTGTTTTTATGGCAACAGGTGGTTCCACAGATTTATTATGCTCGGTACTGCATACAAAAAAGAAAAGTCAATTTTGGAGTGACCTTAAAGTAGTTAAGTAACTATACCGGATGCCTGTAAAGATCACTGGGTGTCGGTATTTTTTTTCGTCTACTCTTGGCCTGTGAAAGCCCTTTGATGCTCTTATTTAATAATAATAATAATAATAATAATAATTCCCTTTATTAGTCCCACAATGGGGAAATTCGAGATTCGAACCCAGGCCTCCTGGGGAGACTGGGTCCTGAACGCGGCGCCTTAGACCACTCGGCCATCCAATTTGATTTGACTAGGGTCAGGTTATGGTAATTTAAATATATAAATGCAATGCGATTTAAACCGACAAGCACCCTGTCCTTATCTGATTAGCTTCTTTTAGCAATACTTTTGCAGCCTATCATCAATCGAAAATTTTAGAGGTCTCTACCATCACTTATTTGTTGCCACGTTCAAACAAGTTATTCTGCTTTGATTCTGCTGCGCTCCTGAATGCCAGTCCACCTATGGCTAGAGTTTAAGCTTAATTTCTTTGTTATAAAATTCCATGATTAACAGTAAAGACAATTAAATGTTGTTTTTTTTAATGTAGCACATTTTTTACGCCACCTCATTTTTTTTTTATGTGGAAATGTCTTCATTGCTGAAAAACACCCATGCTTGAAGTGTTTTAAAAAAGTTTGAGATAAATATCCATCCATTCATTATCTGAACCACTTTTCCGCACTAGGGTGATTCTAACGACTCATTTAGACCATTAAACTCTCTCGTTATACATTCATGAAACGGTCAAGACCTGCAACTTTTATTTCTCACAAATATATTGCATGTCTCAAAAATAACACCATCTATTTTGCTGTTTGCTATTGTATGAATGCAAAAGGCCTGCTACATCCTGGCACTAAAGATCACAATTGTATTGCAACAACACAATGAGTTTCCCTCCATGGGATTTAAGGCGAAAGACATTTCGAGTGAGGTGTTCAATTTCATGATAACCATTAAGAGAAAAATCCTATATATCCAATAATGTACTTAGCATCTCCAGATAATGTGTTGTAAATCATGAAATTTCAGGCAAAAAGCATTTTGGCATTAAACGAGTGAAAATGGAATTTCTTTTGTTGTTTTTTTCTTTATTATTAACTCTTGAACGATAAGTTCCAATAATTCAAAATATCTGTCAAATTAATTTATTTGTTTTTATTTGAAAATTACCCTTAAACAAGTTGTTTATTCTCTGCCATCTGAGTTGTAGGTGAATGTTTGCCTTTTTGTTTTTTAGAATCATGACACAGGAAGGTGGTGTGCGTGAAGTCACCCTTGGTGTGGGGGGCATGACTTGTGGCTCCTGTGTCCAATCCATAGAGCAACACATTGGTTCTCTGCCAGGAGTAATACACATAAAGGTAAGGACTCTTCAGTCTTTCCTTTTTCTCAAACTGTGTTGCACAACGCTTCCGGTTCAAAAACAGGATCTTAAATCTCATGTCGTGTTAATTCCTTAAATCTTAAAACATCGGGATTGAGCAGCCCAATAGCATAAAACTGACCATGGATGACATACACTGTTGCAGTGCATTCTTTAGTTGCCATGCCAAACTTGATTTAAAACCAGGTAATGTCAATGTAGCCTCAAAGCTGAAATTGTAGTGATTGAGGCCTGTTTTTTTTCTTTTCTTTTTTTCTTTTCTTTTTTTGTTTACCCCTCAGGCTGAGATTAAATGACTAAGATAATGCAATTGTATGTTCAAGATAGAGCTCTGTCCTTTGCAGGACTCTGACAGCAGGTCGATACGCTGCACCCACAGGAAATGTTATTTGCCTTTGTCTTTTTCCAGAATGATGTTCTCTCGTGGTAATCTATATAGACGTTGTATTGTCAGACCTTACTTTTAAATTTCGTAGACACAAACAAAACAGTGTGTAATCCAACCTCCCCCCATTTTGCTTGAGTCAAGTGATCCCTCCTATGTGTCACATGTTTCTGCTTTATGAGGAAAGCATCTAATCATTCTGGCATACAACTGTAATAACAGAGCTCAGATAGGCTTAGAGTTCAGCCTGAAATGCATTCAGCGCAAATTTTAGGTTGTGATAGATCCATGAATAGATAGCTTCCAATTATGTTTTTTTTTTTCAATATTCTCAAAGTAAATATTGGATATTAAAATGACACTTAACTTTCAGGATGATGGTGATCTGCATAATATTTAACATTCTTAATTGTCATACACATGTAAAAAGAAGATAACCACAGGTGGCTGACTGCTTTGAATAGAAGTCTTCTAAGCGCACTTGACGAGTAACTACTTAATTTCGTGTTACACAAAATGCCAAACGAAAAGCAAAACATGCCCGCAAATTACTCATTTGTTGCGTGTTGAACTAAAGTAAACGCTAAAGCGTGATGTCATCATCCATGATGGCGATGAAGTTTAGAGGCCTACTTTTCAAAAAACAGTTGTAATCCTATACTTTATTAATTTCGTCTATAATGAAGGGTAACCTTTTTCTCTTT
This sequence comes from Idiotropiscis lumnitzeri, assembly GCF_059441095.1. Lineage (NCBI taxonomy): Eukaryota > Metazoa > Chordata > Actinopteri > Syngnathiformes > Syngnathidae > Idiotropiscis > Idiotropiscis lumnitzeri. The sequence continues at coordinate 18,162,538 of NC_142394.1, read as the reverse complement.
CCTTTATCACGCCTGGCACAGTTAGTTGCGTAAATGTAATTTCACTCGACGCTTGGCTGTGCTGTTCTCAGTAACACCATTAGGGCAATTCTCCCTCTTTAAATTAGAGTAGATCCAACGTTAGTGTCATCACAAGCCACAAACATGCTGTGGGCTCTTGTTGACTACTAGGAAAAAAAAATCGTCAAAAGTGCCCAAACCAGTCAAGTTATTTATTTATTTATTTTTATTAAATGTCATTTCAAGTCCCGATTGTTCTTATTTTGTAGGTCTCCTTAGAACAGGCCAATGCCACAATCATTTTTAATGACAGCAAACAGAGCGCAGTGTCCCTATTGGAGGCCATCGATGACATGGGATTTGAATCAAGTTTACCTACGTCTGCTGCGGCCACACCGGTTTGCACTGATAGCCAACTGATCCCAACATCAGTGCTGACGCCTTTAGCTCAACGGGAGCCTTTGGAGACAGCGTCTCAGCTTCCGGGAGAGAGTCCGGCGGACGAGGGCCTCAACGTCACTTTTGCCTCGTCTTTCGCCCCTGCGCAGGAGCTCACTGATGTCATGTTGAGGCTCTCGCCATCAGAGAACGCCACTCCGAGCAGCCCTGCATCAAACGATTTGTCCGTGTCGCCATCGCACAGCACAGACTGCAGAGCGGCGCTCCTGAAGATGAGCATTCAAGGCATGACCTGTCATTCCTGCACCAGCACGATTGAGGGGAAGATTGGAAAATTGAAAGGGATTGAAAAGATCAAAGGTGATACCTAATTATTGATCATGCTGTTTAATATATTATTATTTTAGTTCGCTGTGGTGTCAAACTGCACTTCGCCCTAATGAGCTGTAGCAAAAAAGAGTTTTCAGGTTTCTGCAGTATTAGTATTGTAACTAAGGTCCTTTTAAAAAGATTAATGCATGTTGGGTTTTTTTATACACATTAAGTTAATTAAGTTAATAAACAGTGATCATGAAAAAAAATGGTTTTGTATTAAACAGAAGTGAAAACTTAACATTTTATTTGATTAGTCAATTTATCAGTCTACATAATAATCAATTCTCAAAATATACGATGGCGGCAGCCCTTACCACGTTACAACATAAGACAAAGATTATAACATTCAAACATTCCTAACGCAGAAAAAAACTCTGAAAAATCAACAGTCAAATATTCTGCCTGCAATTCTTATCTTTAGTGTTGTCAGTGTTAAATGACCCCCGAAAGTTATTTTATTCATTAGATATTGGCCCATTGATCATTATTAGAGATTTATTCTGTCAAATATCAGAATTGGCATCAACCTAAAAAAGTCCAAATCAATCGGGCCTAAATTCTAACACTGGTACATGAATACCTCTGGAATACTGTCAATGAAAACTGACCATTATTTCTATCTTTTGTAGTAGCTGAGTATTGTATTTCTGCTCTCTAACTTTCCACAGTCATTTTGGATTCTCAGGAAGCTTCGATTGTGTACCTGCCTTACCTCATCAGTGTCCAAACCATCATCGACCAGATTTCTTTGGCCGGCTTTAAGGCTTGTGTGAAGTCCAAATCACGCCCCCTGCAACTTTCCCATCGTGAAATTGAACGCTTCACGGATTCTCATAAAACAAGTGCTTCTTCACCACTAGGCACTTGTGAGGAGACAGATATCTTCATTGACACAACTCTAGTGGCGCTCACGGTGAAAGGCATGCACTGTCGTTCCTGCGTGGTCAATATCCAAGACAACATCTCTACGCTGCCTGGTGTATCCTCTGTGGTGGTCTCTCTTGAGGAAGAGAAAGCCTCCATCAGCTACGACCCGCTGAAAGTCACAGTGGCTCAGTTGCGACAGGTAATTGAAGCGCTTCCTCCGGGGAACTTTAAAACTCAACCCTGGGACTCTAGTGGGCTCCTCAGCCCTCCAGCTACCTCGCCTCCGCCTGCTTTGGCTGCACCTTGGACATTTGCACCATCCCTGGCCAAGCCTGCTGTCCTGCAGCCTTGTTTTATCCAACCTCTGGCGTCTGTGGCCAAGATTCACATTGAGGGCATGACATGTAATTCCTGCGTCCAGTCAATAGAAGGTGTGATGTCTGAGAGAAAAGGTGTGATGTCAGCGCAGGTCTCTTTGGCCGAGAAACAAGGCCTCTTTGAGTATGACCCACTGTTGACCTCCTTAGTAGAGCTTCGGGATGCCATCGAAGACATGGGCTTTGATGCCTTCTTATCTGGTGAGACACTCACAGCATCTTTGCTGTCATATATCACATTGTTGTTAATCAAGTTTTTCTTTTTTCTTTTCTGCCTACAGAAACCAATTCCCTGCCGACTGTGCCGTCGCCAAGTGTCCTCAAGTCTTCAAGTGCAGCGCAAGTGAAGGAGGAGGAACTGCAGGACGTCAGCCTGCTCAAAGAGACGACCCAGGATGGCAAAACGGCCAAGAGAGACAAACCTTCAAGTGCGAACAAGTGCTTCATCCAGATCCGAGGCATGACCTGCGCATCTTGTGTGGCAAACATTGAGCGAAACCTCAAAAATGAACCTGGTCTGTTAACATTTTCTCGAGAACACTTTTTTTTTTTTTTTTAAATCAATATTTTATGTATTAGGAACTGTGCATTATTTTTGCAGGTATCTACACCGTTCTGGTAGCGTTAATGGCCAGTAAGGCCGAAGTGTGTTATAATGCTGATATGATCGACCCTGTGAAGATTGTCGAGTGTGTGAATGAGCTGGGCTTCTCCGCCTCGGTTATGGAGAACTATGAAGGTTCCGATGTAAACCTGGAATTAGTGGTGAGTGATGTCAGTTGTTTATATAACACTGTAATTACATGCACAGTAAAAAAAAAAAATCCTTATATAGTTGGAAGACATGACTCTAATGTACCGTTGTTTCATGCATCGCCTTTCAATCTTCTCCTTTCTTCCAGGTCAGGGGGATGACTTGTGCCTCTTGTGTCCACAAAATTGAATCCAGCCTTATGAAGGAAAATGGGATTAAATATGCCTCTGTTGCCTTATCAACCAACAAAGCTCACATTAAGTATGACTCCGAAGTGATAGGACCGCGAGACATCATCAATTTGATTGGGGTACAACACTTCTTCCTTGCTGTTCCGTACTTGTGTCGTCGTGTGAAAATGACATGACACTAAATCAGCGCCGCATCATGTTTGTAGAGTTTGGGTTTTGAAGCATCTTTGGTGAAGAAGGACCGTGCCGCCAGCCATTTGGACCATAGCAAAGAGATACAACAGTGAGAAGCATTTAATTTTACATGCACATCTCCCGTCCGCCTGTGGTTGGCTGGCAGCCAATGCAGGGCGTACGCCCGCCGCCTCATGGCCGAAAGCAGCCTAACGAGTTTATTTAAATGATCATATGAAATACCTCCAGCAGAAATCTTTTGTTTTATACACTGTATTTTAACAACTAATATTCCCTTTATTAGTCCCACAATGGGGAAATTCGAGATTCGAACCCAGGCCTCCTGGGGAGACTGGGTCCTGAACACGGCGCCTTAGACCACTCGGCCATCCTGGCAGTCGCAGTTTAATGTCCCAAATCTTTCACTAAATAAATGGGGCAGCCTATAATGTGAAGTGTCTGGTGATATGACCAAGTACTTGGATCTGTACACGCTACTCTCTTGAGCGAGTACTTGACCCACTTAGGGACTCTCACAGTGCATGTTAACACCCCCTGTTGGTAGCGTCTGAGACTACATAGTACTTTAGAATTGACTGGGAGACATCCTGTTGGTGATGGTTTAAGACACTAAATTGGCAACAGACAAGTTTGTACATGTGGGAGAAAGCTGGATGAAAGGGCAGCTGTCCATGATGTCGAAGACTGTCTTCATGAATCATTAACGTTATTGCAAGCAAGAAACATCACAGGTTACACTACAGACTCTTGGGAAGGGTCAAAGCACACCACTCATGAAAGCTCTCTAACCAGCATTATGATTGGCTGAGGCTGGAGGACTCCCAGAATGCTGTGCATCACTTGATATGCGTTTTATGTTCATTTTATTTCTTTTTGGGATATGAAGGGCATGACAGATGCATGTTTTGTGTAAATTTGATTTCTTTGTCCTTTTGTTTTGGTTGTTTCGTTGTTTGCTGTCCAGTTGATGTTGGGTGATCGTTTTGGTTTTGATTTAAAACCGTGACTGTGAGGAGTGTGGTGACTAGTGAGATCCCTCCCCCGACTTTGTTCGATCACATACCGTTGATGGTATCGTGTCTGACATACTCCTGGTTGAGTTGTCCCAGTAATGTCCCTAGCACCTACAGCACAGTTAATGGCATGTAAATACCTCAGTTTTGCCCTTTCAATGCTGTCTTTCTCAAAACGTATGCTAAAATGCATCCTAGTTGTAGATTAAGTGCTGAGGTATGTATCTGTGCCCATTAGTATGGTGCACCCTTTGTCCTTAATGTATATGGTGCTTTATAATTCTGCTATTTTAAGTACAAAAAATCAAACCTACACCCAACACATTTGCTACGTTTCACTGAGTAACTTCAAATGTCTCTGCTCTCTGAGGTGGAGGAAATCTTTCCTGGTTAGCCTGATATTTTGTGTGCCGGTGATGGGGATGATGGTTTACATGATCATCATGGACCACCAGATGAATGCGTCACACCATCACAACGCCACAGCTGAGGACCGCAACTTGTATCACGCCACCATGTTCCTGGAGAGACAATTACTCCCGGGCCTCTCCGTCATGAACTTGCTCTCCTTCCTTTTTTGTGTACCTGTGCAGGTGAGAGTTATCAGGTTCCTTCCCGCCCCTAAAGCTCTATGTGTTGCTTAATGACTGAAGTCTTTCTTATAATTCTCTTCCTCTAGTTTATTGGAGGTCGCTATTTCTACATTCAAGCCTACAAAGCAGTAAAACACAGATCTGCCAACATGGACGTGCTTATTGTCCTGGCCACCTCCATAGCTTTCACGTATTCGTCCATTGTACTCATCGTGGCCATGGTGGAGAAAGCCAAAATCAACCCCATCACCTTCTTTGACACGCCGCCAATGCTTTTTGTCTTCATCTCCTTGGGACGCTGGCTGGAACAGATAGCCAAGGTTTGAATAAATGTCGAGGCTTTGAATGTGTCTCGTTGAATTGCCGCAACTAAGATGTGTTTCTTGCTTTTAGAGCAAAACGTCTGAGGCTCTTTCCAAGCTCATGTCTCTGCAAGCCACTGAGGCCACAGTGGTCTTTCTCAGTAATGATGCAACCATTCTAAGGTAATGCGTGCGATCCTTTTGGCCACTCTGTAAATATCAGTTTTTGAATTGCCACTAGGTAAGACCAACGTGATGCAACAGGAAATCCATTCTAGCTATTCTTTATACAATTATATGTAACTCACATGCAGAAGTCCCATAAATCAAATAATTATATCCTGCCAAGGGAACCACAGGGAACACTACTTGGACATTTCTTGTGCCAGAGCACACGGCATAGTCTTATTTGGCTGATATTAACATTTTGTGTAACAATGCTTGAGATCTTAACATTGAACTCTCTCTCTCTCTCTCTCTCTCGCTCTCGCTCTCGCTGTCTCTCTCTTTCTGTGTCTCTCTCTCTGTGTCTGTGTCTCTGTGTCTCTCTCTCTCTCTCTGTGTCTCTCTCTCTCTCTCTCTCTCTCTTTGTCTCTCTCTGTCTCTGTCTCTCTCTCTCTCTCTCTCTTTGTCTCTCTCTCTCTGTGTCTCTCTCTCTCTCTCTCTCTCTCTTTGTCTCTCTCTCTTTCTCTCTCTCTCTGTCTGTCTCAGGCTCTCCACGAGGCTAATACATATCATTCAAATGATGCTTTGATTTGAACTGCAGGTGGCAGCAGTGTGCATTAAGCACATCATTTAGAACTGCTCTGTATCGTACTGGAAGTTACTTGATTTTGAAACATTAGCGGGCCAGAATATTATCATAAGAAAGCAGTTTTGTTGAATTAATACCGCTGACAATGCCAATCAAAACTGAAAGTATTTTTTTGTAACAGAAGAATATTTTATACAGCGCTTGCATTGGATATTTTTTTTTTGTACAAGTGGTCATCATCGAGAGTATGTACTGTTTATGTACAATACAATAAATATACCGCATGTATATTGTAGTAACGCATGGTTGAATACGCATACATGCCTGACTTTTTCGTTGATTCTGTTTCCAGTGAGAATCAAGTGGATGTTGAGCTGGTGCAGAGGGGAGATGTGGTAAAAGTCGTTCCTGGTGGAAAGTTTCCCGTCGATGGCAGAGTTCTTCAAGGGCATTCCATGGCGGACGAGTCTCTCATCACAGGTTGGTCACTCTATGGAAGGCAAACAATTCTGTACCTTTTTATTTTTGGAGCTCAAAACTGGAAAGCTGATTGCTTTAGACGGGACCTTTTTGACCAGCTGTTGCTTTGGAACTTCAGGTGAGGCCATGCCCGTGACCAAGAAGCCGGGGAGTGTTGTGATTGCAGGCTCCATTAACCAGAATGGCTCTGTCCTGGTCAGCGCTACACATGTCGGCATGGACACCACGTTATCGCAGATTGTCAAACTAGTCGAAGAGGCTCAGACTTCAAAGGTGCGTCATGGCTTTCTGGCTTGGTTCCTCAATGGGTTTTAGGTGTCTTATTCTTTTTCTTTTTTTTTAGGCTCCCATCCAGCAGTATGCTGATAAGATCAGTGGCTACTTTGTGCCCTTCATTGTCGGCGTGTCAGTTCTTACTTTGGTTTCCTGGATTGTAATTGGGTTCTTGGATTTCCCCCTGGTGGAAAAATACTTCCCAGTGAGTATTCTCATTGAATTACCGTATTCCTCAAAAATTGTAGTGGGAATCTGATTGCTCAAACTGCATCTCTGATAGCCACCTTTTTTTGCCCACTCCCAGGAAAAAAAAAAACTTTAGGCATGGGTGCACTTAAATTGTAAATAGTGTATTATTAATTATAGTACTTTATTGTGAACAGCTCAAATAAAAAAATGCTTTATAGATTTATTATCTTAGCGAAATCTCTTCTTACAAAAAAGCTTCACACCTTATGTATATTGGAGTTGTCCACTGGATTGTAGTTTAAATCTGAATCTTTTTTTTCGTAGAGTTGGAAGTGTTTCTGGTTCACATTGGGAAAATGATTGTGATACTCCTTGCAGGGTTATGACAAAAGCATTTCCAGGGCGGAGGCGGTGATTCGCTTCGCTTTCCAGGCCTCCATAACCGTGTTATGTATCGCCTGTCCCTGCTCCCTCGGTCTGGCGACCCCGACGGCTGTCATGGTGGGCACTGGGGTTGGAGCCCAAAATGGCATCCTGATAAAAGGAGGAGAACCTCTGGAAATGGCACATAAGGTGTGTTAATAAGAGTACTCTGGCATGTGTGTTGACAACCCATATGGTCATATTGAGTAACCTATAGGCTGATTTTTCTAACACATTCCAAAGACTTATGAATAGTAATGCGAACGCTTCTGGTTTCCTAGGCAACCACCACAGCAGGTTTCTCCCTGTTAAACTGAGACTAAAAACAAACATTTTCATATATACACAGGTCCAGTCAGTGGTGTTTGATAAGACGGGGACCATTACGTATGGCGCACCAAAAGTAGTCCAGGTCAAAATAGTGGTGGAGGGCAACAAGATGCCTCGCTCCCGACTGCTCGCCATTGTGGGCACAGCAGAGAACAACAGCGAGCATCCACTTGGAGCAGCGATCACCAAGTACTGCAAACAGGTTGGTTTTGACTTCAACCACTCAAGTCCTGTTTATTGAGCACTAAAATAAGTAACGCTACATTATCATGCACGTGCAGGAGCTCGGCACAGAATCGCTTGGCACGTGCACCGACTTCCAGGCCGTGCCGGGCTGCGGCATTCGGTGTCAGGTCAGCAACACTGAGATGCTGTCAAAGCACGCGGACAGCGACAACGAGGAAAACAATCAGCGCAACAGCATGCTTGTTCAGATCAGCGACACCATCACATCAACCAACTCCCATCCTCTTATCATGGACCCACAGCCACTTAGTACGCCTCAGTCCCGACACTCATTTCTACTCTGTTGGCATGCTACTCAAGTGCTGTGTGTCTGCAGGCCTGGTCCAGACTGCAAGCAATGTGGTCCTGATTGGCAATCGAGAGTGGATGAGAAGGAATGGTCTGCAGATCCGAAATGATATCGATGACGCCATGATGGAGCATGAGAGCAGAGGTCGCACCGCCGTCCTAGTTGCTGTAGACAGTGAGTGCTGGAAGTCAAAACACATGGATGCTATCGGTTCATTACATGAAGAGAAAACATTTTTAACACTGCCTTCTAGATCTGCTGTGTGCCATGATAGCCATCGCAGACACAGTAAAACCGGAAGCTGAGCTGGCCGTCCAAACTCTGACCTGCATGGGGTTGGAGGTCGTGTTGATGACGGGAGACAACAGCAAGACGGCACGGGCCATTGCTGCCCAGGTGAGCCCAACTCGTAGTCATGTGGATTGTTGTCTCTGTGACCATCTCCTCACCAAGCCTTTTAGGCAAATACGCAATCACCAGAGAGCTTGCAGTAATTGAGTTTCTGTGCTATATTTTATTTCCTCTTAAAAGCCAACCCTCCAATTTGGTAAATTCCTATACATTTTGTTAATTCCGACTTTGAGAATTGCACTCCTAATTCTACTTGCATATCTTGTTTCTACATTAGGTGGGCATCAGGAAGGTGTTTGCGGAGGTGCTGCCCTCTCACAAGGTGGCCAAAGTGGAGCAGCTGCAGCAAGCGGGAAAGAGGGTCGCCATGGTCGGCGACGGCATCAACGACTCGCCCGCTCTGGCCATGGCTGACGTCGGCATCGCCATAGGAACCGGAACGGATGTGGCCATCGAGGCAGCTGATGTGGTCTTGATCAGGGTATGTATTAAATGTTTGACCTTGGCCTCAGCTGCACTGATGTCTTCAATTTATTTTGCTCATATGTGCTCAGAAAATAATGCTTAATTCTTAATGGCGCTGCCAGAGAAGTGCTGTTTTGGTTACATTTTTAGTTCCTTAGACAAATACATCGAAAGGCATCAATCAAAACTGTACTTAATATTTCTAAAAGCTGATTTTTTTGGGGGTCGATGCTGCTCCGGTATTGGTTGAGAACAGGGGAAGGCAAACTTTACAAGATTCTTGATAAATGAAGAACAGAGCGGGCCATACTTTGCTTTTTGAGCAATTACCTGACATTTCTATGTGTAACCTAAGAGAAATTTTACACTTAACGGTAATTGCCTTTTTATTGTGCCTGCGCTCAACTGTGCTCAACCTTTTTGACAATCGCGCAAATGCATTTGAAGCCATTTCAAACAATCCGATTAATCATTTTTACTTGTGTTGCCAGAATGACCTGCTGGATGTGGTCAGCAGTATCGACCTCTCTAAAAAGACCGTCAAGAGGATCAGGATCAACTTTGTCTTCGCTCTCATCTATAACCTGGTTGGCATTCCCATCGCTGCAGGTAAAACACGTCTCTGCTCGCAAAGAGAGACAACATTTCTGGAAACTGAACTCCGTGATTTGCTCACAAGTGTAACTTGACGCGATGTTCAGCACTCTTCATTTTAACAATAAATGTTCAGTGTTCGCGTGTATAACGTGTCTCATGTTTATACAGTACATTATTTTTCTTGTAATACAATGCAGAGTATATGAATGGTTCTTTAGTCCATAAGTTCCTATTTTTCCTCTGTAAAATGCTGGGTTTTTCTCTCCTAATCTAATTTTATATATTTTTAATGACTATTCTGAAATTTACAATTTAAGTTCCTGCAACTTGAAACTGTCCATTCCTTTGTCTTAGAATATTACAAATGTATTTTCTACATTACTTCTGAACAATTTTCTTTTTTTTTTATATATAATTACAGTCAAATTTTATTCTTGAAATGGTTGTTTTTACATTGAACTTGTTCTCATAAATTTACATTATTTTCTCTTATTAATAATTGAAACTATCTTATAACCATATTCCCTTAATAACACAATTTACAAGGTTGTTCTTGTAAAATTGCAACTTTTTCTAACTAATTACGCCTTTGTTTTAACTAATGTGGCATCTCGGAAATTTCACACTGTCACTCATGCGTCCTTAGGTGTGTTCCTTCCCATTGGTTTGGTGTTGCAGCCGTGGATGGGCTCTGCCGCCATGGCATTGTCTTCCGTCTCTGTGGTTTTGTCCTCGCTTCTACTCAAATGGTAATCATCTCTTTGACACCAACGCCACTTTTCAATCTGCCGCCTTCTCACTGTCCACCTTTTGCGTAGCTACGCCAAACCCACCGCAGAGAAGCTGGAGGCCCGGCTGGAGTCGCGACTGAGCCGCATCTCGCGACCGGGCAGCCTGTCCGACGTTAGCGTCAACATCGGCATGGGCGAGCTCCGGCGATCCTCGCCCAAGCTCAGCCTCCTCGACCGCATCGTCAACTACAGCCGGGCGTCTATCAATTCGCTACGCTCAGACAAGCACTCGATCCACAGCCTGGTGCTCAGCGAGCCCGACAAACACTCGCTCCTCGTGGGGGAGGAGGCGCCGTGCGACGAAGAGTACTGCTGAAGAACGCCGTCACGTAGTGCGCAAGGTATCTCCGTTTTTCTTCCCCGGGTGGCTTTGCTAAGGGCTCCGTCTGGGTGGAGGATGCTGTGACGTCACACTTGACTCCGAGAAGCGTGTACGTCCCCGTGCTGATCACGAGCACTTCAGGGCAAACTGGCTCACTTCCTCTTTTTTTTTTTTTTTCTTTTCCCATTTTGTTGATGTCAGCGTCCTCAGAGCAGCCGTTTGAATGCGCCTTTGTCTCCAAAGACCTTTTTAAGTTTTTGCTCTTTCTAATTCAATGTTGTATAATATGGAGTATTTATATTTACCCTTATTTATCTCATGTTCATCAAAATCCATGCGAGAGATTCAAATGACACGCAAGTGAGTCGGAAACAATGTTTAGCCAAGTGCTAGTGGAAATACCGTTGTGTCAGAGTCCAGCACATTCCAAAGAGAGCACCTTGGACCCAATAGGGGCCAAGTGTTGCCGTGGCGACGTGCAGGCGGTTCACTTAACTGGACGCAATCTTCTGTTTTCTTTTGTGTTTTTGCTGCTCATTGCCTGGCAGTTTGTCTTCTATACGTCAAGCACGTGCATTTAGGCCATCAGTACTGGCCTCATGGTGTTACTGTGGCGTTGTATGTTTTTGTGTCTGCACAAGTTGTGGCACTAATTACATCTTACAATCATGGATGGTTTACTGCTAGGCTACATTATCGCTTTTTTTTCTGTCTTCTTCAGTCTTTTTAAAGTCAGCACATTGTCTCACAAGAGTCCAATAGCCCTCGCTCTGGCATTGTTTTAGTTATTGCCGCTTTCCCAAAGACGTGTGTTCTGAAGTCTGCTGAGTGGTATCACGTCAGCCTGTCCAAGCGACGCCCATAGAGCGTCACATTACGTGTACATGTACGGTTAAATGAAGAAATTGTACTCTGAATGTTTTAAGGGTGGGGAACCTGCAGCTATGGTTCACATCAACTTTTAATTCGGGCAACCATGCAATTCTGCCCCCCCCCCAAAAAAAATCACCCCAAAATGTTCATAATTTATACTTAAGAAAATTCAATGTTGTATATTTTGGGCAACGAATTAGTTATTGTTGAACTGGTTCTCCACCCCTGTTCTAAACTATTGTGCCTTGGATTAAAAAAAAAAAGTAAAGAAAGAAATGTTGCTGTCTTCTGTCAAGTGCCTAATGGTGGCGCTCTTTATTATTCAACATAAGCATCAAATTGAGTCAGCGAACTCCACAACCAAACACCATTTATTTTTTTCAGAAATACATAAATCTTCTTATTCTCTCACATGATCAATTGGGCTGTATGTTTAGTTGACAGCTTCCACTAGCTTGTGTAGTAGGTTGAGATGTACAGCAATAAAGAGGGATTAGCTCTTATCGGATACAATTATGTTACGAAAATCAATACAAAAAATGTCGAGGAAACAAAAAATAGGATTTTTGTGACACTCCCTCATCAGATCAGAGATGAACTAAACAACACTGTGGTTGAAAGGTTTCTAAAAATCAAACCAAAAAAAAGTGCAGCATTTCATGTCAGCATTCCAACATTGTGCTTTTGTGGACCAAGACTTGTCTGTAGCAGGAAAACATTACATTCAGTTCACCTTGAAGATGACAAGAAAACACAAGTCACTTCATACCAGCTGGAAACATCAATGTGGGAACACTATTTAAATCAAGTTACTCATACAATACAACAATAGTAGATTTAGAGACTATTAAACATCTTTACAGTGATTACACCATGATGTTGAGCGATGGAATCAAAGTTCACGAACATTTGATGTAAACGTTTGCGTTGATTGGATTAAATCATTACAACACTTGAACTCTACGTAGAGAAGAACAATAAACATTTTCGCTCTGGAGTTTTGTGCCTGTGTGTTGTTCTGTTTTTTTTTTTCATCCCTGATTTCTAGAAGCGGCCAATGAAACGTCGAGTTCCCTGGCCAGAGTCAGGATCTTCATGTGAGGGATGACTGAAAGTGACCAGCAAAGTCCAGGTAGGTGAGATGGCGCTTGCTTGTTCTAATACTCAATATAATACTTCAGTCTGAAACTTTAGATAACACTCATAGAGGTTTGTACAATTAAATGACATTAAAATGAGGAGATGAGTGTGTATGAATAAAAAACGAGCTCAAGTGCATACGGTGGCCCTCAGTTTACGACAGTTGTGTTCATATGGTGATGTCATCTGAATGTCTCTTCAAATTGGGACGCCCAGTAGTCTGTCATTAACCTAAGCTAGCACAGAAATACTGTAAATATTTTTTTAGAAAAACACATTTTGGTCGTAAATAGAAAAACACCAAGTACAGCTTTAACTGAGGGTGCTTTCTTTGGCTGCGTTATGACGTATTCTGTTATTGTCGTCGTAAACTGAGGACCCTCTGTATCTGGTAAACTTGCCAAATACTCCAAAAGGACGCAAAATTACACCATAAAGTAAAATAAACCAACTATGTTAGAAAACTGAATATTCAGAATCATTTAAAATTACTTTGTGTTGATTCATCCTCACGGGATACTGCTTAAAACGTCAAATGAATTTTTATAAGCCACGATGTATGTTAAGTGAACATTTGTGATCGTATTTCCTCAAATAGAAGCCTTGGCTAGCTTATGCTACAACTGACGAGAGATTACGCGATCCAATTTTTTTTCCTGCTGATATAGTCTCGATTCAATGCTTGCAATGCATTTACTAAAAAGAAAAAAAAAATGTGCATCCAAATTGCTTCAAATTTAAATTAGGGCCATTCCAACGTCTCTACGCCATTATAGCTCTTAAAATAAAAAGAAATAAAACTAAATCAGGCAACTTCAGCCTATCATGTCGTGTTTTTTTTTTTGTTTTTTGTTTTTATACTGACAATCATCTGAACTGAAGGTAACCAAAACAATTTTTAGAACAATATTAGCAAATATATTAAATATTTCGCCATTTATGCTAAAAGCATGCAGAGACTGTTTATTACAGTGGCAGCCTGGTTCTCGCTGCAATTTGGTACCTTGACTGCCCCAGCCGCGATATGAGGAAATACGGTATGCTGAACAGAATCAAAGTGTTACTGAATGTCACGAGGACTGAGGAGTGGTTGCTGGTACTTGTTTGTCAAGCAGAATAAATACTATACTATATATAATGAGAAAAACGGATGGTGAGAAATTTGAAATAGCACCAAGTCGGTCCATTACTGGTCGTCACCATTTAAAAAGGCATGGCTACCTGGAGATAAAGAAGCCTTTTTTAATGATCACTCATTTGGCAAAAATGAAGAAATAAGGGGGATAGTGATTTCACAAAACAGCGGGTTGAGGTCATTCTGAGGTCATGTAGATTTGGCGCAACTTCAGAGATTTTTGAATATTTAAGTGGAAAAAAATATTTTAAAAAAATACCGCACACAAAATGCCAGTGAAATAAAATAAAATAAAATTCACTCTATTGTTGACAGAATCAAGAAAAGACCGTCTGTGTGAAATGAGCAGATGCAAACTTAACTTTGGCACACTGAATTAGAGGGGCCGGTGACTTGGTCTTGGCGGCGTTTGGACTCTGTGATGGGCGGAGCTCTCATAGCCCTTTGTTGAAGTAGACTCGCTCCAGGCCCGGGTGGCTGGCCCGAATTTTCTCTTGCAGCTCTGGCTCCAGGCGACTAACTGATATAGAGCTGGAGGATGCACATGTTCTGTATTATTAAAATGAAATTGGCAGTATTTCTTAATTTTATACAGACTGAAGCTTTTCACACACCTCTTCTGGGGGAACAATGCGCAGCACAGTGGCGTCGCAAACACCAAGCTGAAAACGTAAATGAAGTTGTGATGAGCGAAGAGTTAAGGTTGTACAAATGAAATGTTTTATGGAAATATTCTCGAAAGTTGTTGAGTTTTGAGGCGCGGTTATCCAAACAGTACGTGTGTGTGTGTGTACGGTTAGTTTTAGGGTCGTATGGTTAATAAATAGTAATAATGATACATTTTTATTTGTAGTGACTTTCAAAAAACCCAAGGACCCACAAAAAAAGGAAAAATAATGTTTTTAACGAACGTGGTTTAATGGCATATCCTAATTTTGTGAAGGTTATTTTTAAATTTTGTGATTCAGATCAGATTCAGAAATGTTAAAAACTGATGGTGTATCTGACGCGACGGATTTCATAATTAAAGAAGAATGGTGAGTGACTTCTTATTACACTATTTATGACAAACAAGGTTAGTTAACACATCCTGTACACATATGAATGACGGCAGTTGTGGTTGTATTTTTTTTTTCTTAACTTGATGCCGGTTTGGAGGAACAAATTACAACTTGCAAATCAACACAGAAATGTTTCATGGATGCAACGCTAACCGGATTAACTGTCAAAAGTCAACTCACCAGAATCCCACCAGGCTGACTTGAATTGGTGCACTCATCCAAGGGAACCTCTGAAAAGAGCATGCAGGAGAAAAAAAAAAAAAAACAAAGGCGGTGAATTCCTCATGTCCTGCTTTTTCTCACTCTGTGAACAACGTCTGACTCTCACTATTTATTCAATCTTAACATCTTACCCTCAGAAAGGCCTTCTTCTCCAAATGGTTCATTAAAAAGGGCGGAATGGCTGAAAAGAAAATGAAGAAGAGTAGATAGTAAAAAGGGATTTGGGTGTGACTGGTAATAAAAAGTAGATCCTCGTACCCATTCCCGGAGAGGCCATGAGGATCCTTGAGACCACAACCTGAGAGATTGCCTGCTGTGCCGCTTTGGACGACTCTCCTATCCTGTTGTCGTTCTCATCTGTTATGGGAATGCCGTGTTTCAGTTCTCTGAGGACGAGGAGCAAAGACAATCATATACAAATACTTCAAAATTAAAATGTTGAGGTGAGCTTTCCTGACTTTTAAAGCATCAGGAGGACAAAGCCTTTCTGTGGGGAATATGTAGAGGTATGTGTTAAATCTTCCTGACTTTTCAGAGCCGCTGCAGTTCAAATACATGTAATGATTTAACGATATTGTAAATGTCAGTATCTCGGTTTGAAAATTCTCACACTAATGCTGTGAGATGTGACTATGTCAAACGCCGCTCTAGTGTTAGTGCATAGACGTGAAACACCGTCCTCTGCTGTTAAGTCTAAAGTGCTGTACGCGTCTTGGCCTCTTGAGGGCAGTGTGGCGCATGCATGGAACTACAAATTTCTTTGCGATGGAACCATGTCGGGATTTAACTCAATTAAAATAACTCGTATTCATAGAGTAGGAAAAATATATGCCTGTGAGTATTGTTATAAGACCTGTCTGATTGAATTTGTTACCGTAATGTTTGTGTGTGAATATTGTTTTGTTGTAAGGTAAATCCTTCCCGTGAGTTCTGATGCTAATTCTTGCTAGCTCATAAATTAGGTTTGACAGTGTATCTTAGCAGTAAGATATTTCAGGATCTAAGATAAAAAAAAAGCATGCGTTTCATTTAACTACATAATAGATACAATTTTTTTTAATTTTACAGTGAACTTAACTTTTGTGCAACGCCACAAGGTGTGACCATAATATTAGGAAACAGACGTGTGAGTTTCCAGTAGCGAAGATAATTTCCACCTAAATAACCAGCATGGTGAAACTGTTTTATTTAATTTCATTTTAAGGTGTCACTTTAAATACTTGTACTTAAAAATACTGTCTCATTTGTTTGTGTGTGCATGTGTTTGACATCTTCACTACAGCAAACAGAAATTGGAAACCCACTTAAGAGTTGCTTCATCTTTAGGTGAACTCCTCCAGGCTTACCTTTGCCTCATCAGCGGGATGTTGATGCAATTTGCAGCGGCTACAGCAGCGAACGGAACAAAGCGTCCGATCAGAGGTGAGACATGCTGCAGAGGGACAGAAGAGGCTTAAAAAAAAAAAACATTGTAGAGAACCAAAATGTGTGTCTCTGAAATGGTGTATGCATTCAAGCATTCCCGAGCATAAATCAGCATGAATAACACTGAGCTGGCAGGGAGACGTGCCGATTCCAGAGCACGACCCCGTGAATAATTAGGCTCCTCTCATACAAAGAGGCTATTTGTTTACGGTTGACAGGATGTCAGCACTTCCCAAGAGCTTGATGTCAGCCCGTTAAAATGAGAAGTAGAATGGAGTTGGATGATGATACCTTTGTTAGTGCATTTAGTCCTAGCGCGGTAGCTACTGCCCCAGTGGTGGCCGAGACATACGCTGTGCCAAGCTGACTGCAAACGAGAGAAGTGCATCAGCGGTGAATGACAAGCCGTGATCCAGACATGCTGGCGTACCTGACCGTGATGGGAGCGTCGCCACTCCTGTTAGTGTAGTTCACGATTGCGTTGAAAGACTGATTGATCCACTGCCAGAACAATACAGCTGGAGTGGTCCTGGTTCATGGGGAAGACAGACAACTTTAATCAGTCGTACAATTCCTTACGAAATTAAGACAGGAGTATAATGTAATAAGTCATGTGGACGTATTTGATGCCAAAGTGCCATCTGGTTTGCATTACAAACATTATATGACCCAAAAAAAAAAAAGGTGAGCTGTGACAGTCGCAATGCGAGCCCGAGGATAATTTGACATCAGTCCAGGTCCAGTCACTCTAAGTTATTTAGAGCAGCAGCAATTGTAGAGTAATAACGAAATTCTTACTTGTAAAATGTCATCATGCATCCAGTGATGGTCATATTCATCGGAACTTGCGCTGACATGCGGCCAATCAGGATCATCTTCTCTCCAGTATCCGGATGGAAAGCTGAGTCAAAGACATATTTGGCTCGCCACAGTTCGTCTTCCGTTAGCCCCGGGGAGATGATTCCTTTTCTGGGAGACGGTAAATATCTTGATAAGAATTCTGGATTTGGGTGTTCGGCGGAGGGTTTGGCAGCTGCGGCCGCAATACCTGTAGTCGGTAATGATTTTGTGCGCGCGTTCTAGCTGTTCCTTGGTGAGGAGGACATTCCGTGGGTCAGTGACGGTGAAGAAATGCTTGGCGCGGCCCACAAATGTGCTCTGGTCCCAACGGGGCTCATTGATGTTGATGGACGTGGAGACCTCTGCAGCCATTTTTATCTGGCGAAAGGAAATTGTCACTTAAAATTGAAAAAGACTATTTCCTAAAATGGTTCAGGTCCTACTTGTAGGAAAGGAGTTATGTGACCACTGGAAGCTTTGAATTTGATCGAATGGCCATTACATGTGGGGTTCCTCAAGGCTCAATTCTTTGTTGATTTTCACTATCCGCGACAGGGCTTGGTCCCTGTTCACCGGGCTGAGCAGATGAGCATTTTTTTTGTGCAGTGGTGTAAGACTGCCATACATAATATTTTCCATTGATAATTTTATATTTACAGTGTTTTTACTATAATTCTAACTTTACAACAGTTTAGGTAAGTGATAGACTTTTAAATTGGACTGCATTCAAACATACAGGCGATATTCAGTGGTGGTTGTCTACAACTAGTTATGACCAACAAAGGATGGCTTTTTTTATACCATTGTTGAAATGACAATTTGTTTTTCCTGCAGTTCTGTGCTGTTTTGTTATGTTACTATGGCTACCCTTGCTATTCCATACCATTCATTCGTAGCTGCAAGCAGCTTTGAAGGGTTTCATTGCACATTACACACTAATTATTGAGATTTTGGTGCATACATTATTATTATTGTGTCAGCGTATGAGCAGGCACACACCAAGCCAGATAAAACTGGCCGCCACTGCCATGAACGTGTTCTACTCATAGCTCCCAGTCGCATCTGGTTTTTAACCATTTTCAGTCCAAACTTCAAAGTGTCCGCAAGGATTTGCTGCAGGATGATGAAACTCCTCCTGGAATTGCACCAAACATGGCTGCTGGCCGGATTGACTGACACATGAAACACTAATGTCGAGCTGCATGTGCGGTCTCTTTAAATTGAATTAAACTCTCACGGGTTGGAGCAGCGCGCACACATCAGTATGCGCCGCGCACGCGCGCGCGCGTAAAGGCCAGTTTGCTTGATGCTGTACTTTATATGAAGCCCATCGTAGAATGCGCTCACGCTGCATTAATCAATACTTTTAATTCCTAATGAAGGTGATATGGAGGACGAACTTTGGACCGAGTGATCTGCAATCTTGGTCGCGCTGTGCCCTCACTCTCAGCCAATCACGGAGGGCCTGCGTGGCTACACATTAACCAATTGCTCATAAACGGTCGATATTATATATCACATTTCACCATCGATTTCGTGTATTTTACAGAGATTTTTGTGTATTTTATAGAGATGAGCACACCCCCCCTCCCTGAGAAGTGCTCAACACACTCTGGGTGACAACCTGAACCAAACCAGTCTGATCTGGACCGGGTCTTGACACAAAACAATGGTGATAAAATGTATGGGAAAAGAAAAAAAAATATATATAAAAATATTCCATTACAAGAGACAGTGATTTCGGCGGTGCGGGCAGCTGTGCGTCCAGCAGGATTCAACTAGTATGAAGGCGCCACATCCACACAACCTCAAAGCACGCGCACGCGCACACGCGCTTGCTGTATCCCTACCACCTGACACCAACACATTTCATTTGGACTCGGAATAACGGATTACTTACTGCACTGAGGGCTCCGGTGATCTGTGAGGGGGATCCCTGAAAGGCTGCAGCCAGCTAATTTAGCGAAGCAGTCACACACGTACACACAGCCACATCGCACCCCCTCCCCACACAGGAAGCAGACAGACTACAAATTAAAAGTGAGGTGGAATACGCGACGCAATGTGGAGATAAACGTGCCGCAATCAAATCTAAAGTTTGCTGTGCACGGAACTAAAGTCATTCGCGAACAGACATGGGTGACAATTGCACTTCAACGTTTGGCGGTTGCATGAAATGCTTTAATTTTAAATACAACTTCCGGTAGTGCTGCCTCATATTTGCTCACTTGATGCATTTGGGCGAGCGGTTGTTCTTTACAGATTTTCTCGGTGGCATTGGTTCATTAGTCAGATTCGAATTTAATTTCTCAGAACAACTTTATCAATTTCCACACCATTCTGTCACTTGTGCACTTCAAAAAAGGAGCTTCTCATTTCTTTGAACAAGTTACCAATGTTTTGGCACAGCAAATGATTCATTTCTCTGCTGTTTCCGATACTATTAATTGCTTATGTCACGTTGATCAAAATTTATAGCAAGACCCCAGAACATTTTGGCATTAGTTCATCATTTAAGTCCTTACATTCAAAATCGTTGAACAATTGTTGTTATATTGTGAAGCGTAGTCCTATACGTTTCAATTTTCCCCAGGTGAATCTCGACTTTCTCTAACGGAGGGAAATGAGTGAAGCATAAGATCAACCAAAGATGAACCAGTTTACTGAAATATCTCATAACAAGTGAAGGCAATGTTCGGTGACACACATATTTTTGAGAGATGTACTAAAGATTATGAGAAATAAAGTGGCTTTTGCAGGGGAACCATGATGTTTTCCTATTTTACTTTTTGAGAAATACAATGTTTTGTGAATTTTGATTCTGATCAGAGAAATCTACCAAAGCAACTGAGAAAAGCTAAGAGCGTCAACCTTTCAGAGACAGACAAGCACAAAAAATATTAATTTCAAACACATGAATTCCTGTTAAAGCAAGCGTCATGAATGTTAACTTGTTTTCGCGGGTCCCATAAAACAATGTGGTGGGCCAGATCTGGCCCCCAGGCTTTGTGTTTGACACCTGTGCCAAATGGCATGTTCACCCCATTCATGCGTAGGTTTTCTGTGGGTGCTCTAGCTTCTTCCCACATTCCAAAATTATGCAAGACTAATAGAAAAGGAGGCAGCACAGAGTCTTAGCGGTTAGCACATCTGCCTCACTGTCAAGATTTTGTGTGTGTGTGAATCTTTTCAAATGTGTGTAATATTTTGCATTTGTTTCAGGTTCAGACTGTCAGTCACCACCATGAAATCTTTGTAAGTAACATTGTGTGGCGCTCAGTCATTTTACTGACAGTTAAATGACTGCAATAATGTAAAATAATTCATATTTCAAATTTCCCCATTGTGGGACTAATAAAGGACATCTTTATCTTTATATTGTACCTGAAAGACACAATCAGAATCAGGAAGGTGTTTGCAAAGTTACCTTGATGTTTATGTTGTCAGGCAACATAAACACTTGACATTGTTTAAATCAGTGGTTATCTTTTTTCTTTTTTTTAACTTTACCAAGTACCACCTAAAATGGTACGTATTTTTCTTAACCAACATAACACTACAGTAGCACATTAGGCCTAAGTGTTCATCAAAAACGATGTGTTTAATTCGTTAAGTGTATTTCACGTTATTGTGACCTTATGTTAAGTACAAACATTCACGTTGTGATTGAATAGAAGGAAAAATTTACTTAAAATGATTAAATTATAATGTTTGGCTAAAAAATAAGTGAACATTGCTGCTGATTCTTAACAATTTTTAAAGTTTAAAAACAAATGTATTGAAACTGATCTGTACATAGGCGGTGATTTTTTTAATTTACCACTCACCAACACACTTTGGGAATCACTGGTTTAAGTGGTTATATGTTCTACATGGCAATCACACTGCTCAATTCATTTTGGAAAAATTTACGTTTTTAATAATGGCACAGGGTGCATACTGCACTTGACAGCAAGTGACTTTTCTATGTCACTCAGTTTCATTTCCGGTTCTGTGGTTATCACTTTTCAGATTTGACATTGCTGGTACTCTGGTGGCATTACACAGAACCACATACATGCAAAAGAAAAGGCAAAGCAATCTAATGTTTAGGCTTTGGCATATTTTACGACTATAAGTTATTTATATCAAACCCTTTCAGTCTCTTATTTATTGTATGCATTGTAATTCGTTTATCTTCTTAAATCCTTCATGAATTCACATTGATTTATTTTTATACATTTCATAAATTCACAAAAACAACTAAATCAATCGCACGATTGATATTTTTCTTAACCCAGAAAACTGGTTAAAGTCAAAGCCGTGCCCTTTTGGGGGTGTTCAACATCAGAGGTTTCACTATACAGTATTTGGGACTCATCTGCCCCTGCAAAAGAAGAACACGTCATGGCATTCCAGAGAATTATAACGCTTCGCATGTGTCCAATTCGATTACTTGATCACTCTATTCATAGAGCCTACGAGCACAATCTGCATGATAGTCGGCAGTTCATGTTATACAGTGTATCAGACACTCTTTTTTTATTCTTTGGCATCACAGTTTGGTGAAGTAAATCACGGCATCTGTTCTACATTGATACCTGAAAAATATGAAGTCATCTTCACCACTGGTACCATTTTCACTATTGTACAGAGTGCAAAGTCTCCTGTCATTGCTGTGTGACCGAAAGTAAAACACAGTGCAATGAACAGAATAATTTCAGCTCTGATACTCAGACATCACTGCCCCAAGTGCTGTCACGCAAATGTCCTAATTGACTATTGTTATGCATAGCAACTCTTTTTGACGTGCAGAGAGTGATGGTAGAGCTCCTGCTTCCAGTTCTTTAAAAAAAAAATACGGTAGCACAAATGTCTTGACCAGTGGTCACCATCTGGAGATCTTTAGAGGAAGTAGTCTGGAAATCGCCACGACGACTGGGGCTCTTCTTTGCGGGGGGCCGGGTCAAACTGTTGGCTGGTGGGCAAAGAGATAACTTTTGTGAGTGTAAATGCCAATTTTGGAATCTGAATGAGCTTCAGTAACTATTAGATTTTTCATAAAACTAAATGAATGTCGGAAAATGACTTACAAGGAGCATTTCAGTGTGTTTTCAAGTTCCATGATTGCTGCCTTGTTTCCACAACGGTAACAATAGTTCGGTGCGCTGAAGATCGTCACAACATTTTTGTCATGGCACCAGTTAAAGCCCTGAATGGGGAAGTTTGAGGATTACGTTATCAGCCTGTATTGGATAAAACATTATATGCACATGGACACAATTGTTAGCACCTCTTAGTTAATGAAATAAAAACACAAAGATCAGCGATATAAGTTGAATCTGACAAAGTAATAATGCATAAAAATGTCATGAAAAATGACTAGTGAAAATTAGACATTGCTTTTGAATTGCGGAGATAATTCGGGAGATTAGAAAGATAACCATAGACGAGCATGTTCAAAGTAAAGGCCATAAGGCCATCTCCAAGCAGTTTGATGTCCCTGTCACTACAGTTGGAAATTTAAGATTCACAGCACTGTAGCCAACTTCCATGGACGCGGACGCAGGCCGAAAATTGATGACAAATTGAAGTAGCTGAAATAAAAGAGTCCAGAACAATCTACTAAATTAATGGTGACCTCTAAGGTCAAGGTAAATCACTGTTTGCATCAAAGTGGACTTCATGGGAGATGACCAACAGGACAGCAGTGTTAAAAATAAATCATAAAAAAGCAAGACTGGGATTGCCAAACTATGTTATTGACAAACCACAAAACAATGCCCTGTGGACAGCGGTGACAAATCTGGAACCTTTTTGCAAGGCACCACAACTCTACGTTCAGAGACCCAAAAATTAAGCATTACCAAGAAATGGAACACTGTCCCTACTGTGAGACATGGCGCAGCCTGTTTTTTTCTGGTGCTACTTTGCTACATCGGGCACAGGATGTCCTATAATGGATCCTATTATATTTCATCTACTGTACCTCCATCTCAAGCTGGTGTGCTCGTGAAACCAAAGTGAGGCCGTTTGCATGGTTGAAAGTCTCTGAGATGTCCTGCCCAAAAGTGTAACCCGCACCACGGAGAGAAATGTCCCATCCACAGTGCTCATCTGGGTCGGACCATAACAAGTCACACATTGGACCCTAAACGTGGAAAAAATAACTTTTGTAAATGCTATCTCATTTTCCAGTGGCAAAACGTATAGTCCGTCAATATTAAACATATGTACTGTATTATAGTTCAACACCGAGCATGACTTTATCAAGAATCCTGTAATCTCATCTGTACCTCGTGAGGAACTTCCTGCAAGCGATCCAATGCTCTAATGTTTTCCAGTGTGACTATTGAAGGAGATAATCCTCCATGTAGGCACAAAATCTTTAAAAAAAAAAGAAAAGCAGACTGAATTTACTCCTATCGCTCTGATTTGACTCACCTGACCTGGTGTAGATTCTCACCTGGTTGTCTACCAGAGCAGTCAGGGGCAAATAATCGAAAAGATCAGTGAAGTACTTCCAAACATTGACATTTCCGTATTTCATCAGGCATTCGTCGTAGAAGCCGTACACATGTGTGAGCTGTCTTGTCTCATGGTTTCCTCTCAGAATGGTGATTCTCTCGCGAAACCTGACCTGTGAGCCAGATGTAAACAACTCAACCAATGAGACAAGAGTTCTCTCCTCCTATTGTGCAAAAGCTATCATTGTGCAGTGCATCGGTTTTATACCTTCAGACAAACAAGGAGTGTCACAGTCTCCACAGAATAATAGCCCCGATCCACGTAGTCCCCCATAAAGAGATAGTTGGTGTCAGGCGGCTTCCCGCCGATCTTAAAAAGCTCCATGAGGTCATAAAACTGACCATGAACATCTCCGCAAACTGTCACTGGACATCTCACCTCCTGAACGTTGGACTCTTTTTCCAGGATTTCTTTGGCCTTGACATGGGGGTAAAGAAAGCACATTAAAATTCATTCCCTGGAATCAATCCTCACACAATCCTCGCTCTACAATTAAAGTTCTATTGTATTGTGCTAAACCATTCAGCGCCAAAAAGAATGAGGTGTTGTTATTATTAGTATTTTTAACACATTCAAAATGTTTAGAGAGGAGCCTCAATTTCAATTATTCCTTATTTTGGATTTGGGTCATTTTCTATAGCAATTCTCTTCATTGGGGTAAGAAATAGTAATAAATGAATTTGAAGGAACATGTTAACGCAAATAGTATTGTGTTGTTTATAGACAGTGTGATAATGGGTGTAAAAAATGTAAATAATACAGGTGTTGTTTCCCCATGACAGCAAATCCTACCCTTTCGCAAAGTTCTTGGACTTGATTTTCCTTGAGTTGCCTGCACTCAATGAGCTGTTCAATCCACAAGTCTAACTCTTTGCTCACTGACTTGTCATCCATGTCTAAATTGGTGCCTCCTTTCAAATCAAAAAGGAAAATCATGAGGACAACACAAGCAGGCTAAACTACGTCCTAACAGATTGAATGAGAATTTGAGTAATGTTTAGTCCGCGTCATCACTTCAAGGGACATGATCGCCTTTGTATGTAGTTGTACGTCATAGAATTAACGTCATCTGAACGTGCGCTTTATTTCAGTTTTTTTTTAGGCTCGCCTGCCCTCTACTGGAAAATGACACTCATGACCTGATGCCGATAATAAATTAGAAAATTGAATCCTTCCCACAATACGGAATAAGTAATCTTCTAATAATCACGCATTAATCAATATTTATATTTTATATAGTAAATTTAAACGTGGAAAAAAATACTAATTTAATAATCTCTCGCACACAAAATTTGCACATTTTCTTTTTTTTTCATAATCCAATTTTAGGCTGAGATCAAAAATACGAAATTGAAAAACGGGCCAAAGTTTAGTTAACTTTACGTGTATTTACTTACCAGTTTAGATTCTCATAACACTCGATACATTATTTAAATACATTTCTTAAAGCTATTATATTATTCATATTTAAAGAGTTTTCTAATTGTTTTTTCCCCAAATGAAACTGTCTATGCGTCATTTTGCTTGCCTCGCATTCTATTCCCCCACCAGCCCTTTTTATTCACTTCGAAGATTAAATTTTCTCCAACGTCATCATGCACATTTTACACATACTTTATTTTATTTTTCCCTGTTTTTCTTTTTGGCCTCTTGGGCTCGAAGAATGTCGCGATACTTCGATTGAGCCGTTGCGGGGGAGTCCTGTACTTTCGAATGCGCCTTCGTGCCACGGAATTACGTCACCAGTCTTCTTTGCTCACCCTTCGAAGAAAACAGACAGAAAATGCTATTTTATTAAGATGTGCAAACGTTAAGTATATATTTTTTTAAAACCGACGGTTCGGTCTGAACTGATGGAAGATCCAGATGGAACGTTTTTTGTGCAACGGAAAACACCTTCGTCGGACGCATTTGAGGGCCCTTGGCGTTTAATTGAATTGGGGGCGATGATATTCCCCTCTTTTCCAACGCATTTTAGGTTAAGGTCACTCTGCATTGAGACGTAGCCTGATACGCTTGTTGGGTTCGTCTTCTTGATTGGTTCTTGACTGCAACATAAAGCGCGCTCTCAT
The DNA here is from genome assembly GCF_059441095.1 of Idiotropiscis lumnitzeri. NCBI lineage: Eukaryota > Metazoa > Chordata > Actinopteri > Syngnathiformes > Syngnathidae > Idiotropiscis > Idiotropiscis lumnitzeri. The sequence continues at coordinate 18,136,684 of NC_142394.1, read as the reverse complement.
TGGTTCATTAAATTATGACGGAACGTTTCACGAGATTCGAATTTTTGATCGCCGAGCTACACTTTCTCGTCATCCACTTGTTAACGCCACCGAAGAATTTGTTGCCAACCAATTAATTTTTCGAAGATTACGTTTGGGTAATGCTCAAATGTATTTTACGAAAAATAACGAGTTCAGTAGCGTTACTTCGCTAAAATTAGTCATGCCTTAAAAAAAGCTTCTAAATAACGTTAATTCTAACTAGAGTAGCGACCGAGTTAGCCTGCTCTTGTTGATACATTTCTAGCTAGTTGACAAGCATTGTAGTTTATGGAAATTAAATGGAACTGGGATACTAAATGACTTTTTGTTTTGTAGAAGAAACTATGAATGATGATACTCGCAAGTTATTTGAACGCGTTTCCAAAAAGATGGGCTGGACCGGGAACGGTGGACTTGATATAGCAGAAAAGAAGGTTTGCTTTTTTATTCAAATCCGATTGCCTTGGTTTGTACTCAGCTTTATTTCCCCTTACAAATCCCCATTGCCTTTTGTAGCTGATTCATGCGATTTGCAAGCAACGCCATGGTGCCACAAGTGGAGATAGTTTTGCGGATCGATCAGTGTCGCCTGTAAGTTATCTTTCAGAGGACGACAGCAAGGAGAATCAGCCCTTTTGGGCCAACGCATATAAAAACGCAGTTTTGATTGACTCCGGCGATGAAGAATTTGACCAATGTGAGTCCAATGTAACCTTGGTACTTGGTTTGATCTTATTTAACGTTACATCGGTTCCACGAATACGCTTTTCATTCCTTAGTTCTTGTGAAGTGGAGCACTCCACAAACGAAACCCAAGCCAAAGAAACCATGCAGTGCTGTGAAGATTGACCGGTAGGATACAATGTTTTCATTTTGCTATTTCTTATGCGTATGTGACTGCACAAAAACAACTTCTAATGAGTTCTTTGTTTACAAGTGTTCTTGCTGCGAGTTCGGATGATGATGACAGTGGCGGTTTTGAAAAATGTGAGTTGCCTTTTTATTTTTAATTTTAGTACATTCATTTGTGAAGTACAACCTAAACATACTTAGCACTCTAAGAACTACCATAATACATTTGCACAGTAGTACCAAGTGTTTTAAATAGGGCATTTAATACTAGAAAATGTATTTTTATCATTGTAAGCCGCTGTAACATTATGCACGATGACCGTACCACTGCATTAAGATATCCAGGTATCGCTGTACTACTTATGACTACAGTTGCAAGTAAGATGGAGCCTATCCAGAATATTAACAAAACTGCTTAAGTAATGATTCAATTAAAACGTATGGCATATAAAATTTTAATATTACACTTGAAAAAAGATTTTTTCAAGATGAAATGAGGCCTATAGTTGTAAATGCACTCATGCTTACATAATGCTAATCTTTCTGTGTGTGTTAAGTCCTTCAATGTGTGAAAACTCCATCAACCAAGCCCAGGAATGTATCAGAGAGTCAAAGTGAGGACAGGTGACTATTTTAGTTGTCATTCAACTGTGCAGAACTGGCTGTTACTGAAAATGTGTTTAAAAACCCCTTTTTAAAATCTGTTTTTATCCACAAGCATGACAAATTTTATTGTGGATGATGACTTTTCGGACGATGACTTCATGCAGGCCAAATCATCCTCTAAAGGTATTGTAGATCGAATCTGCATTGACACTGAATTGTAAAAAACAATTGTGATTGTTCACTCTTTTTTTTTTTTCCATCCAGGGCGTAAGAAGACCAAAACTCCAGCCGCTAAAAATATATTCAGGAGACCACTGCCTCTGTCTCAATGTGCCTCCCCTGTCTTCATTAGTGATAGTGAGGATGAAGATGATAATATTATCAGGAGCACTTGGAGGACTCGCTGCGCAAAGCCAAATTCTCAGCGAAAACCTAAAAAGAACAGCCCATTGTTTTGTGAGCAAAAGGACATCCCAACATGCTCGATCTTGCCTCCCGTCTCCCCCTTCTCCGTCCCTCGACCATCCCACCGCACTGCAACATCTCTGCTTTCTCCCAAGCGTACGCTTTCAGCTCCTTCCAAGCTTGATGATTCATCTAGTTCAGAAGAGGAGTTCACGTCGTTACGAGAGAGGCTTGGAAAGATGAACATATTGACTGACTCTACTAGCAAGACCAACAAAGGTACAACAAAAAAGTAAAAAAAAAATAAAATAAAGCAGTTGTACACATCCCCAACCTACCACTACAATAATATTGTTGGGTACAAACAAAACAGAATTACCTTTTTGAAAATAGCTACACATTAGTTTTTCTTCTCGTCAGAGTTTACACATGTATGAGCAATTACCATTGGTATTCAATTTTGGTCTAAAATGTGTTTACTGTTTATTCTTAGGCGCAGAATCCAGTATGGGCCTTCCTGTGTCACTTCCACCCAAAAAGGGGTCAGCTAAACCCAGGGACACCTCATCATTAGGTGGAAAAGATGTGGATGCAAAAACTCCTGGGAAAACCACCACTCTGAAGCCGACGGTGAGCCAGACAGAGCCCAGACACGGTCCCATCAGCAGGTGGATCTACTATTGTTTTTTTTCTTTTGTTTTATTCTCTACTCGAGACATGCATTAATACAGCCGTCGCTTTCTTTACATGGTTGTCTTTTCTACAGACTAGCATTATGCAAAACCCCAGGTTGCTTCTTGGAGTCCCTATCAAATCCTGCCAACAGCTACTGCCGTCATTTTAAGCAAAAGAAGGAAGAACTTACAAGCAAACTGTATCAGATATACAACAGCAGTGTGTTTGACGGGAAGGTACTGAGTTGTTCTCTTTTTTCATGAACATACATGATGCTTAACTTATTGAAATGATTTCTTGTCTGAAATTTGTAGCTCCCCATGGAGATGTCCATGACTTGGAACAAAAAAATGTGCAAAACAGCAGGCTACTGTGTCACTGGACAGGAACGAGGTGGAGGGAACCGTTACGCTCGCATCGAACTGTCCGTGAAAGTCTGCGATTCTGCAGGTAATTCTTTAGGAAGTTGGTTCTACAGTTTAGCCTGAAAACTCAGAGTATGAAATGTGAGGGTCAGTGAAACGTTGCATCTAGCAGAGCACATATGACATTTTTAAATGTTAATCTCTTGTATTTAATACAAAACCAGATCCCTGTGCTTGTTCCTTTCAAAGTGCTGGAAACTTGAGCAATTACCTTGTGCGACAGTCTCCGACATCCTTCATTTAGTCATGCATAGAAGATGTATATTTCAATTGAAACAATCCCACGTGCCTAGATCGACTCCGAGACACATTGATCCATGAGATGTGCCACGCTGCTTGCTGGCTGATCAATGGTGTGAGGGACGGACACGGACGCTTATGGAAGATGTACGCTCGCAAGTCCACTTTGGTGCACCCTGAGCTGCCGATGGTGACTTGCTGCCACAGCTATGACATCAACTTTAAATTCCAGTACAAGTGCACCAACTGTCAGAATACGTAAGTGTCATACTTCCGTTTTTCAGATGTAGCGTGCATTTTATGTCACACCTTCCTCCCTGTTAATAAGCCTGTTGTTGTCTGCAGGATCGGCCGTCATTCAAAGTCCCTGGACACCCAGAAGTATGTGTGTGCACTCTGCAAAGGCAAACTTGTCCTGCTCACACCATCCAGGTCTCGCCCTCCTACGCCTTTCGCCAAATTTGTGAAAGAGCATTACGGGAACGTACGCAAGGAGTTGGCGGAGCAAAGCCATCGGGAAGTAATGCGGAAACTCAGCGCAGACTTTGCCTCTAAGACTAAACTGAGTGACATTAACAGTTCAGGCCGCTGAGGTAAGTGGACCACAGCAACGGAACAAAAATAACACTTGCTTTATGTCTGCACTGACCCAATATAAGGTTGCAGCTGTAATTAATTTGTTTTAGTGTAAATCTTATGTTTTAAGGTGTTTGTTCGCTTTAGGTTTGTGTCGATGAGATTGTGATATTTTGTATGCCATTTTATTTATAGATACAAATCTTATCACTTGTCAAGTTTCAACTACAAATAAAGTTTCTGTAACTAACCATATTCATAATTTTGGAAAAGCAGCAGTGATGTTGTTTGTATTTTATTTTCATTTGTAATTTCCATTGAAAGGTGCTACTTCCGGTTTAAGCTATATGCTTTTGTTTTTAATGCGAACTTCCTGTTCACTACAGTTCACACATGAGGTAACTTAACAAAGAGTACGGCCAAGAATTTCATATTGAGCCTCAGAACCGGACATTTCTTTTACTAGCACCCCCCCCCCCCCCCCGCAGAGGCAAAAGGTGTGTGTAAATGATGTATGTTGGTATTGAGTGTTGTCATCAGTAAAGTCTCATCCTTGGTCAGAGGGCATGCTACAGTTACGTTTGTTTCAAAATCAAATACAGTAAGTAGTTCCTCAGTTTTCTCGATTAATTGGGACGACGCAAGGCGTCTTTCCGCAATAATTTTGGTGAATATGTTGGAAAAATCCGCCAACACTGAAGCTGCAAAAAGTGAAGCACAAAGTGGGCAGGGAACTCTGTATCAAAGTGCACTTAATTGGAACTGAAAAACGTAACAGGAGGCAACAGGTCACGTTCAAAAGAGTCATCCATTTTATACAGTGCTTGTTTGTAGTGTTGCCGGTGAGCTGGAGCCTATCCATGCTCAACTTGACACCTATGAAAAATTGAGTTATTTAACCCAACATGTATGTTACTGGAACGTGGTTGAACGAAAACTCATACAAGCGTGGGGTGAACATGCAAATGAGCCAAGATTTGAATCTCCAAACGATGAGACTGATGTGCTAACTACTCATTCACCATTCTACCAAAAATAAAACAGCAGCAATGCTTAAAGATATTTATTTTATCTGTACCATAAATAGTAATATTCTTGAATTATTTTTAATGCACTATACAATGTAGAAACATTGAAAAATACAGAGCACAACAAAACTAGCAACAGCAGGGCATCCGTAATGTGTAACGATAATGGTCAAGTAAATATTTTCATGGAATTTGAAAACTCAATATACAGTAATAGCATAGTCTTACTCTGCTTCATCACTCACTGATGGCTACCTGCCAAGGTTAAACAATCAACTGTTAATACTGACTGACAATTTTTCAAGAACGGACAATATCAATGGCCAGTAAATCGTATAACATGTTGGAATGAGCTGTGTGTACTTTATTAAAGCAGGCACTCGAGTTAGTTTTTTTTTCTTCAACAATGACTATATAATCTTCACAAAAGAATGCAGCATTCTGAATAAGAGCATCTTGGGCATTTATGACCTCTTGATAAGCTCTACCACAATTTACCTCCAACCTTTTCATACAATACAATACTAAGAAAAGCGACCATAAAGAAAGGATGTCATCAATAGGCAGCGTTCCATGTTAAACCAAATTTTACCATCAGTACAGGCAAGTTTTTTTCATAATCCTTAGGAACTCTTGCTGGTTCACTTCTCCATCGCCATCTCTGTCCGCCTCCTCAATCATTTCCTTCGTAAAGGAGAATGGGATAACGTCAGTCGAGCATTAAAATAATCCAATGGTAACATCTGCAAGTCTTAACCCAATAATAATGTGAGACATTATGCCGTTAGAATCTGTAAATTGTTGATACAACTCCAACCCAACTAATTTTACAATTGGTTATGCCACCGGATTGCAGCAAAGCACTATCTTTGTCTAAATGAAGCTCAACTCATTTCAACAGTTCATTTGCATGGATGACTTATGACAAAATAAAATGTTTAACTGTGCTTATTACTTCCAAAATTCCCCATCTTAACTTCCCATGGACACTTTTGAGAAGTTTTCCAGGCCTCTTGTAACGCATGTCTTACCTGCAGCTCTTCATCAGTGAGGTTTTCTCCGAGCTCCTTCGCGACTCTCTTGAGATTCTTGAAGGAGATCCTACCGGTCTCGTCGTCGTCAAACAGGCGGAAAGCTTTCAGTATCTCCTCTTTGGAATCCTTCTCGGCCTCGATTTAAAAGAAGAGCAATTGTTAGTAAAGCCTGTCATGTCAATGTGGAACACTCTTATTAAATGTCTGTGGAGTTAACTGGAGTAGTGCTGACCAATGTACAAACACATTCAATATTGATATTTATCTCTATATACTGCTGTGGAATAAAATTACTAACTTAAAACATCTCCTTGGGAAGTTAGCTGGGTAAAATGTGTAAGTACTCATCAATATAAATGAACTCATTTAATTCCATTGACAGCTAAAGACGTCAAAGGTCCTTTTTTTTTTTTAACTCAGCTGGTAGTAAATAAGGTAATTAGGTTTGTGATTTATCTGTACTCTAGAGTAATCAATTTATTTTACTGAACAAAAGTAAACAATTTTGAACTAGGAGTGTACTTTGGAGAACTTCCATGTATTCCAACTTTTAAAGAATTACATAAATGAAATTAAACTACCGTATACACTATTTAAGTTTTCTGTTGTGTATTTTAACTTGCAATTTGGCAAAACAATATTTGTATCCACTTTTGTCTCATGTAAAATCCAAAGGAGAGTTGCTGACGTTGAAAATTCTAGGAATTTTGTAACCAAAACGAGTTGATATATTTACCATCTTTTGAGTCATGACACTGAGGAAATTGCTAAAGGAGATCTTCCCTGTGCCGTCCTTGTCCACTTCACCAATCATCTTCTTGATCTCCTCTTTCTTGGGTTCAAAACCAAGAGCTCTCATGGCAACCTTGCAGAATGGACGGAACAAAAAAATACCAGTTTAATAAATAAATACCAGCAGATTTATTACACAAATAGCATCTGGGTGTCTTCATTTACTCAACTGCAAATGCGGGGTCCTGGACCCTTATTTGCACAAATGCCTTTTTTTTGGGGGGGGATAACAAACAGTAGCTGTTACATGATAATATATCAAGTAAAATTGTAAACTGGCCACTCGAAGAAGTACGACACATAAATAAACTGATGTTCCACGAGGTTTTAAATTAAGTAACAGATATAAATTGTTTGGTGTTTAAATTGTATAAAATTAGATTTTTCTTTTGAAGCACGTTTCTGCCTCCAAGTCCTTACAGCGGTTCTCTTTACCTTGAGTTCCTTAACATCAATGTAACCAGCGCCATCGGTGTCAAAGAGCTCAAAAGCGTCCCTGATCTCCTGCTTTTGCTCCTCAGTCAGCTCAGGTTTGGGGCTGGTCTTCTTGCGAGGGGGAGGCACCGGCCCCTGCAACGATGGCCTCTTGGCACACGCCTGGCGGACACGCAAACGAGATAACATGCACGTTGCCATATTATGCATCATACACCGTGAGTTATTTTTACTCACCATCAATTAGGTATTTGCCAGTCCAAGCAAATCCGCTATTATCCAATTAATGTCGATGTGTAAGCTTCGGGAAATCCCTTTACAGATAAAGGGATATCTGTCGTATATTTTTTATAAGATACAAAAAAAAATCAACCACACCAAAAAAATCTTGAATTCACAGCGAATGAATAGTGGCGAAGAAGTAAATAAATGGAGCGCGATGTTAGCATTCCCGAAGTCATTTGTGGAGCAGCTGTTTGTTGCGGAGCCGTTTGATTTACATCGGATGTACCCAAAAGAGGCGCACCTGTTTCCAAATGGCATTGGGATGTTAAACGGGCGCATTTGGTGTGAAAATCAAGCGCATTAGACGGGGAAAAGATGATTGGCTGTAGAAAGTCACGGGATGCAAAGAAATTACTCGATTGGACGAAAAGAGCGAATGTAGGAATAACTGTCCAATTATTAATGTGAGAATCGCATCTCTTTCGTATATCGTGTATATATTATACAATAAAAAAAATTACCCACACTGTTGCATATATTCCGTCGTTTGTGACTATCACGGGATGTACGCAGGCGTTCAACTAAAAGGAAGTATAATACAGTACCAAAGCAATAAAACCCTCGCCTTGCTGATGTTCATTGTTTTTATGAACGTCTCAGCCGTGACTAATAATGAAAACTTGTTCGATAAATCAGTTAATTTGAATAAAACAATAATTTATCCAACGAATGGCACTCAACTCGTGGAGGCTGGTTCAATGGCAGGGACGCAAGCCGCATCTGATTGGTCTAAATCATGGCGTCCTTTTGCGTTTGTGGTATTTGATTGGCTAAAATACCGCGTCAGACTGTTGCTGACCAATGAATGGTAAGAACCCACTCAGCCGATTTAGTCAGCCAAGTAACAGCACACATGGTACCTGTTCGATAACTAACTCTAACAAAGCGTCACTCGCTCATTCATCGTGGTTGTCTGTTGTGTTTTAGAATTTAATATCACGCGATAACCCTTTTCCATTATTGAGCTGACGATGGCTACGCGTGTTCGACCGGTGAGTTCTATACTATTGTTTCTTTCTATAATAGTTTCGTGCCGTTGCTGTAGAAACATGAGTAATGACCAGACCAAGCCATTTGTCTTTCAGAGTAATAAGCGCTGTGCGGTGATCGGTGGCTCGGGTTTCCTGGGCAGGCACCTCGTAGAGAAGTTGGTGGAGCGTGGCTACACCGTGTCGGTGTTTGACATCCGCCAGAACTTCGAGATGCCCGGCGTCACCTTCTACCAGGGAGACCTTTGCGATTTGCAGGTGAGACCGCTATCTTCCTGTACTACAGACTGCAGAGGGCTGCTTCACTGGCATTTAAATGTCTTAAATTATTAATTCCAAAAATGTTAACACACAAGTATGATTTTACATTTGTAAATAGTATAAAATCTCCAAAATATTATATTAACATTCTTACCAAACATCACAAATTGAATTATTTTTGGTTATAGTCATTGCAGTTTTTAAGGGTGTAGACCCACACTGCATTCTGAGATCTCTTTTTTAATATTTTGGTTATTTTAATTCACCATCACGACAAGGCAATGCTGTATTTGAAAACAGCTATTGGTATAATGCAGTGCAGTTCTACGATGTTGCAAAATATCTGCCCAAAAATCTAAATAAATCAAAACATGTCATTATCTTTACGCAGCTTTTTAAAATATATTATATGACGATATATATTATGTGATTAACAGACATATCCTTTGTGTTATTTTTCTCCAGGCTCTGCTGGCAGCACTGAAGGGTGTGTCTCTCGTGTTCCACTGTGCTTCTCCGTCACCCGCTAGTGACGACAGGGGGCTGTTTGAGAAGGTCAACATTCAGGGCACAAACACTGTCATTCATGCCTGCACTGAAGTCGGAGTACAGGTGAGACAAGCGAGGTAAGAGGTCATCGCTATAGTATGTCAAGTGTTACAACTTTTTTGTTGTTGCTGTCAGAAATTGGTGCTGACGAGTAGTGCCAGTGTGGTGTTTGAGGGCTCTGATATAAAGAATGGGAGAGAAGATTTACCCTATGCCAAGAAGCCAATTGACTACTACACAGAGACCAAGATCAAGCAAGAGAAGGTAGGAGAGTAAAATGTTGAATTTAACTTGCTCGTTTCAACATCTTTTTCATGATGATGTGCTGGTAATGCATTAACACCACACATGCTTTAACAATGCGTAATGGTGTTGCACTCCTGAGCTATTTGGAATGTTAGGAAGGGTTCATCCATAATGCTTTTGAAGTAGACTCGCATATCTCCAATACTTCAATGATGGGGAAATATATGTGAGCATTTTAATCCATGGGTTTCCCAACATTACTAGCACTGCATCAATTTTGTAGTGGACTGTGGCATATAGTATTAAAACTAACATTTCACGCAGCCCATGTGATTTTCTGGCTTTGTATTGCTTACTTTTAGCACTGGGTGGCAAGGCACAAAAAGACAAGAAGAAAATAAATTATTCTCAGTTCTTGCTTTCTTGTTTTCTACCAAATCACATTTGATAATACAAAATCCCAAATAAATATTTACAATAAAAATAGTAAAAGCTGCTCATAGCCTGAATTGTGATTGGTCTACTTTCTCCTACGTCAAGGTCATCTTAGTACAGATTGCTATTTTGGTTCTGAATGTGGAGATTGGATTCTGTAGCAATACAAATTTTTACTGAATTTTGTCTTTTCCATTACCTTAGTGATAGTCTCCAGCTCAACCAATTCCTCATAAACGACATAATTATGTACTTCATGTCATTCACAATTGCAGTGAAAACATTAAATGCATCTAACCAATGTAGAGTGTTAAAACCATAAAATAAGTGAATCTGATAAGCATAACAGGGTGCCTTGCTCAGGGGCATGCCAGTGTCAAATCAAATCTGGGCCCTTTGGGTCACAGGCTGCATTCTTTGTCACTCGTACCATTGCCCGATTTCATCCAGCATCAATTCTAAAAAAAACACTCGACAACACTCTAGTAAAAAATATTGTCATCCTTGAGCACTTGCCTTCAGTCTCCAAACTGTCACACAAATGCATATTTTCTCACGTTGTGTATTTGCATTTTTGTGTCCAAGTTGGTCCTGGAGGCTTGTGACAAGAAGAAGGGTTTCCTCACCGTTGCCATCCGTCCTCATGGCATTTTTGGTCCTCGGGACCCACAGCTGGTCCCCATCCTGGTGGATACAGCTCGGCGAGGCAAGATGAAGTTCATCATTGGGTGAGTCTTAGTTGAAGCTGAATTAATTTATTAGTAGACTTGTGATATGTTGTTGTGGTGGAAACCATGGCTGGGGTATTTTGTGGTTACATAGAATATTCTACCACTGTTGTGTTTTTCAACTGTATTATCAGCATAGCCATCCGCAATGTTTGTAGAGTTGCACCCACAAGATTGAAGGCTGCTGACAAAGCGTTTATTTTTCCAACGCTCTCAAAAACATCCATCACTTGGCACAAGATTTTTTTTTCGCACATTTTAATGCAGTTCCTGTGTCTTGTGTCTTCATAACATGTATGTGACACGCTTTCATCAAGTTATATCACACTTAGTATTTATCATCTTGCATAAATGACCCATATAGTGATTGGCTAATTATGTGTCAGGCTTGTCACCCTGATGAACAGGGGCCGACCCCTGGCATTATGGTTTGAGCGACATTTATGTGTGGGAGCAAAGGCTTGAATCTTGTCAACTTATTGAGGCAGTATTTCATACACTTGTGGCACTTGGGCGGGCATATGACCAAACAAATCCTCACTCAATGATTTTCTACTTCAAAGTAATACCGCGAGAAACCGTAAAATCCACGTCGTATTGAAAGCATCAATCGAAATGACACACGCTAACAAGTAACATCACCGGCAAAGAACGAGGACCTACTGTTTTTTATTTCCCGGGTTTTGGCTGTTGGCCACTTTGAAGGGACACATTTTGTTCAAGAGAGACTGAGGGCAGCAAGCAAATGGACCGTTGCAGCAAAGTGGAGACTGTGGAGTATAATATTGCAGCAAAAGTGACAGCAACAGGGTAAGCTCTTTTTGGGTGTATTTCTGTACTTGTTACAATGGTACACCCCCATGAGCTATTTTCACTTGAAATCGTTTTTTTTCGTAGCAGTTGATGTTTACATATTTATTAGGTAGAGTTATAGCCGTTAAGATGACCCAATGTGTCAAGATGGAGAATTTTTCAAACTAAAAAACAATGTGTCACAGCCTTTTGGCCATCTAAAAAAATGATATTAAAAGTTTTGGTGTTTGATTTAATTTCTTTTCCAGGGATGGCACCAACTTGGTGGATTTCACCTTTGTAGAGAACGTCGTACACGGACACATCCTTGCTGCTGAGCACCTCAAGCTCGACTCGCCCATTTGTGGAAAGGTCGGTGGGAATAATTCTTAAAACATGTAGAACAGTGGTTCCCAACTAGCGTGTTGTGTTTTGAGAGATTATCAGATATTCCTCAGGACATCAGTCAATTTCACCCGGACTTTCTTTGGGCGTAATCATTGACTTATGATATATTTGTGTTCAATTAAACAAGCCCAGTTTGAATACTAAGTACATTTGCGAGGAAATTGAAACCATATCGTTATTACCAATGTACATATTTTTGTGCAATTTTTGTGAAATATGTGTCATGATGCAATACAATTTGGGAGACAGTGGTATATACCAAATGTGTAATAGCCTGCTGAAATACATGTGAATCTTTTGTTTTCACCAGCCATACCATATCACCAATGATGAACCGGTTCGGTTTTGGGACTTCATGTCAGAGGTTCTGGTCGGTCTGGGTTACGCCGCTCCACGCTACCACCTTCCATACACGCTCGTATACGTCCTGGCTCTTCTGCTTTGGCTTCTGTCGCTGGTCCTGCGCCCTCTGGTTTCCTTCAAACCTACCTTTACACCAATGAGAGTTGCCCTGGCCGGAACTCATCACTACTACAGTTGTGAGCGAGCCAAAGAGGACATGGGCTATAAGCCGCTGGTTGGACTAAAGGAGGGGATCCAACGCACGGTCCGAAGCTATCCTCATCTCAGACAGGATGTGAAATAGGAGAGAAACAATCATAGTGGTTGAGGCGCATGCACTAAATGGACAAATCCAAACAAACCCCATTTCAAACTATCTTGCAGGTGGGAAACCTTTTTTTTGTGCCTTTTCAATTGTAATGGAACATTTGAAACAACAGATGGCAGCAGGGTCACCATCCACACCTTCACGATCCAAAGAGCTGGGATACAAAATCATCTGGTATCAGGAAGATAATAATGCCTATTCAAACTCAGGGTGGAATAAATTAACATTGTTTAATCCTGACTAATATTATGGGTAAGACTTATTAAAGTTTCAAAGCATTTGCAAAGAACTTCCATATCAATATCAGATTGTCCAACGCAGAATTCTATGAAGAGACATTTGCCATGTTTTTTTTTTTGCGTTAAGGCACACAATTTTCATCTGACACTCTTTGTATTGAATTACTATGCTGGTTTTTCTCGTCTTTTATTACCCATTTTCACAAATGCAAAGATCCCTGCAGCCTTATTGGAGCTCCTTCCCAGAGGAGCGAAAGCTGTTGCAAATGTGTGCTGTACTTTGTGTAAAGTTACTAAATAAAAACATCTTCTAGTTTAATACTTGCATTGGACTGTGTAAATATTGCATTTTTGTAAATTTTAACAAAAAGGTTAAGCTCAAGACTCACTGGGACCCAAATGTACTAAAATACATCATCACAACAGGCAATGGGAATTTATTTCAACAAATCTGAATCAAAAAGGCCTTTGTTATGATGATGATGTATATGAGCTTGATAATGGCTCACAGGAGTTTGACCAATTTTGGGTCCTGAGCCAAAGTTTGGCAAATGCTGCCATAAAGGGTTGAAGTTAATTTTACATAGCATTGTTTCTCCTGTCGACCTATTGCAGTGATTCTCAACCATTGTGTTTGACTTTTTTGGTCTGAAAAATTTCAATGACCAAAGACATTTATTTGTTGGTCTATCATCCAGCTAGAAATTATACGGTTTCATTAAATTGGTCAGAAAATTATTTCCGGCAAATGTATGCATCTTCATCATGAGCATCACTCCAGTACTTCATTAAGTATTTCATTAAATCTTGTGGAAAAGGTGTGTGTGGCGCGAGCGAGACAGGTGTATTTATTTATTTTTCTATTCCGTTCCTGTTGTGCCCCTCGGGCAGCCCTAATAATCACTCTATCAAATTACACAATTGCCCGTTTTTATAATGGAACAATAGTCATCGAAAAATTGTAGCAAGCTTTCACAGTCTACAAAATGATGTGGCGGCCCACATCTGGCCCCTGGGCCTTGAGTTTGACACCTGTGCTGTAAATCATCAGATGGCAGCATGTTGAGATTGTTTTAGTTCCTTTCGTTGATTCTTGAATATATTTGTTGCGGTGTTGACATCATGTTCCAATACTTCTCATTCTTCTTAGTTCTTCCTGAGCGAGCATACGCCATCACGATTGACTGCTGTAGTCGTAAGGCCGTCAAACTGGTTTGTCGCTTCAGGGGGGAAATAAAAAGGCAGACAGATCCAGTTAAGACAATAGACGTAAGCATTTTTATTTGCCGTCTGAGTGAAACTATGCTCACTTTCGCCATCTGCCTGTGGACTTGCTGCGCAATCGATTCACACCCTCTTTCTTTTCTATTTCATTATAGATTTAGTTTCTACTTTTGTTTTTGTTTTTTAATTCTGGTAATTTTAATTAGTTTATAGGGAAAGTTTGTTAGTTTTTATTCCTTTTAATTTTTCTAAAATGTTAGTTTGTCGACATTTAGGTGAGTTTTTTTTAATAAGTTTTAGTATTAGTTTTTTTAAATTAAGTATTTGTGAAATGCATGACAACGAAGTCACAAAATAGTCTAGAAACCTGGAAAATCTCCTCAAATACAACAACATAGTATTTGTTCTCAGCTACTTCCCACTTGCATAAGCACTTTGCTATCTTTAATCATCGTTTCCCTCAAGTGCATGGTTGCTGCTGATCTCAGGTTAACAACGCTTGCTTCCTGTTTAGTGAGCACGAAAGCAGTTTTCATTCCCGCCGGAAACGTTGCTACGCGTCACCAATGTGTTGTTGTCATGTAATCCTTTCTCCCCTTTTGACAGTCAGCCACATGCAAGGCAGCGATTTGCTTGCTCATTCCCAAAGAACAAAGTGAATACCAAGCAACTTGGATTAGTCACAGTGGTACAAACACCGTGCTCCACCCCACGCGTTTCACCCTCCTCGACTGGCTCGCCTTGTTGGTGCTCACGCCCGTACCTGTAGCTCAAGACACCTGTCAGACTAAGAACGCACAAAGATACGCACGCGGACTCACTTTTCATTTGGCACATTGAGCAGGACACTGCGCTGCTAAAAGCCCATCTGGATAATAAAAAGTGAGACCAGGCCATTTTTGGATACTTACTGTTTTAGGGTGAGTGATTGAAGTCGTATGTCATTCCGCACAAATGGTTTTAGTCAGTGTTTGCCATTTTATTTTGCTGGCTGTTTCCTTGCTGCGATTGTATGTCTATGAAGTAGTTTGTCCTGTTCCTTGCACCTCTTAAACACACTTTATTAATCTTTCATGATTTAATGTCAACAGTTGTCTGAAAACTTGACAAATATGTCTAATCAAGCCAGTTTCTTTTTCATTGCACTACTTATTGTGGCAATAATGATATTAAGATATGTAAGGAGTGAATTCCCATTTCTGGGAGTTTTTCATGTATTTGTTAAAGATATTTCACCATTAGCGGTTGCTCATCCATTTTAATTTATATATATATATATATATATATATATATTTCTGCAAAAGTTTTCTTGTATTTTGACCGTGAATGAGTTCAATGAGTGGGCTGCTTCGAATAAAAAAAAAAAAAAATCCAAAATCTTTCTGTTGGTATGCCCCCCCCATAAGATTCATTGTGTTATTTAGTCAATAGCGTCTTTTTTTTTTTTTTTTTTGGGAAGTGGAAAGACAGGCTCCTCTACATGTCTAAAGGATGAGAAAGAGGAATTCCTCTCAGAGCACATGTTCTTTTTTTGTGGGGGAGGGAACAAAACGTGGGAAGGTTGATTCCTATCAAAACAGCCATATTTGTTGGTTAATCTGTACGATTGTGACTTTGGGCCCTCCTTTATCTGAAAGTGTCATGCACATTCTTTCAGGTGACCTGATAAGAACCACTGAGAAAGAAGTGAGAGCAAATCGAAGCATGGCAACAGGTGAGTAAGGAAAAAATGTCTCGCCCATTAATGGGTCATCACAGGGTGTGTCTCTCAGACTGGGAATGTTATTGTCTCATTGTTCTGATTGTATGCAAAGGCAACATACATTCCCTTGCTGGTAAAATAGGGTTCAGTTCTAAAGTAGTTTGAGTGAGGTTTCAGTTTTTCATGAGGTCCAATAAAGTCATTGACTGTGGAAGGGCCTTCGCTCAGATGCATTACCGTCTCTCAAAGGTGTTCAACAGGGTTCTGTACTTGGTCTGAAACTTTTCAAAATTTGCATTAATATAATCCACGCTACTGGTAACCTTCACCATATGTACGCCTATCTCCTCGCTCCACACTTTCCCTGTCTATGCGCCAAACAAGTTTGACTAACTCAAAACACTCTTTCCAGTCTCCAGTTATCACTGAACATGAGCGATACTTAATGTGTGTCTTCAACAGAAACCTCCCACTAATCGAGACCCCCAGCAATATTCTGTCATGGTTCTGCTCTTCAATTCGTCACTTGCTACGAATAACTAGGAATCTTGCTTCGAGGTTCACTTACATTTGGAACACACGTAACACAACCAATATAGGCGCTCTGCTCATGAATAAATCTTCCTAAACAGATTTTGTTAAACTGCTTCTCCTTAAAATCACTCTCTTCCCAATCTTAAGCCCACCACAAACAGCAATGCGGCAGAAACCGACTGAAATCTGGCGCAGTGTGTGAGATATTGCAACTACTTCTCATGAGTGGCTGATGGTCGAAAGACTAAATTTTCCATATTAGTGAATATGAGTGGTTGTTATTCTAAATGTAACCTGCTATTATCTGGCAACCAATCCTTCTTCAGTTGAAAAGTATTCTTTTTATAAGCCAGTTGATCATTTTTAATGTTGATGTATATAGTTCCAGAGGCATCCCTTTAGCAATATCATTGATTTTGTCGTTAGGTGTAAAACTGCACTCATTACGCCACCATGTTGAGTTGTTTCTCATCGGTGTGGGAAAAATATATAATCGGAAATATTAGTAAGTCCTTTATTTTATATTCAGAGGGGGGAAAAGCATCTGTGTTCCGTACCACCAAAGTCCGGACCAAGCTGAAGGATGACTTAAGTTGGATGAACCGTAACAATGAAGCTGAGGATCAACCTCCCGAAGAGAAGCCATGGTAAGATTCCCGCGCAGAGAGAAAAATAAAAGGCAAAAATAAATATGTAAAAAAAAAAGTTGATTGCGTCGATGATTACAAAATGCACCAAAAGATTTGCTGAGCAGTGTTACTTGCTTGGTGTTGATACAACGCTTGCTCCATGAACTGAACAAATTGAAACACGTCAATGTGTGTTCATGCAGGATGGCAGAATTACGGGCCAGACGCCAGAACGGAGCCCAAACCAGTCCTGTGTCTTCACCCACTTCCACTGCACCACCCAAGTCTAACAGTGAAAAGTAAATGACTTGTAAATTACCATTAAGTACTTTTCATCCTTCGGAAAACACGACAGGATATGTGCTCATACCAAGTCTTTGTTTTAAACTTAGATCACCAACCTCTGGATTCATGATCAGGTGAGTCAAACATAGTGGAACCAATGACAAATTTATGAATCGCCAGTTTTTATCAGTAAATAAGAACACCTTATTGACCTACATTTTTGTTGTTGTTTTTTGTTCATACAGAGGTGTTTTCAACAAGCCTACTTCATCTACTACAAGTACTACCAATGGCATTCGGTAAGGGCTGCGGTTCTGATTAAGACACTTACTGGCCACAGCATGAGGTGCACCAGGCACAATTTAGAAGCACCCACTATTCGAGAGTTAAAAACAAAGTCGGGCATGTGTGCGCCATAGACTCAAACTTGAAAACAGATCCACTGGAAGAGCCTAATAACTGACGGCTCTGATTTATATTCTTCTTTTAGAGAAGTGTACTGGGAGCAAAGCACCTGTACAGTTTGTGCTTTGTAACTCAGGAGTGTCAGTTCAGTCAGCATTCAAGTATTAGACTTTTGGACAAAGATGAGATTCTGTACTTGAGTAAAAGTACAAATGGGAAAAAAAATGACTGGTAAAAAGTACTCATTGAAATAATGACTCAAGTAAAAGTTCTGAAATGGAGTTCGTGAGTAAAAGTAAAAAAGTATTTTGACTGGATGTTTCCTCTTTATGTCATATAATTTGAAGGCTATTCAATTTGAAAGGTCGTCACTTAACACACCCTGTAAACTGACTGGATTGGTTTTAACGGGGATGAATCATGCAGGTAGAGGTTTATTAATGAACTTCTGTTTCATTCAAACAGAATAACACGCGCACGCACAGACTAACCTTAACTCTTTTTTTTTCCCCTCACAATTTTCTTTTTAGCTATTGGAAAAAAAAATTGGGCTTAATTTTAGCAGAAGCTGGTTTTCAAAATGCCCTTTTCAAGTGGAAAATGCGTTGTGCTTTTTTAAAAAGCCTTTCACAGGCAGCTGAGGCACGTTGTGGTGTGTTGACCTTAAAGAATTTGATCTAGTGGAGGGATTTTGCAGACTGGCTGGAGCAACAACTTAATAGCGATGCAATAATTCTTCTTAGGAGCCTCACAAGATTGCACTGTTTTATTATCAGCCGAAAACGGGTATTTGTTGTTGTTGTTTTTTTTTTTTTTTAACAATATGTAGCACTTGACTAGATGTCCGATAAAGTGGGTGTTTGCAGTGTTAAAACTGCAAGGAAGATTTAAATGTAGCCCCACTTCACTAATCTCACTTCCCTGGAGTCTCGGACCAAAGCCGTTTCTCTCGCTGAGGTGCCCAAGCGGCATTCTCAAACATTCATAATGGCATTTGGTTATGAAATTGCGTTGTCACGATAAACAGTCCATGAGATCGCGCAGCAACAGAATAGCAGCACCGGTAATACTAAGCTAGCATTAGCACTGTAAACAAGCTAACATTAGCCGCAGCTGCTATACTATGATAGCATGTGTCATTTGTAATGTAGCATTAACATACAACGAAATTTAACCGTCGGGTTAGAAGTAACTGAACTAGGGTGCAATAGCTAACCCAGCACTGGGTCCAAAAGGAACCGAGCCAAGGTGGTATTTACCCACACCCTCCAATTCTGTTGAAACACATGTAGGAGAAACGTCATCTTCAGATTCTTGTCAGTTCTTGACAAGAGGTACCACAATACAGCTCAGAGGGGATAAAATGTTGTTTCAATCCATCGGCGTAACGCCATCGTTTCCGCCAGCAGAATTGTTTACAGCCCCACTGCTAGATCTCCTATGTACTCAGTGAAGGGTCTTGTGATCTTTGATTTTCATCATGGTGTATTGTGTCTTGACAGCGAGACGTCGAAAGTCACCCAAAGACATTCTGAGAGCTACAAGAAAATGTAAGCTCACTAAGCTGTTGTATTGACTATGAACAAGTGTGAATATGTTATTGTGAGACGTGTGTGCGTGCGTGTGTGTGTGTGTGTGGTCCTTAGCGCTTCCCACACGGTGAAGCCCTCGACTGAAGACTCGGACAGCAAGATTAGCAGCGAGGAGCAGTTGAAACGGTAGAGCACACCTGCACGCAGGCATGCACGCACATGGTCCAATTTAAACCTTACCTACTGAGAGATTGCATTAATGCCTCATTGGCTCCTTTTCCAGCACGACAGCAGCCAGCAAAGTCCTGAATAAATCTGCACCCAGACAACGGTCTTATGTGCTCTCTGCTGCTAAGAAATTTGAGTAGGTCTTGACTTTTTACAGCTTTGGGAGAAGAAGCACTTGCATGCCCTCTTAAAAGGCTTTATGTTTTCCTAAAAATATACACAGGTCTCAAGCAGATGAGAATTCACTGGCCAAAGAATCACCTACATTTGTTGCAAAAAGGTAAATGGTGCTTCGAAAATGGTGTGAAATGTCAGATATATAAGTTTTTGGATTATGATTATACTGTTTAAGGCAGTGATGTCTAAACTACGGCCCGTGGGCCAACAGCGGCCTGTTGTCCATTTTTAATTGGTCCGCTTGAATTTTCTAGAATAGAATAGAATATGGCCCACACTTCAACTTTTGCCTGAGTGTATTGCAATTCTCAGCTTTAACACTCGGGGGAGCGACTGTTGATCAAGGCAGTTGCTCCAGCAAAAAGGACCAGAGGTCAAAGAAGCAGAGAAGAAACTTACCCCAAACTGTAAATCTTCTTCCTAAGAAGAAATCTGAGGCTGTTAAGAATGCGCTACCAAAGCTTTTTCTGAATAAATCAGTTAAGATCCATGAATGGAAAGCTGCGAAAAAGGCAGTTTTGTTTTTAATTATATTCAAAACATATTTGTCCTCTTTTCATTGATTTTTCTAACTTTAATACGCTAAAGTCAAGGCTATATATCTAATTTCTAGTAAGTGGCCCAGTCACTTGTATATTTTTATGCATGTGGCCCTCAGTGAGAAAAGTTTGGACACCCCTGGTTTAAGGCATCACTATCATATACTAAGGGAGAAAGTAAATAACTCAAAGTATATAAATCAAAAATACATTAAAGCTACTCAGGAACAGGAATTTGTTTTCAGCACGATACTCACCAACTCCAAGTGGCTTTTTATAGAAATTGGTCATGTGATGTCACGTATGAAGACCCTCAAGTCACTTCAATAACACAATAACATGAGTGTGAATGTTTGTCTCGCAGAAATCATACACAAAGTACTGAGACTCAATGACCTCCTCAAACACTTGTACAAAAATCTGTGTGTGTGTGTTTTGTGTGTGCTCCAAATATGCAGGGTGGAGATTGATGACGATACCTCCCCTGTCGTCCCCATCACATCTGTCGCATCTGTGCCAGAACCACCCAAGACACAAGACATGTAAATCCCCGGCCAAGTGTCTCTTTGAGCTGCAGTAATCGTCTTCCCTTCATGTCAATTCCTCTCATTGACCTTCTTATTAACAGAGTCACCTCAAATGTCAAAACAGCCGTCGTCACTGTTAATGAGACTCCAAAGGTGGAGGTGCCCCACCCTGAACCCGTGAAAGAAGACCCCCCTCCGGTGTCTGCTGTGAACAAGGACCCGTTTGAAGACATGAAAGCCGACAGCACCAAGGTGGCCGCTCCCCTCCCTGAACTCATCGCCGATTACCTTCACGTTGTTTCCACCCATTCAGAACATGATTCTGAAGCTCCCGACACTCATCTCGTCACAATCAGTGAAGAACCAGAACCTTTGGAAAACTCAAGGTCAGAAATCAAAGTTATTAAACATTCTAACGTGAAAGTCACTTTCATAGCTTAGTCTGACCGTCACAATCAAGAGTACGAGAACTCTTGAGAAAATTCTTACCTTTGAAAGAAAAACGTCGGCAATGTTTATTGTTGTGGTTGTAATTTACATTGCTTTGAAAGCCGTTTCTATTTTTAACGCTCCTAGAAGTAGTTACATACGTTAATTAGCTACAACCTAAAATGCAATCAAAAAAATTTCAGCAAACTTAATTTGACCTCTAAAATTTTGAATGAAAATCTTCAACTGTTCAATTGTTTCCATACTTATTGCATAACTTGCTGTTCACTAACATGGAGCAAAGTTCACAGCTGGTGTTTGATCCAATCAAATGAACGGAAAAAAGAAACTTTCAGTCCCTCTGTCTCGCTGTTGCAATGCACTCATGGCACTCTCAAGCTCAGTGGCCACTTCCCTCTGAGAGGATCCTGTTTGGAGCCACTTGAGCTTTGAGCTACTGTTCATGGTTAGGTGCCGGCTTGATGTCGAAATGTGAACAACACTGTAAAGAGGACTGCTTAAAGATCAATTGCAATTGAACCAGGAAATATATATTTCTTGTTCCATTCAGGGGGTGGCAAACGCGTGATGAGAAAAGCAAGTTGTGCAAAAAGGACTGAAACTTCAACAGTTGGACACTTTTAATGCATTGCTTGTTAATTCATCGCCCTAATTTTGGAATAATTCATTCAATATTATTTAAATAATAGGAGCACAGGTCAGTTTGAAATGAAAGTGAATTTAAAATTATGCTAATCAGGATTGAAACTCTCGGTCAAGTGTCATGTTTCATAGTTTGAAGCGGCACTAATGTTATGAAAGAAAATTCGATGGATATATCATTACTCTACTGTATTTTCTTGTAATGCACTGAATTGTTTTGTTTGATTAAAATGGTGAATTTCAGTGAGCACCATAAAAAGGGTTAACTGTGTTTTCTCTAGTATTTCAAAGGCATTTGCTTGCATTCCATCTCGACGAACTTGTCGAGGAGACTTTGACCTGGAATTTCATGCAGTTGTTCTTTATCTTCACAGCTCCAGAGTTGAAACACTCACTGCCATGTATGAAAACCTCATTCCAAACGACACAATCTCAACCAGGTAGCGTTGGCAACACACCCTTTAATACGTAATATCTGCAAATATTTCTACAGTTTTTGTTTTGGCTCAGAGTCGCTTCAGAGAAAGAAATTGAATGTTGCTTTTTCACAACTTTAATTTGTCACCTGTTTGTAGATGGGAGTAGGAAAACAAACAAAAAAAAAAAACAACTTCCCTTTGGCACTAACATGTTATGTCTAAGCTTAGCATGCCATCTGATAAGATATTTTTTCTTTATTTCCACTTCAGCTCGTGGGATGACGAGCCTGGGCTGGCAAAGGAAGAGGACGGCTCAGCGGACGCTCGCGCAGAGGAAGGGTACGCAACTAAAACTACTTTCGCATTCATTTCATCGCAATGCTGGCAAGGAGACACATAATGGCATTTGGCCACTGTGTTCACTTCAAAGGAGTCGCATCTCATTTGCAGCTCGCTAAAAATACCTGTCAAGACTTAGTTCCAAATTAGGCACGACTAAAGATATATAAATATGTGTGCGTGTGTGTGCCAAAGTAGGTTGACTGATCTGTTTCCTTAATGTCAATAGAAAGGAACAGACTCTAACTCCATCACTCGGCAACCATGAAACAAGAACAGAGGAACTCTTGAATCACATTTCTGGGTTTGTTAAATACACACAGTCGAATGAAAGGCCTCCATATTGTTTTAGAACACAAATCACAAGATGGCACTGTTGAGCTTCGGATGCAGTTGGATCCTCTCCCGATGCTCTCAAGTCTCTGTTTACTGCACACAACGTAACATATAACATACCAAAACACACATGCATAACATAACATTTATCCCCCACTTTCTGATATGTACAGTAAACCTTTCTTATTCAATCTCACTTCCAGGGTCAGCCTAATTGGACAGTCTCCCCCTTTCCCTGGTAATCTGTATTTATTTTCATGTTACGATTTGCCTCTGCAGTCAAGGAGAACTTGAAGAGCCTGACCCCCCCAGCCCCGTACGTTGGAGTGAGGATCTGCACAATGAATTTGAAAGGTACAAGAATTTCCTCTATCCACCCCCCCCAAAAAAAAAAAAAAAAGAAAGAAATTCCCCCCAAAAAACTGAAATTCATTTTTAGTATGTTTCAAATCAGAGCTTTGTTTCAGCAATATATTTCCATATTGTCCAAATAGGATGCAAAGCTTTTCGGTAAAGACCGGGGGTAGTACCTCAAATTAATGCAATCAAAGAAAAAAAAAAAAAAAAAAAGCATGTAGTGAGGAATTTTACCCCTTTGCCCACGGGATTTGTATTTATTTTCCTGTTATCTTTCCGTCTCTGCAGTCAAGAAGAACCTGAAGCACCTGCTCCCCCCAGCCCCGTGCGTTGGAGTAAGGAGCTGCACACTGAATTTGAAAGGTGCAAGAAAATTCCCCCACGAAAAAGAAAATGAGTTTTTAGTATGTTCCAAATCAGTGCTTTCTTTGTCGGTGGCTATGTATTGACATATTGTCCAACAAGGATGGAAAGCTTTACACTGCTTTCTATTTTGTATCCAGTAATGACCGGTAGTATCTCAAGTAAATGCAATTAAAAAAGAAATGATGTAATGTCAGAAATGTTCCCCCTTTGCCCATGGCGTTTGTATTTATTTTCCTGTTATCTTTCCGTCTCTGCAGTCAAGAAGAACATGAAGAGCCTCCTCCCCCCAGCACCGTACGTTGGAGTAA
Organism: Idiotropiscis lumnitzeri; assembly: GCF_059441095.1. Classification (NCBI taxonomy): domain Eukaryota; kingdom Metazoa; phylum Chordata; class Actinopteri; order Syngnathiformes; family Syngnathidae; genus Idiotropiscis; species Idiotropiscis lumnitzeri. The sequence goes on along the minus strand of NC_142394.1, from coordinate 18,112,994 downwards.
GGAGCTGCACACTGAATTTGAAAGGTGCAAGAAAAGTCCCCCGCGAAAAAATATTTTTTTTTTTTTTTTTTTTTTTTTTTTTTTTTTTTTAGTATGTTCCAAAGCTGTGCTTTCTTTGTCGATGGCAATGTATTTAAATATTCTCCAACTAGGATGAAAAGTTTTACAATGCTTTATATTTTGTATCCGTTAATGGCCGGTATTATCTCAAATAAATGCAATTTAAAAAAAGCAAGTAGTGAGCGAAATGTTCCCCCTTTGCCCTTCGAATTTGTATTTATTTTTCCTGTTATCTTTCCGTCACTGCAGTCAAGAACCCGAAGAAGAAGAACCTGAAGAGCCTGCTCCCCCCAGCACCGTGCATTGGAGTAAGGATCTGCACACTGAATTTAAAAGGTACAAGAAAAAAAAATCTATTTTTATAATGTCCCAAATCACTGCTTTCTTGTATTTACGGATTGCGCAAGTCCGAGTAACAACCTGGAGTACCTCAAATGAATGCAACATGCGATGAGAGAAATTTCACCCCTTTGCCCATCGGATTTGTATTTATTTTCCTGTTATCTTTCCGTCTCTGCAGTCAAGAAGAACCTGAAAAGCCTACTCCCCCCAGCACCGTACGTTGGAGTGAAGATCTGCATACTGAATTTGAAAGGTGAGAGAAAACCCCCAAAAAAGAGTCTTTGTCCCAAATCTTTGTCAGTGGTAATATATTGTGCAAGTCCAGGTAAAGACCAGTAGCACATCAAGTGAATGCAATAAAAAAATTTTTTAAAAGAACATTATGTTCCATCTCTCCAGTCATGAACCTAAAGAGCCTGTTCCCCCCAGTCCCGTACGTTGGAGTGAGGATCTGCACACTGAATTGGAAAGGTATGAGAAACGTACATGTATAATATTACAAATCAATGCGCCTCACAGTGCAAAGGTCAGGGGATCCATTCCGTTTTCGGCCTTCCTGTGTGGAGTTTGCATGTTCTCCCCGTGCCTGCGTGGGTTTTCTCCGGGTACTCCGGTTTCCTCCCACATTCCAAAAACATGCATGGCAGGCTGATTGAACACTCTAAATTGCCCCGAGGTATGAGCGTGAGTGCGGATGGTTGTTTGTCTCTGTGTGTCCTGCGATTGGCTGGCAACCAGTTCAGGGTGTCCTCCCGCCTACTGCCCGAAGATAGCTGGGATAGGCTCCATCACCCCCGCGACCCTTGTGAGCATAAGTATCTTGGATGGATGGATGGATGGACAAATCAATGCTTTCTTCGTCAGTGGTGAACAGTTGTACCTCAAAAGAATGCAATTAAAAAAAAAAAACATTTCATGAGAGAAATTTCCCTCCCTTACCCTCTGGATTTTTTCTGTTATCTGCAGTCTAGAACCTAAAGAACCTGTTCCCACCAGTTCCGTACATTGGAGTGAGGATGTCCACACTGAATTAGAAAGGTACAAGAAAAGACCCCAGCATTTTTTCAAAATAATATTATAAATCAGTGCTTTATGTCAGTGTTAATTTATTTATGTATTGTGCAAGTCGGACCTCATTTGAATGCAATCCAAAAAGTAGCATGTCGTGAGAGAAATTGTTGCAAAGACCAGTGCTCGCCATATGCATCTGCACCAAGGTTATAATAGTTTGGGAGTTTTTATTGTAGTTAGTTTCTATTTTGTTTTGACTTTTTTTTTTAAAAAGGCAGTTCACTATAATAAAAAAAAATAATAGTTTCTGTTAGGTTTTTTTTTAAATGCTCAATTTTGGTTGAGTTAGTTTTAGTATTAGTTTCAATTTTTTTACATGGCATATTTGTTGAGTGCAAGATTTATTAAAATAAAAAAAGGGCACTTTTGTGTCATAAAGTAAACTCCAATTTTAAAATGACTGACTTTTCTTCTTTAGTTTTCCATTTTAATTTGAGTTATTTCATTTTCGTTACAAATGTACGCAATGTCTGTTCTGCTGGCTATTTTTACGTCACTTCTGAATGCAGGGACGCTCTGTTTTTATTATCATGAATAACAGCATGGTGTCACTCCAGAAAGCTTTGATGAGATTGTACCTGTTCAAAATGCATCAAAGCCAATACCTTTTGTTGAAGCCCATTAGTCTTCAGCATTCCATGTCATCTCGTTCTCACCGTGATGTATAAATTCAGAAACAAAAGTTTCATGAAGCCGACACTTTGAAAGACGGAGCGACATGTTATCTGCACGACTGAAAATAGAAGAGAATGTTCTGTTCTGATGAAGTATCGCTGCTTTGTTTGTCTGCGCCAAACTCAGATACACCCGGTTACACTGAAAACAATCCAAAATTAGATGCAATAAAAGCACTTCCTGATAGAAAGTACTTTTTGATCTGATGACTTGTCAAATAATCTGTACTGACTCTGAATGTCGTTTCTCTTTGTCTGTCAGCAACACAGAAACTGTCACTATAACCACCCAAACTGTCACCATTACTGAGAACCGGTATGGCAAGTACACACACATGCACCAAACGCACACATGCACTCACTCACGCACGCACACACGCATTTTGTCCTGCTTTGCCGGCTAGTCAAATAGTTGTGTGTCTGTCAGTGCTTTCAATGTAAATAGTGCATGAGAAGAACCAAAGTAACCTTTGCCTGCCCTCTTTTCTTTGCTCATCACGTCATTCTTGCGGTCCCTTGCTCCTTTCCTCTCCATCTCGCCATCACTGCGCAGCAGCGAGGAGCGTGACCTCTTGAGCTCACGTGTGACCAAAGTGACTGAGCTCAGGTAGATTGACTTGCTTTTCCTGGGTATGTTTGGTTTGATGTGGTGAAAAGTTCACAGATTCTTTGCGTTTATTTAGATTGTGGTGAAGATGAAGTGTATTATTAATGATCGTTGATTTTTGCAATCAAGCAGAACCCTATGAAGGCATTTAGATCATTGCAATTCGAGCGAGTAGGAACGAGCATTAGAACTCTCAGGAAGGATCTACCGTCAAATAGTGAATATTTGCACAAACATGCAGACAGGTAATATTACACTGATATTCTTCCTAATGGACACTATGCATGCATCATTTCTGCTTGTAGTGTACAGAGGCGAGCTAACTTCCGGTCGATAGTCAAATAGGTATTGCATCAAACTCATAACAATATACCATATTTTCCAGACTATAAACTCTAAAAAAATAAATAAATAAATAAATACACAAGCCGCACCAGACATAAGATGCAATTTTCTTTATGTTGAAAAAATGAGTTGTTTACTGCATGTACTGAACAATTTTGTATTGTGAATGCACATAAAGGTACATAAACAGATTCTTAAAACAGTGCCTTCAACAACGTTGCTAATTAAAACTGAACAGACCCATGAGGAAAAAGATTGAGATTTATTTAGCGTATTTTCTGAACTATAGAGAGCCCCTACCGGTGAAAGAAAAATCGCACTGTTGTATTAGCCACATGGTTAAAAATCTAGAAAACAGTAGCGGCTTATAGTAAATAGAAAATACGATTCTTGCAGTCTGCTGAAATTGCATGAAGTTACCATAAATTACGTGTTGTCTTGTTACAGTACTTGTTCTTTTATCGAAATGTTGAAAAAGCAATGAAAACACCAGATCCCTTTTAATGAACCATTTGCTGTGTCAGAGTGCGTGCAGGTCTGTGCGAACAGATGTGTATTTTGACACGCTCACCTCAATTTGGCTCATAGAGCACAAACACACGCAAAATAGAATAGAAAGCCTTTATTGTTACGATCTGTGGTATTCGTGAACCAAAATTGAGCTTGTACATGTCCGTATCCGTCCACTAGAAATACGTCGTGAGCTGCCGTGCATTTTTTCCCTTATGTGAAAAATGAGTAATATTAACCAAGTTCCATTGCAACTTTATTTTTCTTAATGTAAGCGTGCATCCTAATGCGGTTGTTTCCTAACCATCATGGAGCCAAGGAACATATTTCACATTGGAAAAAAAATCTCACGGCACAACACGCTCAGTTGTGCAAAAAGTTGATACACTCTAGAGGAAGAGCATTTTATTGTTACGCCGGTTATTATTGAGGTTGGCTTAGATAAATTAACAACATTTTTAAAAATAGGAAATAATAAATTTTCAGCTACATAATTGATAATTTGCTGCGGCCCACTGGTTGGGAATCGCGATTCTAATGCCTACGCAGCACCACACTGCCTCTTAGAGGCCAATATGAGCATAGCAGGAACAGAACATGTTTTTTTTTGCCATTATTTTTATATATATATTATTGTTTTCTTTATAACTAATTTATTTATTGGTTGTTATTTTAAGTAGAATTTTTATAGTTAAATAAAAAGTTTAAAATTCAATGAATATTCCTGTTTATTGATCATTTCATCAAAATTATTGTTGATTGTCCCCCCCCCAATTATCGAGGCCCACCCCACCAGTCCAGCTCTGTTTCTGCTTACAATTCATACTGCATTACATCTTTCCATTAAGACTCAATGTGACACCTGACGAGTCGTGCTGACAATTGAGAGTGAAATCAGTGTGAAATTGTGTTTCAGCTCGACTGATCCATTTGATCCGTACCCGATAGGGACCACATCCCCAAACAGGTAATCATATTGGTTTGGGAGCTGTGACAGTTTTGCAGCTCTCGTCATGCATAATGCAGCACAATGTGATTACGAGTCCCTTTTCTCTCCTGCAGCTGCTCTGACCTGCTGCAGCCCCTCTCGGATATTTCCATCAACAGGTACAGAATGGATCGCACAAATTCCACCTTCTTCTATTGGGAGTGCTGTTTGTGCTGCTAATATAAGCAGACAAACGTGTCATGATTGCGACTCCCACAGTTTCATTGCGTATTCTATTGTAATCAGCTGCTATCATGCTCCAATGTGTCCCCGTTAGAATTAATGAAATAATTACAATTAAATTGACTGTCTTTACAACGGAACCCCTCAAGTTCAACACCAGGCTTTTATTTCTGCTGGTTTACTCATAATGAATAATGTAAAGGGGAATCAATTTGTTTCAGTGTCACGTTGTTGCTGTCATTAAACCTCAATCTAATCTAAATGATTAAGATTAATAAATTCTTATGCTACCAACATAATTTTAGTGAACATAATTTAGCCAGAAGCCAGACTCTCCCCTACATAAAATTACTCAGAAAATTGTTGACCCGAACCGCCACGAAACCTGCATGCATCTTCAAACTGACTTTTTGAGCATTAAACATTTGATGTTTCACTACATATATTAATTGTGATTTTTAAAAAGCTAATTAATATGACAATGTGTATTAATTGTCTTATAAAATCTCATTAATTGTTGGTACAATCAAGACATTACCCTGCCAGGTAGAAATGTAATCATTCTTGCTTATAATTTAAATTCACATGTTATGTTCTTCTTTAGTTCGTCGCACACTTTCATGGAAAGGAAAGACCCAGAGATCACGTAAGTTCTTATGTCTACAGTAAGCCAACACCCAGTAAACTCTTAAGGTCTGTAATTTATTCAAATTAATCCCATAAATCCTGAGATTATTAAATGTGTAATTCTTTGAACCATATGGTGACACAAATTAGCAAATGAATTTAAAATGATTAATGGCCAAAATAACTTCAGGCCATCAGAGTTGATTAAATGTCCTTTAATGACTAAATTAATTGATGACTAAAATTAAATGGTTGTCCCCTAATGTGATTTGAAGCTGCTGTTCACCTAAGTAAGGGCTGGGATGTAAAACAAATAAAAATCTCATTATTCCATCTCTCCATTTATTTTCTATAAGAGTGCTTTGGGCGAATGGGGCAGCACACCCTGGACTGGCCTCCAGCCAATCAAAAGCCACACAACTAGAAGCCACTCCCACTCACTCACACCCATGATCTTTAATGAAACAAACATGCATGTTTCTGGAGTGTACACTTGCAAATGCCACACAGGAAGGCCAGAGCCAACCCCAAACCGCAGAACTGTGAGACAGACGCTTTAATCACTGCTAGGTTGCTGTGCTAGCCAACATATTACGTAGTTACATAATTACAATAGGTAGATGCTAGGAATGTCCCGATCGCACTTTTTGGGCACCGGAGTCCGAGTCTTTGGTTTGAAGGATCTGCCAATACAGAGTCCGGATTCGATAGCTCGGCAATACATAAAAAGGAGAGAGAAAAAAAGACAGCACATACAAATTGTTGCAAATTCTGTATGTAGATATAAAATAGATATATTGATGATCACAATGTGTTCGATCAATGTCGCAAATATTTTAGTGAGTTTTTTTTTTTTTTTTTCTTGACACAAGAAATTTTTTTTCAACATTTTTTCAACATTTTTTCAACAAGAAAACTACAGTCTTATGACTGTTTGATGAACATTTGCGACCTTGAACACACTCTGATGCAAGATTGCATATTTCTTTAGGAATTAATATGATACAGTTGCGATCATAAATTTATATATCCATAAGTTATTTAAATTTATGAACATGACTGTACATATTTTTTTAATTAATTGACTGACCAATCAGTTATTGGAATTTTACCCCGCCAAATGTTAGAAAACACATTGGACTAAAAAAAACAAAAATCTACATCAGACTCAGTCCCATCCAAAATGGTTAATTGGCTCACATTTTGGATTCTAACCCCCGAGTTTCGAATAACTGTTAAAAACAATATGGAATATTAAAAGTCACAGCAAAGTCTGAACTGCGATTCCAACCCATTTGACTGTGCTAAGCGCATAACACCCCCCCCACTCATAACAACATGCCTTGTTTTGTCCACTAACTGTATTTTTTTGGGTGGGTGCACGCCAACAAGTATGAAGAGCGAGATCCTGGAATCGCTGGCGGAGGACGTCATCCCCATCGACACCACCGCAACGAGGTATTCGCCTCAGCCTGGTGAACGTGTAATGGATAGGTGAGTGAGCGCTATGAGCCGCACAAATCCATTTCTTAAACAATGCACTTATTTTCTCGTTACGCTCCATGTGCCACCACTCTTCCATCACGGCTCGCCTCCTCTTCAGCCTAAGCACTCAGCGGTCGTGGGCGCGCACGTGGGAAACCACAACGCAGAGGCAGACCACCATAGAAGAGAGGTGATGACGCACTTTGATTTACTCTTACGCCTCCACTCCATGTACTCCGGTGTGTTTCGTTCAGCTCTCCCCTCGTCCATTACGCACTAAAAGCCTTTCAATGTGTGTGTTCTCACTCAGCCACGAGGCTACAGGAGTAGGCCAACGGGAGGGACAACAGACTCTGGTTATGTTTGAGAGAAAGTAAGTCACCTTTGAAGGAGGGCTGGGGGCCGTCTTACTTCTTTTATTGCACCGAACCGACTCCCTCTCAATATACGGCGAGGCTTTTGAGGCATGAACACTCTGCTCATTGAACCGGAATACATTGCGCACTGGTGCTGATAAAAATAGGTCGGATATCTCATGTATATTTGTCATAAGCGTGGTCAACACATTCCTTGTTCTCCAACAATGTGAAATGCCCCGTGATTTTGTGTTTTTAGGTCCAAAGAAAATGACTCGCCATGGGACAAGTGGACGTCCCCCTCGTTGTATAATATCCCTAGCGCAACAGTGGAAGAAGTGGAGGAGGAGGAGGAGGAGAGGTAGTCATTTCCCCATGGCGGCGCTCATTAGATGCAAATTAAAGCTGTTTTTTTTTCTCCCCTTTTTGCCGTTCTAGCAGGATTTATAAGTGTGTGGAAATTAAGAGGCTGTCAAGCATTTAATTGAAAACAAGCTAAACCTAAGTGGAAACTTAACTTACATAATGCTGGTGTTTGATGTGTTTTGTAGAAGAGAGGACTCGCAGATGCACTCAGTCACAACCATCACCACCATCAGGTAAGATATAAAAGAGTTTTCAAAGTTTCATAGTCTGCAGGGGAATTAATGGAATAAGTGGGAAGTCAGGGAAATACACTGAAATCAAATATCAGATAAATGCCCCTCGCATCTGACAGCTGGTTTGGATTATCAAACGTACAGACGGACTGCACTGATCAAGAGCAATTTTTAGTCAGAGAATGCTTTATGTGTCCCTAAACATTTTTTTTATTGCAAGCCGACCCCCAAACCCTTAAAACAAATTGGGGGGGAATGAAATTGAAAATTGACAAATGCGACGATATTTTAGCATTGTCATGATACCAAGGGTATAAAAAAAACAGACAAATACTTTAAAAAGGCATAATAAATATTTTTCCAAACGTGTACAAGACTGTCTCGTTTGGCACTCCCGTCATCGCGGCCTTAACAGCAGTAAAACGTAGAACTGCAAGCGGGATGGCAGTGAGGGCTCTTCCGACAGCTGGAGCTGTCCGCCGGGGAGGCTGCACTAATTGCAGAGTGCATGTGGTGGACGCGGGATATGGAGATAGATATGTGGGGAAAAAAAATCAATATACTGCCGCTCATACGTGCATTTTATTCAACGTCTTTTGGGAAAAAATGAAAAAAATTAATTTGTCACAAATGAAACATTTAATTATCAAATGCAAGCATGTCTTTTTTTTTTAACAAAACAAAAATATTCACATTGGTTTGTTTTCATTCTGTTATGCAAAATAGCTTGATAATCCATATGTAATAACATACATTCATATTGTCCACTCTTAAATTCCACACTCAAACTTCCAGATATATCCTGCCTTTTTGCAACTTTAGGTTGAGACAAACTCTCAGTTCATGATCAAGTGACAGAAACAATTTTGAAAGTGACCCACTTGGTCAATAAATCCTCGGCCTCTGCGGAGAAGACTTAGATGGGAAAAAAAAAAAAAAAAAAGCAAACCCAAACAAATCCCTGTTTACTGGAACGTGTCCAGCATATTGACAGCTCCAGTCGACAGTGAAAGTCTAATCCGGCTCTCTTTCATATTCCAGGGAGACCTACGGCGAACAGGAGGGGCCAACGATGGATCGGTGAGTTCATGATCTTGTGAAAGTTTGGTCTGTTTGCTTTGCTGCTCGTCTCGTCTCGTCTGCTCTAACGTGCTTGCAGTTGAGGTTCTTTTATCAGTCTGCTGAGGCTGAACAAATAGGTTGTTGTGAACGACGACAGTGTTTGCTTTTTAGGAGCATTTTTCATGTTCACTTTTGCACATTGAGTCAATCTTATTTTGAGAATTGTCCTCTTTGCATATAAAGATAAACAAAATAAACAAAAGTATTGGGCCGTTACCACTGGATAAAGTGGAAGCCTTCTTTCCATCTTCAGTGGGGCACTTTTGTGGTGGAAATCTCATTGGCCGCAATTGCTAAAGCCTGGGTAAGGACCACATTTGATTCTTAAAATGGACACATGGGCCAGGTTATTCATGGATAAGTTAAAATGACAAAAAAAGAAAATAAAATTTAATTTCATCAGTTAATCATTATTTATAATATAGGAACAACTGAATTAATTTATAAATAAGTGTATGGCAACTTGTTTGTACAGATAGTTGAGTTAAGTTGGAGTATTTCAGCAAATTTCTTTCAATTTTCATTGTCACTGAATGTTTGGTGTACCACTAGTTACAATCCCCGAACCACCGTTGGTACGCGTCCCACACTTTGGGAACAACTGAATTAATTGACTAATAGACAAACTGTATCCCATTTACCATAGTTAAGGGCTAGTTGGAGTATTTCATCACCTTTATTTGAATTTCCATCCGCCTCCCTACTGCCGTGCAATTTCTTCTTGTTTCTCCCACACAATTGCAATTTTCCAGATGTCAGATTACCAACGTGCATTAGAGGCGTCGCTTTGTCAAACGTCTCGCCATCAAGCAGCACGACATTAACCGGGGCTGACAGAAAATGATTATCTTCCTGAGTTGCACTGAGCAGATGCAGCGTTGTGCGTGTGTGTGTGTGTGCATCGTCACTGTCACCCGTGAGTGAGCGATGAGACTAACGATGATGGCCTGTCTGACACCAGGACCGTGCTCGTGGAGGCCCCGCGAACCCCCACACCAGAACCCGAAATCAAGAAGTGAGAATCATTTCAATCAAAGTGCTAACTAATATCCAAATTGTCTGAACTCATCTTCATCCTGCGTGTGTGTTGAAGGCCCTTCGTGTACGTGAAGGAGTACGTCGATACGACAGAGATGTCCTCCCATAATGCCACAGGCTCGCTCAATAGGTCTGTCGTATTTATGATATTGATTAACAAATACTGCTGATGAATGATTTTGGCTCACATCCCGATTGTCTTCTGTCTGTGGCTCTTCCAGCTGGTCCTCCTCTTACTCCAGGTAATTAGCTCCACCAAAAGCATTACTTTGGGGAAATAGTAAACAATTCTTTTAAAAAGTGGTTCAAGCTGTTTCCTGAAACTCCCAGGAGAGGTTTACTGTCAAACTAAACATAAATCAAAGAGAATTACACAATAAAATAAATAAATAAAAAATGTAATCACACCGAGGGGTGAACTTTTGCGAATGTTGGCAAAGGTAGCAAATGTGCGTTCACGTCAGGGTCCGTTCAAGGTTGCAAACATTCTCCAGACGTTCACCAACAGTTTGTGTGTGTTTTTTTTTTGTCGCAAGGAAATTTTGAACATGTTCAAAATTCCTTTGCGATTAGGAAAGTACAGGTGAATGTCTAGCGGATATTTGCGAGCTTGAATGAACCCTGACAGATCCTGACAAGAACGCAACATTCGCTAACAATTCCCTTAGTGGCATAAGGTCTTAAAAGGCGGAACTATTTGGGGAAATAATCTAGTTGTAATTTTTTTGTTTCATAAAAATACGATATATAAAATGTGGATTTCAGTTCAGCACTGAACTTAGCTAGACACAATATAAATACAATATACATATTTATAAAAAAAAAAAAGGAAAATCTAATAAAATAAAGCCTCCCGGCTGACCAAAACCAAGCTGATTTGTTTTCCGGATTGCAGTCTTTGCTATTTGGAAATTGCATTCAACTTACATTGCGATCTCTATTTGAATTATATTAATTGTTCAGCCATGCACTGGAGGGAGCAACACAATGTTCAAATATGTGGTAAAAACTATTTCATTCTAGAACCAGGAAAAATCTAATCACATCACTCCTGTGTGTTTTGAATAAAGTACAATATTCTACAGTGTTATTTTTTCTATTTAAAAAAAAAAATTGGCGCATGGTCACAGAACAAATTCAACTCATACTCATACGTCAGCAACATATGTAGAATTAATTCCTTGACATCCTGATAGAGTGTGAAAAGTTATTGATTTTTGAGTGGACCAGTCTCCCAAAAAATCGTTTTCATGTGTGTCACCCACCTGCAGCCCTGTGTCTTCCCCCTGCACGTATTGTGGACAGCTTGTGGGCAACGATGCCAAGATCACCATCGAGCACCTTAACATTAGCTGCCACCCGCATTGTTTCAAGGTACTTTTGCGTTATTTGTTTGATATCTTTCTTACACAGTAGAAATGTGCCTTTTCCTTATTTAAACCTGACTGATTTCAAACAATAAATATATAAATAATTAATTTATACATAAAAGAATTCATGACACAGTTTGACACAAAGACTGCCAAAATGATTTTTTTTTTCTTGGCCAGTGACTTCCTGGAGGCCCAGCTCGTTGCTTGGCAACCTTACTACAGCAGTAAGATTTCCGTTCCCAGTCAGTGGCACGTGCAGAGAAATACAAATCTGAAACCCCATTGTGGGACTTAGATACTTCTCCTTCAGCCTTCCTCTGAACATACTTTACCTTTGCGTTTGTACATATTTCATGTTAAGCTTTTGACTCAATGGGTTCTATTTTGGGCATAAATGAGGCGTGTTGAGATGCGCTGCTATATGGAAGAAGCAGGTTAGATTGCTGTTGGCAATTTTGTGGATGTGCGCGGGTCTGCACCACTGTGGGTGTGTTAAAAACAAAAAGGAAGAAACAAAACTTGGGAGTTCAAAGCACCATGTGAGAAGTAGGCAAATTTCAGTTCAGTAAGTATCTTATGTAGGGCGTAGGCATGGGCTGCTTTTAGATTCTGACGGCATGATAACAGTGAGAAAAAAAAAAATCTAGTATCACAAAGTAGAAATTGCAGCTCGAAATGTCAATTTCTGAAACATTTGTTTACCATTAAACCCAATCTACTTTATTTTTCAACAAAACTAAAAATATTTCTTACATTAAGAAACACGTTCCATGTTAAGTTGAAATAAATGAACAAATGTTAACATCCTTAGTCTGTTTCAAGTCTTCTTAGTAAGTCACAGTGTCCCATCATTGGTGATGCGCTACTTTAGAACAGACCCGTGGGCTACTCGTGTTGTCCTTGGGGCTAAAGAGTACCCACCTTTTTTTAAGAGAAAGCACAGCGTCCATCTGTGTTTGCACTCTTATCTTTCTTGCTCCTTCCTCTTCTGTGTTTAACTGCTCACCCCTCCCCTCTCTGCTCCTTGAGGAAGGGGGGGGGAGGGGGGAAGCCACTGGCCCCAATTAACTTCAAACAGATGGCTTGTTTACTCAACCCTGCAAGCACCCGATCAGCGCAGTTCTGGTGAAACAGTATTAGCGATTATTGAAACCTTGACTTTTTAAAACTACGATAAACCGGCACACCGGTAACCAGCCCATGCCTAGCAGGGACTTGTTTATATTGCGGGCCACATAGGAGTTATAGTTGCCCACATAGAGCTGGTTATAATGATACCCCATAAATTTATCATTGCTTGGGGTATGAGAATACATCAAAAATCATGGTTCAGTTGAGGACAATGTTATATTGTTATAAAAAAAAAAGGTGCAATAAAAAATATCATGGTTCGGTATTAGTTTTGAGGTTGAGGTCAGATTCATATTCATTACAGTCAGGGAACAATTAATTGAGGGATCTAAATAGTCTATAAGTGTGAATTTGACTAATTGCAGGGCGTTTCATATTCATTTAGTCATCACTAATGTGTTTTGCCGCAAAGAAATGAGTAATTAGAAATATTAATAAAAGAGACATTTTGCAATGACACCCTCCCTATTTTTCAGTGTGCCTCATGCTGGAAGCCGATGGGAGACCTCTTCTACAACATGTTCCTGCATGGAGGCAAAGTCCACTGTGAAAGCTGCTACTCTGCAGCCTTCGATTGATCGCAGCGGCTCTTCATTTGCATTTAAAGTGAGAAGCGGCATTCTTCCACCAAGTTTGGACTGCTTCAATGCAAGAAGGATGGAGGTTTCGGGTGAGCCAAGAGACTGTAACGAGCAATAAAAATAATTACTTTAGATTCTTTTCACGCAAGACAAGATTTTCATTGGCAAAACATGTTTGTGCTCTTCTTCCTGCTGGTAAAAGTGTAACTTAAGGACATGTCTGCGCATCAGATACAATTAAGCCCAAATGTATTTGTACCGTGACCAAATTTGGAGTTTAAATTTTCCTTTGTTGAATAGGTATCTTTTAGCAGGAAATAAAATGAAAGTGGCAAGACTTTAAGACGTTGAGAGAAAATGCAGCGGCCATTTTCATTAGTTTGTCCAATCCCAATTCAAACACCTTCTCAGTAGATGCATATCAAATGTTTAAATAACTCATAAGAATGCACTAGGATTGTGCTTGAAGTTTATTTTATTTTTTTATTTCTTTATTACGTTTGATACTCAAAACTTGGTCAGAGTATGTACCATTTGGGGTTTACCTGCAAATCGATTTCAATAAGACTGCCATTATGGGGTAAATTATATTATATTTATATTTACTTTGCTTAAATATGACTTCTTACAAAATACCATTCTAAACACGCGGTGATTAAAAAAAAAACTGTTCACTTGTATGATGCTTATTCTCAAAATAAAACATTTATCCTGGTATAAAAATGTAACAAATATATTGTGCTCGTTTGCGGGTAAAAAAGAAAATGCACATATTGCACCATGTCATACAATTGGTAACAGACAAAAAAAGTAACAATGTTCTTGCATTGTTGGGTAAAACATTGACATAGCAAACTATAGTATGCTTCCTATTAAAAAAAAAAAAAAAGGATGGGAAAAAAATAAGCTAATTAAGTCCAGTGGCTACTGTCGCATACACACAAGAACACTGAATTTAAGCTTGGCTTGACTCCAATGCAAAGATGTCTCCCCCCTGAGAATGATAATGCGCCCCTGTGGCGCAACTTTGACGCACATAGTTTAAAGTTAATGCTCAGCACCTTGACATTATTGAACTAAAAGTATGCGTCTTGCAAAAAAAATCCAAATCAAATAAACTACCCTTGAGGGAACAGCAGTTTTGGGCGCAGGTGCATTCCCTCATTAAAAATAGTGTTTGCATTTTGTGGAGCACATCTGGACTCCTGGATGTCCTCCATCCTCCTTGGCCTGTTTAAAGCCATCGTCAGTGTTTGCCTCTCGCTCGGCTCACGGCGATTCTTTGGATGTGCTTCCACAACAGCGCGGGATCCGACTCGTTGGTTCTTATCAGAGACTCCAGGCCCTCCGCTTGGTCCAGACTCTGCCAGTAGTCCTGAGGCCACATCTGCAACCATCTGCAGACAGATACGTCAACATTAAGCCCATCACAGAGGATGTTTTAATTAGGGGTGGGCATAATAAATTAGGCTATTAAGTGATCATTAAGACTGTTGTGTGGATTAATCTTCTTGAAACAGTTGAGGCGAAATGGAGTGCACTACTTGGCTGCAACCAGCAGAGGCGCTGTTGATTCAATCTCAACTACTTTGCTGTCACAATAATATAAATTAGAGCTCGGCTCCTGATTGCACTTTTGATCCCGAAGCAGAAGGCAGATTTACCATAGAAATGGTCAACAAATTTTGACTCAATATTTTAATTAAAGAAGCAAGTAAACTTCTTGATTTTTTTTTTTTTTTTTTGCGCTGTTACTGAATCTGCCATCAGTGTTTCATAATAACAATATGATAATATTTTTAATATTTATGAAATAAGGGTTGGAATCAGCAACAATTGTTGTTTTTCTTCCTGAAACGTCATTACTATATAAATGACAATAATTGGCAAGATCCATATTGTGTAAGCTTTTATCGCTCAAACCTAAATAAAAAAATTAAAAGGTCTTAAAAAAAAATACTAAATTAAAACCCTGCTATTTTTTAAAATCACCATCAAATACACGTTTAGGAAGACACAAAGCTATCACTGATTAAAATTTACTGTTGGAAGTGACTCACCCATCATCTGCAGGCAGGTCTTGGACTTGTCCAAACCCCGGGCTGGGTAGAGGGCATCCCATGTGAGCGTTGTTAGCCATCTTTGGTTTAGGAGGCGGATTTATCTCCGGAGCTTTTCGATTAGCTCGTTCCGCAGCCAACCGTGCGTTCTCCCGGTCACAAACATAGCACTCAAATCCATTCAAGTAGTTTGGTTTGCTTATGTCGTTAACCCCCCATTCACGGTTCTCCAGAGCCTCCAGTAAATGAGCGTTTGTGACGCCGAGGATGTTTTTGAACTCCAAATATTTGGCATATTCATTGTCGTTCTCATCTAGAAACTTGAGAAAGTCTGCGAGAGCTTTAGGTGAGGGGAAGTCATCGATTATGATGACCGAGTGGTTGTTGGGCATCCAGTCTGCCACCACCGGAGAGCCCCGATAGACGGGAACGCATCCCTGGTGGAGGGGCCGCCATAGCTTCTCTGTCATGTAGTCTGCGCAGTGGCCGTTCTCCAGCGCCAGGTGGAACTTGTAGCGGCCAACAAATTTCATGAAGGAGGACTCTTCACCTGTGGCGGTGGACGTGTCTTCCAGATGTGCGGGCAGAGCTTTGTTGTTCAGACATTTGCCGTAGGAATCCACCTGAGGAGGGGAAAGAGAAGACAGTGAACCACTGAATAGTCGTAGTTTGCGGAAATTTCCACTCAGGCAGATGTTTTGTGGAACCTATCCACTGGTATTCAAAAACTCACGTATTTGTATTGCTTTGCTGCCACCTTGTGGCATCTTGATGCCAAGAAAAAAATGCTCAAGTGAGTTGAGGAGCTCCTTTCACGCAACAAGTAGTGCTTTGCCATCACTTGGGGTCTCGGAGCTACTATGTTGAAGTGAGTTGAGGAGCTTCATTTAGACGCTTTGCCGCCACCTTGTGGCCTTTCGCTGCCAAAGAACTAGATTGACGTGAGTTTATGAACTTTATTTACACCAGGGGTCACCTACCTTTATAAAACAGACTCCTTGGGGACATGTCTGAAATAAAACAAATTTGCCTAAATCACTTCAAATTTGTTCCATCCATTATCTGAGCCGCATTTCAGATCTGTAATGTATGTGGTTATAAATCTCTTTTTTTGTGCTGGTGTACATTACTTGAGGAGTTGCTATCAGAGGCAGGGCTCAGTCCTTATCCCCCCACAACTGGTGGGTGCTCACTGTAGTAGTAAAAAAGATTTCTAACACCAAATTTGTATTAACATGTAATTAATATTACTATTCAAAATAAGGAACAGGGAAAAAGGCTGAATTTGGGTAATGTTAACAGTTAACAACATCATCCTGTAATTGTGCGTGCGTGCACTTCTTGCTGGTTCGGTGAATGGTTCACAAAAACGGATTTTGTGCACTCAATACACACTTTTGTGCTCTAAATTTTCCTCTTAGATGCTTGTAATTGTGGCACAAATCTAACCCTCACCGACCGCACGCAAAATGCCATGGTCGGGGATTGCGTCCTGAGTTTCTTTAATGGATAGTATATCGGTATTGCCCAGACCTTAATGTGAATTCATGATTTATGTTTATGATGCTCTTGTTTGGTAGAGTTTTGTCAGGTTGTCGTAGTCAACAATGAAAAGACTGCAAATCAAATCATTTTGCAAGATAACTAATTAAGCAGAAAAAAAATTTCTTTGATGCTTGCCTTCAGTTTATCAGTTTAGCATCTGCCTAACCAATAAAACTAAACATTTATGTATAATAAATCAGAGATAATAAATAAATAAATCAGAGTTTATTTTAGTATAATTGCTTGTGTTTGGTAAAAAAATAGATGGGGAGAGGACCTTGAAAAAAAAATAATCACACAATGAATTGTAATCGTAATATTGGTGGGGCGTAATTGACTTATTTTTCAAAATCTTTCTTCTCTATTTTAAACAAAACAATGAGACATTTTTTGTAATTAAATATGTGTGTGTGTGCATTACCTGTATGTACTTCATTAGTTCTCTGACGTATCTGTCTCGGTCAGAGGGCACATCACAGTGAGACTGCATGTAGAGTACGGGGGCCAGGCCTTTCAGCCTAAGCTGGTTCTTCTCCTTCAGGGGCACCATCGTCGGCTCCAGCAGGTAGCTCAGAGACGGCAGCCACTGCAGGGTCAAAGGGTAGTCGGACTCCCTGCGGAATGTGGCGGTGTAATTGAACATCCTGATGCCAGGCCCATGCGAGAGGAGGTAGTTGTTCATGGGGGACTCTTCGTGGAACAGGGCCCACGTTTGGTGGCGCAGACGAGGAAGCGGTGCTTCATAGGCCCTGAAGTCCGTCCCGTAGAAGATGATGGACGTTGTCCTTTTGTACAGCTGGACCTAACGGGCAAACAATTCAAAAGCTTACTTCTTCCACAAGGTTGCGTACATACATAAATATATACTATCCATTAAAGCATAATGACTAATAAAAAAAAAAAACATTATTTGAGAACCACTGCTACCTTGCGGTTACTTGTGGCCAGGCAGGACGATGTGGCACAGTCAATTCGTTCCGTATCTCCAGGAAAATGTGGGAATAAGCCTCCGCTCCACCACAGGATCATAGGCAGCTCCTTATTGCTGCGTTGGTCCAGGTTGCCAGGCCCACGGTACGCGCTCATTGGGGCAAACTCCATGTCTGTAAGAGCACTCTGGGGCTTAAATGGTCCTTGGTCCACTGCATCATAGGACACCATGACACGTTCATCCGGGAAGGACGCGAAAGAGACCCACACCCAGCACAAAACAGCAAACAGACCCAAACACAAACAGGGCAACAGCCTGCCTCTCCCGGCCATCTGAAACCGCAGAAAGCAACATTCAGTCAAGTTGGGAAGTTACCATTTGGGACGCACATTATTTTCAGATTGCTCTATCGAGCCACATGACTTTTTGAATGTGGTTATGTTAATGGGAGGTTTTGATATTCAGTGTTGATATTAAATAAGCACAGAACACACACAGCGGCATTTAAAAGTGTGGAAAAAACTAAGTATTTCTTACCTTCGCTACCGCTGGAAACGCATGGAAGCTCCGCCTTCTTTAGTTTCCAAATGAAGAATTTAATATGTGAGGTGAAAATAATGAGATTGTAGGTATAGCAGTAACGGGATGCTATTTGGTCTCATCGGACGATGCGCAGCTGGGGGAAAAACAGCTTTCTCCCTCGACTTCCTCAGCTTCTCTTCTTCATGCGGCTCAGAAGCGACACACCGTCATCTACAGTTTGAAGGCGGTATGACACCAGCACGTGGAGTTATAAATTCGACGTTCAATTGATTTTCAAGTAAAAAGAAAACACACACACATTTGATTTGGTGACAGATTTGAAACCAGAAGAGTAGTCTTGTACGTGTTGCCTTGAGCCAGAGGGGTGTAAACCTTTGTGCTCGAGGCAATTTTATTTTTAAAACAGACAGAAGGGTCACTTCATTCGTAGAAATGTTTTTAAGTTAAACGTGTGGATGGAAAACATGTACGATAGTTAATTTTGAGTTGAATTAATTCCTGTGTTAAATAGTATTTATAACAAATATAATTAAACCAGTTATTTAAAAAAATCTAATACTATAATAAGTAGCAAAATTGCTTACTGTACTAACATTTTATTTGATAGTTTCAATAATATGTCATGTGCATATATATCATATATATATATATATATATATATTTATATATATATATATAGAGAGAGAGAGAGAGAGAGAGAGAGAGAGAGAGAGAGAGAAAGAGAGAGAGCTGTGGTTTGTCAAATGCCGAAATTCGAAAAAGGAAAAATGAAAAAGAAAAAGAAAAAGAAAAAGAAAAAGAAAAAGGACCGGTTGTGGGACCCTGAAGTTTGCGGGTTCGCCTTACTGCGCTTACCCAATGGGGACGCTCGGACATGACACGTCACTACAATCAATCTCAGCCCGATGTAGGGGACTGGAGCAACAGCAACATTTAACCACCAATGACGCGGTAAGTACTGGCATGAATTGTTTTTACATTAAATGTTTAAATACGCGACCTTAACACGTTCGTCTGTAGCTTTTCAGTTGTGTTTAAACTATTCGAAGTGCTCATGCTCCGCTGCTAACAGCTAGCATGATAAGCTGGAATGTCAACAAGCTGAATACAGTAGGCGGCTAGCTTGCTAACTTAGTTGGAAAAGAGCTTTCTTAAAACATCTGCTTCGCTTTGATGTGTCTTTCAAACTACGTTTGATCGTCACGTTATCCTCCGTATTGTTTCGTACGGTCATGAAAGCACTTCCGCATGAGATCGGCTTGATAAGACAGTAAATAGCAACTAGCCGCAAGCTCCATTTGACAGGCTGGTGCACGTTTGCGCATGCGCAGTGGTAGTTTCAAGAGTCACTTGTTTACATTGAGATGTATTGTCATAACTCCTTCAATACCAGCCCAGGTAAGATTAATGTACTTTTTGGCTTCTATACCCGTTAATGGCAGTGAATGAATTTTAACAGTACGTGCGTGCTGAAAACATAAAGTGCGTAATAAACTAGTGCAACAGCGTTAAGAACATCTCACGCAGTGCTGCGGGTTTGTAAAACACCCATGAGAAACGTAAGGGAGGAAAGGGAAGCTAAGGAATTGGGTTCTTTTTTTCCTTTCAGTTTTTCAGTTGATTATTTTATTGTTATTGACCGAAAAGTTCAAAGTTTTGCAAAACATCCAAATGTTCTGGCTGTAATTCATATCGATTGCTCAATTGATTGGTTATCGTAAGTTTTTTCAATTATACAACATTTTTTTTAAACTTTCCGAACTATTGCAACCCTATTACTACAACTGATAAATCGTGGATTATACTCTCATTGTGGACAGGCCTGTCCACAAATGTTCTTGTTCAGGTGCTTGGCAGCTGTCAACCTCTTTGTAATGGGCATTACCACTACCTACAAAACTGCTATTTTACATTTAACAACCAGGCTCTACTTATTAAAAAACAATTTTTAATCTTTTAAGGATGAATTGAGCCCCTCTTGTGTGCCACCCAGCGAGGAGGGCTGGGCATTATGAGCGGGAAAAGCCTCCTGCTGAAGGTGATCCTGCTCGGTGATGGAGGAGTGGGCAAGTCCTCCTTGATGAACCGTTACGTCACAGACCGCTTCGACTCGCAGTCGTTCCACACCATCGGTGTGGAGTTCCTCAACAGGGACCTGGAAGTGGACGGACGCCTCGTCACCCTTCAAATCTGGGACACGGCCGGCCAGGAGCGCTTCAAATCCTTGCGCACGCCTTTCTACCGAGGCGCCGACTGCTGCCTGCTCACGTTCGCCGTGAACGACCTGCAGAGCTTCCAGAACCTCAGCGGCTGGAAGAAGGAGTTCATGTATTACTCTGACGTGAAAGATCCTGAGCGGTTCCCTTTTGTGGTGCTGGGCAACAAGGTGGACATGGAGCAGAGGGAAGTAGGAGAGGATGAAGCGCGGGCCTGGTGCGAGGAGAGCGGCTGCTGTCCATACTTTGAGACCAGCGCTAAGGATGACACGAACGTCACGGCCGCGTTCGAGGCGGCCGTCCGGGAGGTTCTGGCCGCTGAGGATCATATCGACCACTCGGTACTGAGCGGGACGATAGATCTCCATGGCAACCGCAAAATATCTCGTGGGTCCTGCTGCTGACGGGTCAGGTTTGAAACCTCAATGCCTGTGGGTGGATTTGCGAGCCAGCTAGTGAGGAGTTGTTTATGGTACGCATAGGGCAGGTACCGGTTGCTCTGTGAGTCTTTGGATAAGATACAGCAGAGGCTGTGTTCTTTATTGATGCTGATAAGATGTAATCTGAGGAGAGCGGTGTCAAGGGTACAGGCGCTATCGAAAGGGCTGAATGATTGCCCGAGCTAAAGTACAGGCACACTGAAACGCCCATCCGGTACTGTCTGCTTCCAGTAATGTTGCACACTTAACCTCATACCCAACTTCGCATCTGCCTGCACATGCGGATTTATGTCCTTGATGCTTCCAAAGCAATTACAGTGGAACCTCGAAAGTCAAACGATCCATTCCGTGATTCTGGTTGGATTCCAAGTTGCTTTAGTTTCACGTCATGTTTTAATGAATATTTTAAAAAAAGTTCAACGTCACGTTATACCATGATAAGTTTCGAGATAAGTGATCACCTTGTCATAACAATTACTTTCAGCTCACGTCACCGCGTCTAAAGTCAGTTTCTTTCAAAATGGGCAATTTGACATTATCAATTTTACTGTCTCAAAAAAGCACCCGTTCAAAACCCAACGGGTCCATTGATTGGCTGCAAATTAGGAGGAAGCGATGAAATCCTCATTTGGCAAAATTATTCAGTGTTAGACAACACTGACGTGATCAAAATAACACGGTAAGATTTACCAAAATAAGCTTGCCAGGAAGAGCAATTTGCCGACACTTCTGTTCAATTACAAACGCACGACCGCTCAAGAAAATATAAATCAAGATGAGAAACACACTCATAAAGTTGAGCTAACAGCACTTGTTTTACGCGAGCGGGTAAAAGTTTGCCGGATGCTCGATTTCCGCTTAACATTCAGCTCTTACACCACTGGCACTTTTTTTTTGTTGTGGCATTGCTGAGTTCGAGTAATCCCTTTAGATGCTTGGTGAGCGGATTTTAAATTTTTTTTTTAAATGTTTTTACACCAAACAATGTTTCGAGTGCCAGGCTATGGAGGTTCCACAGTATTTTGTTCAAAATGAATTCAAAACTGTTAGTTATTAAACTTTTGTTATTTAATTAATGACTTTATTAAACAAATGTTCGATACTATATACTAGCAGGCAATTGCTAGCAAGAAAAGGGACGTTTTGACTTTAGCTGAGAGGATTTGTAACGCTGGCAAGCACGAACAACATTGCAGATCGGTACGAGCAGTGATCGCTGCTGCTCTATGTCGTAATATTGTCATCAATCTAAAGGGAATTCTGAGCTTCGT
Source organism: Idiotropiscis lumnitzeri (assembly GCF_059441095.1). Taxonomy (NCBI): domain Eukaryota; kingdom Metazoa; phylum Chordata; class Actinopteri; order Syngnathiformes; family Syngnathidae; genus Idiotropiscis; species Idiotropiscis lumnitzeri. The sequence goes on along the minus strand of NC_142394.1, from coordinate 18,090,896 downwards.
TCCCCCCCAGCTATGTTTTTTTCACAAACATCCTATACTGACGCTACAGGTGTTCTTTCATTTCCGGTGATTCACGTACTGTATTTGCGCCAGTGTTTCGGAATTAGCTTTCCTTTTCTACTGTTTCCAAGCTGCTGTTAATTTCTTTGTGAGGCTCCCCTCCATTCCGTTGTGTGTTGTTTTATTTGTTTTGCAGACACTGTAATATCGTATCAGGGACGACGGTTGGGTTTGTTTCCCGGATGATTATTAGGAGGTTGTGATTATTGCACTGAACGATTTTCCGAATCAGGGCATGCTTTTAATTCTAACTTCTTGATTGTGGCAAGCTGTAACATTGCAGTCCTTTTTTTTTTTACGCTGTTTTTCTTCCTAAAGTCTCCTTGGCTTTACTGATCCCATTTATGACACATGTAGACCTCAGTTGAATGTGAGCACAAAGATAAAGCCTTGTGTATTGCACAATGCCTCTTAACTCTCTTCATACAAGTACGTTGTGAACCATTTGTTCAAGTATTAATGTTAACTTAATTTTCTGCTAAATGGTACTTAAATTTCATTTCAATGTCTTGACAATACATGTTGATTTACATGAGGTACTTTTTTTTTAAATTATTTTTCCAACAGCCAGGTTGGTTTTGTTTTACATACTTTTAGATTTTTTTTTAAATTTAATTATTATATTGCCTATGTTTTATTAAGCTAATTTATTTTTGTGACGTTATAGCACCATGTTTCCATGCTCTTTTATGCTGCCAGCCCTGTGTGTTTACTGCTTAAAATCTCAGTGTCGTAAAGCAATCGTGTGTGTGAGAGAGTATTTGTGCTGTTCGTTGCGGAGTTTTTATGATTTTGCGTCCCCGCTTCAGTTTAATTTTGCATTTGTGAAATACGAATTCATCCGAAAAATTCACTAGTTTTTACATATCTTAGAGGGCGGCCATTTTGTCTTGTACTGCCACTTGTTGTCTTCTTTCATCTCTTTTCAAACAACCCAACAAGTGTACATGACGCTGAGTGCGTCCCGGAGCTGATTGGCTGCCGCGACACCACACGCGAAGAAACAAAACATTTTTTTAGCCGAACCGAATGGGCGAATTTTTGTCCCATCGTTCCAAACATCATTTTCAGTCGACAGCAAGTGACAAAATGGCTGCCCCCTAAGATGGATAAAAACGCAATATTAATCAGAATGTCGTGTTTAGGCTAGCGGGGATGCATAAAACGTAAAGAAAAGTTTTTACTTGACTTCCCCTCCACATGGGCGTGTGTAAAAAAAAAAAAAAAAAAGCATCACTGTGAAACTGAACCGAAGCTAATCATGTGCTGCCCTGTTTACTTTTTTTTTTTACTTAATACCTTTTTGGCACTGTAAAGCTCAAAGTGTTCCACAGTTAGTGGGCATACCTGTACTGTTGTGCAAACTGACCCTGGCATCGTAAGTTGTTTTATCAGTTCATGTTCTTTGACCTAATCAGAATCCTTTTGCCTTTCCTGTGACATTTCAACGTTCAGTGTTTCTGGTCCTGCAAAAAGGATGTAGCCTAACAATGTTTACCTGAAATCTATAATGGCCAAAAATTTGTTATTCAGAAGCAGATCACATTACCTACAGTACTTATAATGATTTCATGTCAGTGTTCACATGTTGCTGTCATATTCATGAATGTGAAACCTAATTTGAGCTGTCCCCATTCATGGCTGAAACAAATGTTCAAGGGCGCATTTCACCAGAATTGCCCAAATGATGACACTTTTGGTTTAAACTAGTCAAAGTTGGAATGTCCAACCTTTTTTCACATTCTAGTTTCTTCCCTTGCTAAACTTTTTGCACTACGTTTGATAAGACAGGTTATCTTTGCTTGCGTGCAAAATAAAAAAAATAAAAATGTATCAGCTATTTTGTGTTCTTTGTGTGCGCGCCTCTTTTTTGCGATGTGCTTTGTCATTGTATCATTTGAATATTTCCCTAGACAGCTTTGCAGAACCATGAGAGCAACAACTAGCACTGTAAGAATGATGCATTATGACTGAGTGATCACAAGTGAAACATTTTCACTAAATAAACTGGTTGCTTTTTATTCCTTCTGTTAGAAATAATTATTGGCATTTTGACTAAATAACTATACATTATGTATTTTATAGGACTGCACCTAACGATTAATTTAATGTCACTGGTCCACAGCTAATTTTAATCCAATGGCTTTGTGTTTCTAAATGTATTTTAGGCGCCTATTTCAATTGTCTGCTTTTTTCTAGCAAATCAGGTTTTTGAGATGTTCTTTTTATTTTGTTTGTTTTTAAGTTTGACCGTTAAAAGCTTGCATAATATGGATTTTACAATGCTTTGAAATTTATAGCTTTGATGGTCCAGAAGTAAATGCCACTTGTTCCTGAACCAAACAATCTGAAATATTTCAAAATTGGACAAATTATATTGTGAAAAAATGAAAAACAGATTCTGATTCCAAATCTGCAATATTCATCTATAATCGACAATGTGTCCCAAATAATTGATCTGGAATACTTTTTTTTTTCGTAAACATTCATTGACCAGTGTTATCAATAAACCTCTACAATTTTGACAATCATTGAATTGCATTTTTAAACAAGTCTTAATGTCAGCCTTATACCAAAAAAATGATAAAATAAACCCAGAAATTTCTAATACTGCAGATAATACACAAATTATGATTCTGTATGTTAGAAAAAAGGTAAAAATGATGGTCATTGTTTTCCCAAATAAAAGCAGCTTTGCAAATATTTTTGATCCAACACAAAAATAAGCCTGCTTTCATGGAGGACTACAAAAATCGGAGTATATTTACCCATAAGAGATTGAAATTCAGAATATTGTGGCAACCCTATATTATATCAAAATAATCAATTGTAGATTAATGGTTACTTTTTCAACACACATTTATAACCGGATGAAATAATATCTCGGAATGTTTGTTTGCCCTTCACCAATAAAATCCACAAAATTCGGACCAAGCAATCATCTGTTACTAAAAAGATCAGATTTAACAAAATAATCGGAATTGGTAATCTTACCCCGCAGTGTGAACATGACCATGGACTCAGATTAGAACCCTTTGTTACCCATAAATTTTACTGTTGCAATATAAAAAGTGCAAGTGAATTTCATTCCTCTATCTGAAAACTTGAAGTCTCTAACTTGCCTCTCCCTGCACTAGTATACAAGGGCCAGGTGTCCCAATACTTTTGTCCTTGCAGTGCATAATTGCCTCTTTATTTTCCCTTCACTAAAACGCACATCATGGATTCATCACACACATTGAAATTCCCCACAGTTTATATATTGGCACTAGATACTGACACGTAACGGCTCAGTTCAAACAAAAGCACCAAGCGATCAGGGACATATAGCTCGCTATGCAAACACAAAATAGCCAATTTCCCGTGAAAACAAAAGATAATGAAGGGAATCAGAACTTGTGATTGTAATGAATTGCAATGAAAAAAATCTGTCAGAAATAGTCATAAATGTGCAGGGTAGGGCGATTGCAGCATCTCTCCTCGCTCCCGCAGCAGCTGGCCATACAGGTCGCAGTCTCCCTTCTTGGCTCTGCACCTCAGCCTCCTCACGTTCTCCTGGTTCGTGGCCAACTGCATAGAGGAGTGCACCTGAGGACAAAAGAGGAGAGAATACCAAACGCCCGACTAAAACACTGCATTGGCATCACGCACTGTGTCAGGAAGCCAAGGATGGAGTGTTTATGCAGGGTAAATAAATCTTTCAGGCGCGCTGCGCAAAAACTGCAATGTTCCTTTTATTATCAAATATCAACAACAGAACAAAAAAAAAAAAAAACAGAATCAAACAGCCAGCTGCCACTTGACAAAGGCTCAACTAACACTCAGATAAAGTGCACGCCAAAAATAAAACTATCGTGCTAGTTTACAAAAAAAGTCTAAAAGTTAATACTGCCTCAGTAAGTCAAAAGATGTTATACAATAACTACGACAAAATTCCTTGAGAATGAGAGACAATGCAAATTGAAAGTACCTCAGTCATGTCATAAAACGAGTCAAGAATTTGATAGAACAGCAGAAAATATAAATTGTGTTTAGGGCTGAACAATTAATTGAATTCAAATCAACAGCCAAATGTAGTGCATGTGATTCTTACATAGCAAATGCTGCAATTTGCAGATTGAAATAATTGATAAACTGGGTATATTTTATAGATTAGTGTCTAGAATAGTTATAATTAAATGCCGGAAAGTCAGTGTTCAATAGACTGTCTTTCATATTAATTTGCGTTTCAGTTGACATTTTAGCATAAGCCTAACTTACACTAAAACATTAATTGTATATTAAAGCTGATATTTTTCATTCTAATACAGATTAATTTGTTGCTTGTGTCAAACAAAAAACAGATGGGAAGAAGACCTTAAAAAAAATAATGGCCTATAAATCGCAATTGCAATTAGATTACACTGGTCAACAAATTAATTGCATTTTTAAAAATCAGCGCTAAAGGTAAATTTTTCTTGATTTATTTATTTTTATGATTAAGGGTTCAGCAACAGAAGGAATCTGTTTCGGAAACGTCATAGCTATAAATTACAATGCATGGTCAAATTCATATTGCGCAAGATTTTATAGGTTAAACAAAAACAAAATGTGAAGATCTCTCCAAAACCTGACTTCCCCCCTCCAAAAAAAAATCAGTGTCAACATGTTAAGGGATCAAACCCAACTGTGACTAAAATTTGCTGTTGACCAGTGTTATAAAAATTGTTCAGCCCCATTATCCACGGTGGCCTAGTGCAAAAGCTAAAGCATACATGTAGAAAATAATAGTCGTGCTTAGTTGGGATTATTAGTGTGTATCCAAAGACAACGTTAGGTCAAAGTATTTTTTACTGTGACTTATGGCCGACTCATCCAAAACGTGATTTTAGACCATCGAGGTTATTTACCAAGTAAGCACTTTTGCCATCTCACAAGTATGAGAAACAATTTCAGACCGTACTCGATCAAACTCAACAACAATGGCCTTTTGTTGTGAGACAGAAACAACAAAATCATCAAAAATTCTTTTAGCCAGCTCGCTCCCAATCCATCATTTCCATTGTTCAACAGAAGGTGGAGGTCATGGATGCTGTTGCAGAAAAGCCCTTGGCACTTTAGAAAACGGGACCCCTCCCCTTGACACATGACCCCTGGTGGAGACGGCTAACTGACTTCTCATTGACCACTTTTTTAAAACGAGCCGACTCCATTGTTGAGGCTGCTCGTGAGAAAAAGTCCCGAGGTCAGCTGAGAGACTGGAAGTGCGTGTTCACCTGCCACCATGGCAACCAGATGTGAGGAATGGTCGTCAAGGTTACCCATAATCCCCATTGTCCGCTGCACATGTTGCAAATTGGCTATTCAGTTCATGTTAATTTATTACCGCTTATTTTGCAAATGGTGGGAAGCAAAATGTTAGTTTTCAACACGACACAGTAAAAACGGTTGGATCGAAAATAACGTAATTGAGGACAAACAATCATTTTGGGGTGGAGGGGTGGAGGGGCTTTTATTTTTTGACCTAACTTTTTGGGTAAAATACAGTGGACTCCTGCATATTTGCGATTTTCCACCAGCAGATTTGCTGATTTTTTCCCCCTTTTTTTTTCTAAATCATCACCCTCTTAAAATAACAGCTTAAGCAATTTTTACCGTTTTTTTTCAGAAAACACGATAAACTGAGCCAAAAATGATTGTATTATACAGTATGTATGAAATACTAAATTTCATGGATAGAACTGAACAATCTGTTTAGCTGATTTTAGCATAGGTGGCTAGCATCCTGAGGAGGTGTTTGAGGCATTTTTTTGGGGTCAAAATATGACGTGAGTGATTATTATACAAGGGTGAGTATATTTTTTAAATGTTTTTTTCTTCATGTTTTTTGTACTCTAGCATCCCACCATTCACTTATAGTATAAAATGCATATTGAATGCTGGTCATTGCTTAAAAAAAATTAAATTGGGGTTTCAAAAAAAAAAAAAAAAAAAAAAAAAAAAAAAAAAAAAATCAATATAAATTTAAGTCAATTATATACCGATTTTCACATTTTGTGTAAACTAAAAGTTTGGTCAATCCCTTTTTTGTCCCTTTTTTTGTAACCCAACCGTTTTTAAGTGTAACCTCCATCAGCTAAAAAAAACCTCCAGTAACCTAAAAATCAAAACCTAAAAGATTTAGTGACGCGGCATAAATCTAAACTGAAGCATCCCTCACTGCTCCTAGAAAAATAAAAACAACAACGTAAGATAAGAAAAAAGAAAAAAAAATTCAAAGTCTGTTCCCGTCAAGACAACCCCCCCCCCCAAAAAAAATAAAAGTGTACACAACCCAAGTGCTGAAAGGGAAGATAATGTTGCAGTTCCTTGAAATCCCCGTGCAGTGGTCAGACAGGAAGCTCGCTGGCGAGCCTAACACCGTGCACCTATGCCCTTCCGCCCCAGATAGCGCAGCACCGCAAAGTTATAGGTGGTTGACACCGTATAGGTCAGCTGGAAGAAGAGAACAGCAGACAGGGAGGGGGGCTCATTAGAAGAAAGGAAAAACAAAAGACATGATTAACTGCTAATGACATTAATTTGATCCCACCCGTGTAATAGGCTATTTAATGGGCCATGGGAGAATAATAGGCCCACCATTTGCCCGGCTGGGAAACCAGCAGACATTACAGCACTATGATGATGTTTGTGTCAGCTGAGAATGGGGAACAGAGAGCGATAGTCCTGAAAGTCATCAGTCATGCGGGCCCGGGATGCCTCGTCGCCTCCGCTCGCGGCGTCACAAGTCACATGAGCCGTAAATACCGCCAAAGGCCAAATGACCCCAACGGACGGTTAATCACTCACCAGAGCCATGAGGGTGATGCCCGCGCCGATGAAGGCGGCGATGTAAAGGTCGTAGGTCATTCGGTACTGGTAGGAGAGGATTTGCATTAGTGTGAGCTTCAAGCGCAATCGACGGCCTAACTTACCTCTCTGGTCTTGCAAACGGTGGATAGAGTTATCCCGCAAGCTTTTCCCGGCACGGCATTCCACGGCAGGAGCCCTGTTGACGTCAAGTCGCTCTAATCAATCGGATGCATTCATCACACGCACGATTTATGATTTCAGGCTCGCTATTCCTCCAGATGCTATGAAATACCTTGAAACAACAGAGACCTGGGTCCAAAGCTTATTGACATCTTCATTAAAAAAAAAAAAAACAAAAAAACACTCCTTCTCAGAAACTGTTATAAATTAAGGCGGCTATTTTTACTTGCCGTTTATTACACAGCAGCAGGGGAGTTAGCAAAACTGCTTCACTGTAGAAGTGACTTCCCAAAGAAAAAACAGACCCCCCACTAAGGTTTTTTTCCCTCCGCCAGCAAAATCAATGAGAAGAAGTAAACAAAAAAACTTAATAGCCAAGGAGAGGCACAACATTTATGGAGGGTTAGATGTTTTTATTCATTGATTTGAATGTTTTACTGAATTTTGGAGGTTTTCAAAAGCTGCCAAGTACACAAAATGAACCGGATTCAAATTAAACTTTTGCCCCTCCCCCAAATCAAAACAGGTGATTTTTAAATATGGATACATTCTGGAGTAGACCATTTTTTCCAGATATATTTTCCCAGAAACTATCATGACATATGATTTTGCTTTTTTTCCCCTCTCTTTCACTGACAGAGATGAGAATTATGCAAATTGTTTACTGAAAGATATTGAACATTCACATTGATCAATAAAATATATCTAGATACAAAATAAGAATAGAAATAACTCTGGCGCTTTTTGAAAAAAAAAAATTGCAATTCAACCCATATTAACAGGACATACTGTACCATCTGTCGTGGCACAGTAAAAGAGATGTCGCTCATCACCATCTCGTTAATATCACCGTCGTATTTAATAAACAAGTACAGACTTCACACTGAGAAAAATATTTGTGACTAAAGAACAGGTACCTTGGCTCAACGAAGGTTGTTTTGTAACTAATCAACACTCACCTAATTAAGAGCCCAAATAAATAAACCTTACACACAGAATGAATTTTTTAGGAAAAAAAAAAAAAAAGTGAAAAAACGATTTCAAGCGAGTTTCAATGCACTAGCATTGTCGTGATACAGACTCAATATGCTGGCCTCGCTCTCAATTTTGGCATTTGAAACAGCTGAAAATCTCTTTAAGTTCCTGGTGAGCGCAATGCGTGTTCGAACCCATGAACTAGCAAATAGTACAAAAAGAACACCGGAGAGGAGAGTTGTTCGCTGATGCGCATGGTTGCACCAGCTAGCATTAATGCTACAGACTACTATTAGGACTAAGGTGGCTCATTAATAAATGAGAACGACAGTTCCGTGTGCCTATGAACTGACAGGACGCAAATGAACCAAACTGTGAACATGTTCCACCGTCTGAGCCCTTATCTCAGTGAGCGGCGTTTTGTGTGCGCGCGTGAGTGAGTGCCAACTCACACGGCGCCAAAATGGCGGACTGAACGAAACACCAAAGCAGTGCGAGTGAATATTGATAAAGACGCACGTAAACGACCGTTTATATAGTCCGAAAACACTTTCATGCACGCACTATATATGCAATTTGTTGTAAAACATCAGCAGACACAAGTCTCCCAAATGAACTTTACCATATTGGCGCGCATCCACACACAGCTGGTTGATGCTCGCTGGGGTCTCGGTCAGGACGTCTATGGTGCGGCAGGTGGCCCCCATGTTGTAGAAGAAGTAGACGGGCAGAGTGGACAAGGCGAACACCGAGAGCCACAGCAGAGACAGCACGTATGTCATGGCTATAAACTACGGGAGAAAGCAGGATGAACGTCATTTGCCTGTGAGCAGTTCCACGTGTGTTTTTATGTGCCTCGTTTAGTGACCACGTTAACCTCGTCTCTGATTATCATTTAATATTCCTCCTTGGACACAATCACTCACACATGCTTTGTACCCTCCCCAAAGGGCTTTTACCCGTACGTTGGATTTTCAGCTCGGGCACCCAGCGGGACCGATGCGTATTAAGCCACATCCAATCTTCCCAATCCCCATGACTCGGAACCACTGCGGGCCCTCTCACCGTGGAGCTGAGGCAGCGGCCACACATCGTGCTTCGGAACTCCCCGAAGGTTTGGTTGGCGACGCTGGTGGTGTAGAAGCCTTCTGCCAGCAGCATGATGCAGTAGAGGAAGAAAAATGAGGCCAACCCGTAGATGACGTACTGGAAATACTGAATGCTAAGAGGGAGGAGGAGAGAATGCAGCCTTTCAAAAATACAGATGCTGAATTAGGGATAAGGTTGCTTTTTTTTATACTTTTCAAAATAAATAGGCATGTTTGATACCACTTTTTTTCCCCCCAGATCAATACCAGAACGAGGATTCCCTGTTGGAGTACCAATAACTGTTCTGACATATTCCATTTCATTTAGCTTAATAAAGAAATAAAATTGTGACCAAAGATGCAGATAATGTTTTGCCGATGTGTCAAACTGCCGCAGTATAGTGTTCAGTTGTTTTGTTTTTTTAAACGTAAGTATCAGTGGCAGGTGTCAGCGGCATCCAAGACTACCCTTTACATCAAAATAAGGTAAGTGGTATCGATTGTGGCATGTTATAATGAACTTTAAAGTCTCATATTTATGTTATTCATTGTCAAATAGTATTTTTATAATACAAATGTCAATTTGAAGCATTTATGGTAGACAATTAACCACCCAATCAAATTAAATTTGGTCCCCCAACAAAAATTTAGGAAAGCCCTTGACTGCAACACTGACATGCACAAAATAGTACATCCAGAAAGGATTTCTTCAAACCCTTTATTAGCAAAAATGTGTTCCCCACTAATCAAAATGTCCATCTGTGCCATTATTAAGTGTTCCACATACATGTAAGCAAGGGTGATGTAATCCTGCAGGTTACGGGCGAAGTAAGTCTCAATGAGCCTTTCGGTCTCCGTGAGCGCTTGGTGTCCGCATCCGCAGAAGAGGGCGATGCCAGAGAAGCAAAGCAGCGTGGCGACCAGAGAGCAGTATGGTATTCCGCCCAGGCAACGCATACAGCACTCATAGCAACCTGCAACCAAAGTCAAATTGGGACATATAAATAGAATAATACATGCACAAAATAAAATAATCATCCCACTACATGGTTTCTCCAAAGTCAAGAAATGTTCAACATTTTAGTCCATTAGGCTAAGCAAGAGCGCTTTATTTATACACAAAGCAACTCAATGTGCTTCACACAAGCAAAGTCACAGCACCTAAAATTGTTTACAACCACAACAGTTGAAGATAGTCAGATGCAAACCAGAGAAAACTAAATTACACAAAGAACGTATATTGACAACATTTAAACACAAGACTTTAAAAACATTTAAAAGTAAAGAAATAAAACTAGATTTCTGAAATGAAAAATATTTAAAAAGGCCTTCATCAAAAATACGGGGAACAAAAATTAAGCTTTTAACATGGATTTAAAAGCATATAATCTTTGGGCTGTATAAAAAAAATATATATTGTAGATTGTATTGGGGCTGGCTTCGTTTCTATTGGCATCTCACTCCATTTGCGAGCAGCACAACAACTAAATGCAGCTTCACCATGTTTACTTAAAGTGATTAACGGGGTTGGGGGCCGAAACTTTTTATGAATAAGGCCGGCGGGGTTGAGGCCGGAACCGTACCGAGATAGGGGCGGGGGAGATGATATACAGCATATTCCTTGAGCTTGTTGAAAAAAAAAAAAAAAAACAAGGGAAGAGTACCTCAAAATAATAATTTCTTATTAAATCACAATTTCAATTTTAAGGTGAAAAAAAAAATAAAAATAATAATAAAGAAATTGCAATTAAATTATTTTTAAAAAGCATTCAGCCCTAATATAAATCCTGAATTAATTTATTCTAAGTAGGGATCCCTCTCAGGAGCCATCTGCTGCCATACAAACTTGCCTTCACTTTCTCAAGCGACACATTCCTATAGTCATGTGTCGTGTGAATGGACGCAGTGGTCATGGGCATGCGTCTGATGTGACCCGAGCTCACACCCTGACTCCATTCATGAGGCTGCATAGTGACTGTGAGGAAAAAGGGGGAGGTTGACCAAGCGACATGCCGCTTTTGTGACTGCAAAGACAACAAACTGTCTTTGTCCCACGCCGTGGTTGGGGCACAAGAGCGACCAATGTCCCACAAACAAAGGCCAGAGGCACCTCTATACTTGCGACTCGTACGAACACATTCATTGACTTCCTTCAGAGGAGAAAGTGTGATAGTGGAAAGCAGTCATGTGACGGCAAAAGGATGGAAAAGCCAACAATACAACAGTGTGAAAGCATGCCAAAGCAAAACTGCATGCGAGTATGTACACAAGATGACAGACTGTGGATGGTGCCATTGCAGCGGTGCCAAGCATATAGAGCACATAACACAAGGACATCGCTGTTCTGTCCAAGTGTGTATCTATGCAAGTGCGTTTTCCTCAAAAGTGGCCCACTTTTCCCCTATAGAGAAGACGCACTCTTGAAATTTTCCACATTAGGCCAACAGAGAAGCAAAGAGAAAATAACACCCAACCATCCATTAAATGTCTCTGTTACATGGCCGCCGGCCAATCTCAACTGCTATTGGGTGAGAGCCTGAACAAGTTGCAAAGCAAATCACAGCCAGGCAATGAAAGAGACAGACAGTGTTCACAGTTATTTCACACCATTTCCGAGCAAAAACACCTCGCTTGTCCCCCACCCACATCCATTGGGAAGCAGGTGAGAGCATGAAAACATCATTCTGTGAGTCCTACACACAGGAAAAAAAATAAAACAGAGCAGCCTGACGGAACACATTAGGCACACCTGCGCAATCAAACGTGAGTCGGCCTTAGATATGTTCGACATTTTGCTATGGTACAATTCCACTGCATACCCAGAGATTAATCTCATATTTTGGTAAGGCAACCAAATATTTATTTCGTTAGTACTATTAAGAAACAGCATTGAAAATGAAGATTTTGGGGTGCTGCTGTCATTCAAGCAAGCGTACCTAATCTTTTGGCCTGTCAAAGTGAATTCACAGAAAATAACCCATTCAAGAATCAACACGCACCTCGTGGCAATTAACCAATTAGCAACATCATGCAAACGGCAACGCAGTAGAAACTTCCGAATTCCAGATAACTATAGTTCAAACGCACTCAATTAACTTTAATTAATTGTAAAAACAAGTTACACAAACTAACCTCAAGCCAAAAAAATCATGAAACAACCAAATGCAAACCAAGTGGACGTTGACTATATTGTCCCCCAAGTTTAGAGAGTGTAGTTCTAACAAACACAATTGATTTTTAAAGTAGCGATGAAGTCTCACCCATGTCTGCCTGGATGCGTTGAGAATGTGAGAGCTTGTGTGGTGCTCTCCAGCTGCGCCACTGATGATATGCGCCAAATCCAAATCGGCCCCCGTATTATCAATCCAGCTCGACCCAACAATGGACAGAGCCATCGGCGATCGCGACAACAATCTTAAAGCAACAATGTCGTCTTTCAATGAGCTCCAAAGGCGGCTGGTGATAATGAAGACGCCCATTTGGTCACAGGCTGCGTTGTTTTTCTTTTTTTTTTCCTTCTTTCTTCCCCCCCCCCCCCCGCAAAGACTCGTCTTGCGCGCAAAGGAGCGACTGTCACTTGGAGGCCATGCAAATTAGGACTTTGTTTCATTTAACATAATTTTTTTTTCTTACTGGTCACTTTAAATTCACTTTTCCCACGCTCTGTATTGAACGGCTTCCAATTTATGCGACATTTTAAGAGTCAGTTCTAGTCATAATTTTTAGTTATGGCAATGATTACAGAATCCAAGAATTTCTAGGTTGGAAACTATTCCCGCAGTTATACTTTACAGAAAATAATGTGAGTTCAATAAAATATGGTCAAACATTCCAGGTCCAGGAAACCAGAGCCAAGCCTTAAGGCTACACATGAAATGACTTTTTTAATTAATATTCCAGTGTTACCCAACAGACAGCTCTTACTCTTGCTCCATATAATCTCGTAGCACTGGCGCTCCCTGTCAATACTTTTGCGACAACTGCAAGCCTGTATTATCATAGGGAATACTTACAATAAATAATAAATATACAAAGGCGCCTTCTTGATCACATCAACGCCTCGAAGCGACGCATGTTTTTCATTATAGATGTATCATCTAGCAAGGACTGTAGATTAATACCAGTACATTTATGAATATTATTTATTTGTCGATTTCATGGCTAATACAATAGCCACACCCAATATGGCGGATGCGCTGACATATTGCTTCGACCAGCCCACCCAGTTCAACCCGGGTGTCTGAAGCAAAATTTAAAAGAAAAAAAAAAAAGTAATTCATCTTCAAAGAGTTTTTAGCTCCCGTGGAATCTTTTATGAAACGGTTCAAATGACCCTAAATTGCAGATATTTAATGTAACATGTCCCTCCTTACTTGTCGTAGAATGACGCGGCACTACAGTCTAAAAACCTAACCAATTCGTTACCAAAATGTATGCTGACATCTATACCTATGCTCACCCCAACTTCTAACAATATTAGAAAGATCAAAATATTCCGTATTTTAAGGTGTTTTCCCCTTCTTAGAAAATGTCATCAAAAAAAGTTACGGCAATGTAAATTCCAGACAAGCTACAGTAACAGTTAGCCAATCTGTTTCATAAATACGTCTTCACAGAAGCTTTCATAAGTAAAAATGTGTCACTTAAAATAATCCAAATACTCCTGTGTCATATCACAGCAAGTACTGCATGAAGCCTCCAGAGAAAATTCTTTGCATTGCCACAGAAATGTTCCCTGAATACAAAACAGTCGACAAAAATGTTTGTAGTTGTCATTGCTGTATATTGTTATGCCAGAAATAATCCTGTGAGTTTTGGGTTATAGAGCCAAACCGCCCTTCCATGCAGCATCACAAGCCACTATCAGACGTTTTCCTCCATAAAAATGGATGTGCTTCTCTTGAGTGTGCATTTTGGGAACACGGCCACATGCAGCATCATTGATCTCAGGTGAGCCTCATGGCGAGGAGGAGTGTGTGCTCTCATTCAGCTCAGCCCCCTGTACCCCCCCCAAAAAAAGAATGAGTTTGATCACGACCACTAGGTGGCAGCTTTCCTCTTTCACAACCTCTCCAAAATGTCCTCCCATACCGTTATCCTTTACATCTCTAACATCCAATAATCCAGTCTAGAAAACGTTCGCTATTATCAGCAAGCCCAAGATTTACTCTTCTAAACGTGTTTTAATTTATATCCCACATGAGTACATTTAATGGAATATATAATATTACAAATGGTGGATATGTGATGTTGTCATGGAGCTTTTTATTTCCTTTCCAAATTAATCTACTTACTCTCGCAGTACAGCCCCATTAGATAATTTATTTTGGAGCTAGCAGCCACAAAATCCTCAGAGAGACTGCCATGTTATACAAGGCTTGCTCTCCTCTAACCAGGCTGTTACATCATGTTTTACTACCTCTCATTTGGGATTTTTTTCCCACTCTTTTTTTCCCCCCATGGGTGAGAATTTATTACTGCTGCCTAAAAGTGAATTAGTTATTTAGTTAGCAGGACTGCACAAATACTGCCCTACTGATTACCATAAAACTGCGTACAGAGGTGGCATACAGTGGATAGAAAATGTCTACACACCCCTATATTCATATGATAGGTTTTGTGATTTAAACAAAAAAAAAAGATGGCCTTATTTCAAAAGCTCCGACCTTTAATCTGTACAATTAAATTGAAAAATATATTGTTGAGTGGGTCACACCCACCACAATCAAAAGTACACCTGATTAATCCCAAATAACCCCAAATTGGCTCAATGTTGTTGACCAAATATCTGAATTGTTTTGCGCAAAACAATGTGGAAATTTTGTTCAAATTTACCCAAGTATTAGATCGGTTTCTTTTTCACCCAAATTCTCTGTTTGACCCAACTATTTTTAGAGTGTATTTCATAACCCAACTTGAGACTTGGCAGATAAGCAGGGTTAGTGTAATTTTCTGTCTTGCACTCTCAAAGCAGTTTGGTTAAGAATAAACCAAATTGGGTCAAAACGGGACTGATCCAACTTTTTGGGTTATTCATTTGACCCTGCAAAACAATCTCCACCAATGTAGATGTTTTCGGAACAAACTCCCCCAAATTGGTTTGAATTGTGTTGGTTTCCAAATGGCGTGATCTCTTTGAACAGTGTGCGTTCTTTGCTTCAAAACAATGAGCATGTTGGGTTGGAGTCCAATATAGCTTTTGGTTGCGATCCAACTCTGTGGGTGAGAAGCGCAGACCTTTCCTTGTTCTTTCCCTCTGCTGCGCTTCGCAGGGCCTCCCGCGGTCATCCCGGGGCTTCCTCTCTGGGGACTTTCACTACCTCCACACAGGAGGAACATTACACCGCCTTCCTTTTTGTGTCTAACTACTTTACTCACCAACATGATAAGGCCCAATCATATCAGCAGTCCATTACCTAGTCTAAAAGGGGTGGGGGGGGGCTCACAAGGAATCCATTCTCTTTGGCTGATGATGATATTATGAGCGTTTTAGTGATGCCTTGATGCCATGTCCTCAGTTTTCCGGTGACTGCAGCGATTCACGTTAACTACTTGTTTGTTTGTTTTTTTTTAATAGGTGCTCACAGAGCTACTCGCTACAAAAGATATTTAAGCGTTGCACTACATTTAGGAGTACAATGCCTTGTCACTACAATGTGCACTCAAAGGTACTGCTTCTGTGCCCTTGAAATTTGGGCTCCATTTTTGTCCCAGGAAATGTATTCAAGCAATTACCCTGGAATGCAATAATTAGACCTGTGGGATACATTAGTGTAGATTGTACGTCATGTAGAGCAGGACATCTCAAACTTTCTTCAGCTAAAGGTCCAAATTAGTAATTAACCTTCTCCAGGAGCTCAAACCATTAAAAAGTAGGTGTTTGCATTGTTTTCTTTTTATGTTGGCGATGTTCGTTGGAATGATAAACAACAGAACCGACATGAATGAATTACTACACGTATGACTAGATTGCCCCTTTTTCACAGAAATTGTAAGATTGTTTGCCTCCACTAGCCTGGAGCGGAGACCAGCCAATGGCAGACCAAATATCGACAACCAACCTTTCATACCTAAAGTGCATGTGAGTCTTCATTTAGAGCTGTGAGACAGACATGATACCCACTAACTAAAGGATTGGAATTTCTTTGAACTACTGTATCTTCTTGCATATTATACAAATCTTCAATATGTGTCAGCATACGCAATATTAGGTCTTTTGCTGTATTTGATTCTTTGTCGTCTCTTTATGACAGCGACGTACATTAAAGGTTGAACAATTAAATGCCCTTTCAGTAGATGGCAGAAAATACATACTGTAATTACATTTTTATTACTGATGTTATTTCATGTTGTGCCCCGACATGATTTTCTACCATAAATAAGTGCCTTGGTTTAATCAAGGTTGGTAAATATTGCTTCGTTGTGAAACGCTTTTGCGTTTTCTCTGTTGACAATAGCTATCAGAAAATTCAACAAATTGCTTTATTAAAATAAGAGAAGCCTTTGAGAAACTTTTATCTGGCATACGGGCTTATTTCCTCCCTGACAGTGTGCAAGTGAAGATTACACACGTTGCTTGCTAAATTATGACACTCATTGAAAGCATATTTGTCTTTGTGTGCAATCTCATTCTCATAAAAGTGCCCTTTCTTGCTCTGCTGTTGATTTCATCCACCAGTCTTTGAGGTATAGAACAGCTGTCAACACCACGCCGGCAGACGGACGTAAGCATCATACTGCAGTGAGTAACTGTGTCGGCCGACCCATTGAAGCTGTTGCAACCAAAAAGTCATACAGCCTCGTCCAGGTGGGCACATTGTCCAATTGGCAACGCTCCATCCCCTGCTCTGTCATTTACCATCAGATTAATTTACACACTGGTGCTAAGTGGAGTTTCCTTTCATTCACGATTGTCCACAATGAAGCCACGATACTCTCCTAAATGTTGCCCTACAACAAATGCAGAATGATTATGCTAGCCTTTGGCAGCAGCAATTCAACTCTAGAGTCGCTACATGTGCTCTGATATGGTGCAATTGCCAAACACACACACGCAGACAAAAATAAAAAATGCTGGTTTGTTTTGCTTGTTGGGTCGTTGTGGATTTTGCGCAGATTGGGTTACTTTTACCCAAGATTGGGTTCATTATTTTAACCAAGCAGATTGGGTTGAAGATTGATAATTTTGCTAACACACTTGCTGGGTAGCTATGGATTTTGCGTAGATTGGGTTACTTTTACCCAAGGCTGGGTTAATTATTTTTACCCAGCAGATTGGGTTGAAGTTTAATTGATTTGCTAGACCATTCACTGGGTAGCTGTGGATTGTGAGCAGATTGGGCTATCTTTACCCAAGGTTTGGTTAGTAATTATTAATTCCAGCAGGTTGGGTTGAAGATTGGATTTAGGGGGCTGCAGCTCGTCGCCATTTTCGACAAATGCATCAATGTACCATTCTTTAAATAATCAGAGTTTTTAACCCCTTGTTACATCAAAGTTTTGACGCTACAAACTGGGTTAAATCCTGAACCCAATGAGCGGGCTTTAAATAACCCAGCATTTACTCAGTCCCTTTTGGACCCAATGTTGGGTTAGCTATTTCACCTAATTTGGGTTATTCTTGACACATCAGGTTTAAGAGTGCATATTGTTTACACCTTCATTATGTTAGTTCTTGCCATAGCTTCTGGAGAAACATTTAATGATGTTGTTGGGTAAGACCACTTTTGGATTGTTCCTGATGTCCTCCACTAAGAACTTGGAGAAAGACATGATTGCTCAATCAGAGTCCCAATGGCCATTGTCCTCACAAACAGGTCTGCTTTAATTACAAACATCCAAATGTGTCTTTTCCTCCTTTGAGTATTTTCAACATGATGTTAAGAAGGGATTTAAAACAAACAAACAAACAAACAAACAAAAACTTCAGTGCATTGTCATTCTATAAATTCATCACTCCATTTTCTTTACCTTTCTTTCCTGGTTGTGGGCCGCTTGCGCGTCTCCCAAACGACTGAGGAATCTAGCTGGGCTCAGTAAGCCTGTAGTATGCTAAAAAATGCGCGGTTTGTTTGTTCAGCTTCCATACATCTTAAGCGTTGGTAATTTTCCTCCAACTGCTTACACGTTCCCTTTGACTTTTTTAACCCCAGGATGACATGTTTGGATGTCGATGATGTCAGATACTTCAGGTAATCATCGGCGCACGTACCCGATGAAATAAGATGTTCACCTTCCATCGCAACGTCTTTGAGGTGGAAAGCAGATATTTATCATTCTCGCAGCTCAAAGTTAAAAAGCAAGCATTCAAAGTGAGGCGTCTTGAAAGCTGCTGTCGATCAAGTTCTAAAACAGCAGACGGGTGGATGCTGCTTCTCTAATCCACACCTGTCTAACTTTGATGCTCTGCTGTGGCCATTACAGCAATCACTGGCGACTGGTTTGTATCTCAGAGAATACGTTTAATGACACCCGAGTGTTTGATGAGAGACAGTGATGGCCGCTAGCTAGCCATTACAACAACAAGAGCTGAGCAGCGTTGCCATTGTTGATGTGTAGTGGTCGGCCTGTGCCCAATGAGAAAGCTTCTTGGCTCCCACACGGACTTTGATACTCGGGGACGATGGAGTTTCCGGATCTGTGGCACTGACCTTTTTCCACCAGCATGTTCTATGGTGATGGTTCAAGGCAAAAGCCATTCAACATCCCTCACTGGGACTATTATACTTGCTGAAGTAGTTTAAGTGGCCACTTGTGATGATTAGTTGTTTGCTCGAGAAAGTTAGCACACGACCTCATTTAAGGCTAAAGATGGAGAGCCTTGTTTTTGGTTCGCTAACTGAACTCATTTACATTGTGCAAGAATATTGATTTCCATTGCTGAACTTTCTTGAAAGACCTCTGACTAATGTAATAACTAAAACTAAAAGTCAAAAGAAAAGCCATTTGTTATCAAAATTAAATAAAAAAAAAACCCTTACATCTTACATTTATAAAACTATAATTACAGTGAAAACAGCCTTGATTTTTGTCTTTGTCAATTCATTTCATACATGAGCTTTATTTGAAATGTCTTTTTTTGGTATGTGTTTACCACCATGCAAAAGCAGTAGTGGTCAAACAGTTGTTTAGCAATTGTGGTTACATTTTTTTTGCTTTTATTTTTTTACTTTATTATATCACACAATGCCAAGTGACCTTTTTTTAAAAAAGATCTTTCACTCAAAAAATACTATATAAAATCTATTAACACTAATAAAATGCTGAACAAAAAAAATATAAAACTAACTAAATTGAAAAAAAAAACAAAAAAAAACATCAAAATGAAATAACTAACTAAATAAACTCTAATGAAGAATCCCACACTCTTATCATCCCAGCAATTTTTGGGCCAACCCTTGGCACCAATCATAAAAGAACCTAAAAGGTGAAGTGAGACACTTTCAAGATGTCATTCATGGACAGAATTGACTCCTTTGTGAGACAATTGAAATAGGCTTGACACATGCCAAGAAGCG
Organism: Idiotropiscis lumnitzeri; assembly: GCF_059441095.1. Taxonomy (NCBI): domain Eukaryota; kingdom Metazoa; phylum Chordata; class Actinopteri; order Syngnathiformes; family Syngnathidae; genus Idiotropiscis; species Idiotropiscis lumnitzeri. Next base: position 18,071,245 of record NC_142394.1, on the reverse strand, counting down.
CAACAAAAAATTCTGAATGTCCCCCATTGTTGTGTTTTGTCGCATTCTTCTTCTTTGTTACATTGTCATATTGTTATCATGGTATGATGTCACCCTATTTTCACGAATGACTAAGAGACCTCCAACCCACTTACATTTCATGATAAAAACAACCAGATTTGAATGTTACCGTGCGCTACAGTAAGCTGTTGGAAACATGGCTATCGATGTTTGTGATAATAGAAACCGGTGCAAGGTCTTCTGTGGGTCACATGACGTTGTGTACAAGAACGCGTCTCTTTATTTATTGACGACTGCTTCACGATCCATCGGCTGCTCAACGTAGTTGAAATTCCCTTTCATGTATTCCTCCGCAGATATTCCTGTGTCATAAACTGCTCCGGATCAGGAAAGAGTTAGCGAGCAAGCCAAAATACCTCACTTCTTTTCTTCCACGTATGCTGTCTGGAAGGCCCCAAAACTATCCGATTCTTAGGAGAGAAGGAACCGGCTGCGCGAAGAATGATTTCTCATGATTTGACATCCTTTTGTTTTATTTCAGCCTGACCGCCTACAGGAGTTTTCCTAGGTAGAGATAAGGTTTCCACTTCATGCCTCAGTGCTCAGCTCTTTAAAATCTGACATCTGTATAATGAAGGAAATGGGGTGTCCTCCCAACTTACAGTCCTGCACTTATTCACACCAAACTCGTCTTCAACTGCTTCATCGCATCTTAAAAGCATTTCATGTTTTTGTAAGGTGAGCATGAGGTGATTAACAATTCTATCTGTCAAACTGCAATGAGATGCGACAAGAAGTTGATATTCATGGCATTTCTTCTGACTTGACTCTTGACTGACCTGCTGTATTTCAGGCCAATAAAGAGATTCGCAATTCCCATTATTTCACTCGCTACCCGTGTTCCCTCGCAGCGAGAGAACCTTAAGCATAGAGGCAGCAACGCCTACCTGCGCAGCTCAAAATGTCATTTATTACAAGTAATGATCTCAACTCAGTCATTGTTCAAGAAGGACCTTTTTCATGCATATATTTCCCCACTCTAGATAGCACATTCGATAAGATTAATGTATCAAATTCAGTTGCGCTCACATGCATTCAGCATTCAACTCATTTGTTATGTTGACACCCTTTGACGGGAGGGTTGGAGTCCATTTCCACCGAGATTGGAATAAGACAAATGAAGTCGTCATTAACCGATACACAAAGTTATGTACAGGAGCAGCAGTTGTGGAAACACAAAAACAGGAAGTGGTTTCTTTTGCAGTGAACCAGGATTATAATCGTTTTGGAATTTTTATAAAAAGAATTTGAATCATAGTTTTTGTTTCATTTTGACTTTCTTTTTCCTTTAATTGAGTTAGTTTTAATTGTTTTTCAGAGCAAGTTTGTTATTTTCTATTTTTGTTTTTATTAGCTTTATTATCAGTTTTAGTTTTATTTCCATATATGGAGTATTTGTTGAGTGCTAACTTTACATTAAGAAAATTAAAGCACGATTGTCAAACAACTGTTTGACCATCCTTGTTCTGTCGAAATAGATGTTCAGGAATATCAAAAATAAATAGCCTCCATTTCAAATTAATACCAAAAGAGAAAAATGCACATTTGTGAAAAAGCACTTTTAATTTCTAATTTCACTTTTAAATTATAATTGGGGATATTGGGCACACATGCACTGATGATTATAATTTCAGTGGCGATTAAGCAACATAAGTAAGTGAAGGGAGGAATTCCAAAGCAATTATTTCTAAGGAAAAACATTTAAGCCTCAACCTAAGTTGCGTAATAGTCCTTTCCTGTATTTCTGACTTGTTTGGTTTTCCTTCAAGCCTTTCCTGCCATTTCTTTCCACTTACAGTAGAAGTCAACTTTTCCTGCCGGTGTCTTGCTCCTCCTCCCCCCTCGCTCAGCTGTATAAGAGAACTTCAGTTTGCCCCAGTCAGCCCAGAAACGCCTTGATCGCAGCAGTCTGCTCTTTATTTCTTCCAGAGATTTGCGCCACTATGTCCTCAGGAGTGACTTCAGGTGAGTCCCGCATCTATATGAGCCATTAGTTTTCAAGTGGTGCACTGATGGGGATCAGATAGCCATTTTGGAAGCAGCGGCCCCCAATAGAAGTGTTCTCCGGCAAGCTATAAGCGATATTTGATGTTCTTAAAACCTATTTCTTGCTCAGTCACATCATATTTAAACTGTGCTACACTTTTGCTTTTTTGCCCACCTCGCATTTTGTTTTATAACAGCTGTAATGTTTCATATTTCACATTTTTTTCTCCTTTCATTTTTATGTGCACTGCAGTCACATTTTTTGTTATTCAACAAGAGCAGATTTTTCTTTTCCCCAAAAATTGTGCTCATATATTTAGATACCAAATGGATTTGTCAATGTCTTACCTTCAGTATAATCCACACGGAACTGAATTCTCCTTTCAAAGGAAATTGTAAGTAAGCTTATCTTGTCATGTTTGATGGCAATTGCATAAAATGTCATTTTACCGCAGCCCAAGGCTTCCAATTTAGCTTTGCTCCAGATGTTATTATCAACATAACACCTTTAACAGTTTGGATGTTTCACCACCACATACTGTAGGTGTTTTTTCGTCCACCTCCACACCGACCAAGCTAACTTCCAGTGTAGGCTTAAGCTTTTATTTCAGCTCAACCTCTATGACCCCCAAAACACCATAAGTGAACTTTTAAAAACAACACTGCTTACTTAATACTCATTAAATATAAAAATGGTTGTGAGTGATGAAGAATCCTCCTCGCACTCACACTCTTTGCTAATTTGTCATCATGTAGTGTCACATTTTCCGTGCAGACTTGGAGCTGGAGCTGCACGATCTGCTGCAAGAGTTCCAGGATGTGGTGAAGGAGCTGCAGGCCCCCCCCCAAAGCAGCCTACATGCATACAAGCACGTGCTGATGGAGGCCAAGAGCCGCACGGCACTGGGGGACGACAGCGGGGTCGAAGACTCTGATTACAGTAAGAAAAATGATCAACCTCTAAAATCCAATATTAATACGTGCTGGAGGAATTGTCCTCCTTGATAATTCCTCCAAGCGTTGTCCAATTAATTTGCATTGGGTGAATGGTACCCGAGCACACCATCCATATACCCCTTGAATAATAATGCCTTTTTGCAGTATAATAGTCTTTGTATTTCTTTTCTTGCTGTTATGCAATTACCGCCGGTCATGAGACAAGAAACAAGTGTCTTTTTGCTCCCTTGTGTGATCGTCTTTGAATGTGTTTTGACCTCTAATGTTCCGCAAGGGAGGCTTGTGACAAAAATGAAATCTTAGGAGTCACTGGATGCATTTGCAATGATTTTGCAGCATGCAGAGTAACAACCAAAAAAATGAATACAACCTTAAAATAATATATTTTAGATCAACGTGATCTCCGTGTGTTTATTTAGCAGCATAAGGTTGGCATAAAATAAATAGCAATGACTGCGGTGCATTTGTGTCGTGAAGTTCCCTTAAGTGGGACCTCTAAGGGGGAGTACTAAATGTTCATTCTTTAGATCAGGGGTGTCAAACTCATTTTTGTGGACGGGCCACATCGTAGTTGTGGTTTCCCTCAGACTGTGAACCCATATAAATTGATTGGAAAGCCAGTTTTGAAATCAGAAGCGAGTAAGTAATTGTTCAACAATTTATTTTAAAAGGGGATGATTGGTAAGATAAATGGCAATATCTCATATCTCAGTGTTGTTAAAAGTGAAGAAAATATGCTAGAAACAGGAAGTTGATGCAGATCATTTGCCCTTTGCGGGCCACATAAAATGAGGTTGCGGGCCAGATCTGGCCCCCGGCCTTGAGTTTGTTACCTGTGCTTTAGATGTTGTTGAGATTGTCATACTGGTTCAGGAAAATGCTATTGTGTGTCATTTTGATATTAAAACTAAACCAAATTTCTCATTTGAAACTTTGCATCAATATTGAAGAGGCGATGGATAAAGGTGCCTCTATATGAATTTGTTTCATCATGGTCCCGCCCTTCTGTTAATTATCCCCTCTCATTTTTGTCCCTCGTAGGCAGTGAAGCATCTTTGGGCAACAGTTTGAACACCAGCGAGGAGGAGCTGCACAAAGTGGGCTTAACGCTGCCACCAAAAGGTACTGGAGGGGTCTTTCAGTTCCGCATATCTCAATCCAGATCATTCTTGTTCTCCCTGTGATCACTATCATGTTTAGCACGAGAAGTGGTGTTGTTTGCGTTTTTTTTTTTTTTTTTTTTTTTACACAACAGCAACAACAGTCTGTGGCTGTGGTGTCTCCTCCAGGGCCTTTTGTGTCATGTCACAATGCTTCATCTTGTATAGGTGCAAATGCAGATGTATTCGGCTGCATACGCATACACAGCGAGGGCTGTTACATTTCAATGGAAGCAAACAAGGGCGACCCGGAGGGGCTCCTTCCTTTGATTCCACGTCAGAAAGTTATGCAGACAGATCCCTGTGGGAGGTTGTGATTTGTCAAGTTTTGGGGATGAACTTTAACTCAGTTTATATATATATATATATATATATATATATAATAAAGAAATAAAAAAAGAATATTTTCCTTGTCTAAAAGCAGTTCATCTGATATTCTGTTACTTCATAGCAGTCTCCAATGGAAATACCAAAGAAATAAGCTGTGCTTCAAAATCTTTCCAGTCCTGTGTTTTTTTTTTCTTTTTTTTCTTCTCTAATTCCTTTTCTCTCTGTCCTCCTTTTGCAGCCAAGCTGGGAGACACAAGGGAGCTGGAGAGCTTTATTGATGTGTTGGACCGGCAACTTGCTGGTATGTAGTTAAGGAAATTAGAGCTTCTATCACTATATCTTTTTATTTATTTATTTTTGTAATTCTTCACTGACACACTTACACACTAAAAGTCGCAGTAGTAGTGTGTGAAAACACATACATAGTGTTCCATCCTCATTCTTGGAATCACTTCTTTTACTGATTTACTAAGAAAACAGGCAGTAAATTTTGTATTCACACAAACAGATTGTGGCATAATTGGTAACAGGTGTAAAAGTGGTGAGGAATGGCCTCTTTAAAAGATTGGTTGTTTTTTTTCCCCACATCAGGTATAGCTTGGATGTGTTCACCGAGGAAAATTTGAGAAGCACATTACAAGGACAAAATGAAATTTCGAAGCAAAAGAGCATTAGTCATTTTCTGAAAACAAATCTCTCATATATTTGAAAATCGACAGACCAAAGAAAAACATCCCAATAAAATTGTTATGCTATTAAGGAGCTGCTGTCCACTCCTCAGTTAAAGTTAAATTACAACCAGCATTTGTTTGTTTAACCTAAATTATGTATTTTCTTCTTATATTTTCACTTATTTTTGTGCTGTACTGTATCTATTTTCAACCACACGCCGATTAAAATGAGAAAATATATTTGACTATAGTAAATTATAAATGTTATAGTTGGAGGCTGGAACGGATTAATTGACTTTCGTTTCATTTCAATGGAAAAATGTACCTCAATTCACCAGCATTTCAAGTTACAAATGGGGTCACGGAACCAATTAAGTTCGTAAATTGAGGTACCACACCGTTTTTTTTTGAGCCAACGACTTTAACCAGTGGGCAGAGGCGAAGTCACGTACAATACGTGCAAGTCATAAGTCAGTTTCAAGTTTTAACCTTCAAGTTTCAAAAAGTTCAAGTTCCGGTGGGCAAAATCATGCAAGTCATGTCAAGTCCACACGGAATTTTAATCAAGCATTAGCAAATTCCAAGTTATAGAATTTTACTCAGTCGCAACATATATTCGCATGATGTGTTCCTTTAACTGTGCTGCGCGAAATGCCCGCGGAAATGTTTCTTGATGATTTTTCCTCTCCTGTGAGCAGCAAAGCATGACTGTTGCATGACGAGTCCTGTCATCACAAAGATAATTAATATTACAAATAAATCATTACACAGTTTTAACGTCACATTTACGTGAGATCGAATCTGCTGGCTAAGCATCATCCTCATCCCTTTTTCTCTCGCAGAGATGTGAAGAGCCCCGTCGAGGGCAGGAGAAAAGAGGCTGCAGGGGGGGGGTTGGGGGGGGCAACACGGCCGACTGTCGCCGAGCAGAAGGACGGATCCATACCAAAGCACATTTGAGGGAGTGGGCCCTGCTCTCGCCGCTTTAGGGGAAAAGTTTAGGATCAGAATTAAAAGGATGTTTCATTGGGGAGAAAAAAAATGGCACGAGACCCCCTGACGACGTTGCGTCCTTGTCCGCGAGACGATGAGCCCGCAGCATCGGCTTCAAGATGTGTGACATATTCCCAAATCTAGATAAAACCTCCATCTGTCAGCCAGAAGAAGTCTGCCTCCAGTCCTCCGAATATGTTTATGCCTCATTTGAAATTCCCAACTGCACTAAACCAGGAACTCGCCCCGATTCCTCTGGCATGCTTTCTTTTTTTTTTTTTTTTTTTTTTTTGAAGGCGGTTTTGTGTAGCAAAACTATGCAGCACTTTACTTTAACTTTAATTCCCTGCTGTGTCATATCAAAATGTCATTTATATGCTGTTGTTTTCACTGTACAGTTCTTGTTATTGCTCTTTTTGTATCAAAGGTCATGAAGGTGAATTGCATGGAGTGTATAAATAAAGCTTCATTTTCTACGACTTTTTGCCTTTTCGTGCCCTTTAAGTCGATATAAAACTACATTGGATTTAGTTTCTAATAGAAATTGTGACATTTTTCATCGCAAACATTTTCAATGTATACTTGACAAGAAAGAACATTCAATGTGGCTTCACCTTTGCTGCGGTGTGATTTTTGCTGCAAAGTATGAGAACAAAGTAGATGTCTGATGTCTGCCGCACCCCCTCAGCCAATCTTCATTGTGTGCACTGTACCTTCGCTTCCTGTATATGCATTCCGACGGTGCTTTGAGTTTCACTTCTGCCAACGCATCAGGAAAGCCACAAATTTAGCTCTGACAGCTTGAAGGGGAAGTACGTCAAAGGCGCTGCAAAACAACAATGCGTTTTTTTAACTTTGTTCTGCAACCAATGTAGGCTGCGACCTCCGCTCCAACTCTGGAGACAGAATGTTCTCCCGAGATTGTAAGGTTTGCAAAAAAATACATAAAAAAATAAACTTGATCATCAGCAACCATACATTGTAATAGAAGCACCAAAAATTAAACAAGACTCGATTTAAACAATTAGATAATAATACAACTAATAATAATTCTTTTATTGACATAACTTTTTTTTAAATAGTGACAATTCAGTTTGGTACTAATAGTCTTTTGTAAGTTGGGGCAATGTTTTAGATAAAATATTATTACGTGTAAGAAGAAGCACGCTTACTAATGACCTAACTAATGAAACAACACCAATCTGGTCCCCCCCCCCCACAATATGCCAACTAAGGATCATTTGCTTCTCAAACGAGAGCCTGTCAGCTGAAAGCCGTCACAAATGCCATGGCCCGGCTGACATATTTACCGGTGTGGAACTACTTGTTGCCAGTGGCCAGAGGAAAGAGGTCTGCTTATTTAAGATACTCTCCCTCACTGTTTGTCTTATTAACAGCCATTCGCTTCACAGAGTATGCCTCCTTTCTGAACTCTGTCCAAATATTGCGAGACAGAAGCCGGTGCCGAGTTCTAAAAGGGATGAGAGAGAGTCTCGTCATGGGGAAAAAAATATATCTTCTTCTTAATAACATTCTTATTACACTTCCTATTCTTAAATAGCACTAATATACATAATAATAATTCTCAAGGTTCTTCAAGCAGTTTTGATTTGCCATTTGCTGTAACTTATCTTTTAGCAGAGCATTTAGGATGATGAGGATTCTGGCAAAATGTAACCTCATCTACAGATGCTACGCAATCTCACAAGGGGTGGAAGCTACCCAGCAATTCACGTCGTCTTTCTAAGAAAAGGCCTCTTCCAAGCATTCAAAAGTCAATTGCCTGGAAAAAAAAACTCTACCAACGGACTTGTTTCAAACTAAAAGTATGCAAAAGTCCAAAGATGACACATCGGACCGGAACTTAAGTGAAGCGGTGCAGTTAAATCGGATGATAAGGACAATATAATTGTTTATTCTAATTAAATACATAAAAAAAGAACAAGACAAACTGAATAACAATCATAGCACTCGCCATATGAAGGTAATCATTTACTTGGGTAATTATGCAATCAGGCTAAATTAACAAACGTAACAAAATAGAAATGTTAAATCTTAACGATTGTAATGTTAAACATTACGTCCTCACCAGATCATGCCATGATGGCCGAGTGGTCTAAGGCGCCGCGTTCAGGACCCAGTCTCCCCAGGAGGCCTGGGTTCGAATCTCGAATTTCCCCATTGTGGGACTAATAAAGGGAATATTATTATTATTATTATTATTATTATCTACGGAATGTTAAAAATACTGTAACGAATTGGCCGGGAGGATTGTGGGAGAAGGAGATAGAGCGGACTGTGATGAGAGGGAGGGAGATCCGTGTGTAATGATGACGGGTTGCTCGTAGTTGGCGGTGTAGTAACGATAAAATAAACAGATCACTAAATCCCTGACGTTGAGTCTTTTGAAGACGCTACTTTCAAACACAAAAGCGCTGAAGTTCAATGTTGTAGTGTTGTGGCTTTTGCAGTCGTGCCGAGGTTCAGTGTTTTTGCTTTGTGGAGTTTGCAATTGTTGTGACCTTTCTCAGTCACCATAGACCTTCAGTTTGGGCTAAAGTTTAAGGCAACCAAACTCAATTTTGCATGTAATATGAAACACATCTTGACCTATATACAAAAACTTCTCGACCATAAATGCAAAACAATAAAGCGCTGCATGACAGGAACTGAACCTGCGTGAAGAAACAGAGTATGTCTGGAACCTTGTAAAGTCAAGATCCATATTTAACGACACAAGAAAAACTCATTAATTCAATTACTACCTCTCTGACAGAATAAAAAAAAAAAAACAGAGCGCTATTCCATTTGTCAGACATACAACTCTTTCCTTAACATTCATATTGGCTGTCATTTCCTAATGACACGTCCAGTGAGTGTCGATGAATGTACAGCTGTTAACTATGCACTTTGAGTCATTCATCTTGCGTGGAATGTGATGTAACATATCAGCTTCTGGAATGGGAACACTCTCCGACTGTTTATCTGCTAATTATAATGCGTTTAGAATTTGATTGGCAGACCCTGAAAGGAAGAGGTCACCGTGTCAGCCACTCATCTTGTTTAGAGACAGCCTCGAGTAAATGATGAAGGAACTGAGTTCATCAGTGGATAAATGAAAATGAATTGATGCTATGATGAGACCGGAGACTGCGGCTTCAGCCTCTGAACGGTCCTGAGAGATGAAGATATAATACGTATCACTCCCTTCACCAGTGGACTCGGCCATCTTGGTAATTAATGTCACACAGACTTAAAATCTGCACGCACGTTGATGGTTAGTTGGGAGCAAGTTAGCAACCTAATGAAGATGTAATTGAGTACAGCAGAGAGGAGACACTTATTATCAACAGACGAGGAGTAAATGAAGTCGAGATATGGCCGGCGCTGTGGGCCTATTGTGGCCGCGCAGCACACACCCACACACGCACACACACACACGCATCGATTTTCACAGATGCCTGAGAGGATTCGCTCACAGAAAGTTGCATGAGTGGGTTGAAACACTAAAATCTGTTCAATTTACCATGGCATCAAAATGAGCTTTTTATATATTGAGACGCCGCAGCAAACATCGTGTTCTGATTCACAGCCGAACGAATGGCTGATGTCAGCCACAAAAAGCCTGACTGTGGCTTCCACAACAAATAACACTTTTGGGTAAAACACTCGTTATGAAATTGAGGCATATAACCATGATGTTCCCATTTAGTGAATACTCATGCTTTGTAATTATATGATCTTTCCCCCCCTGGATGTTGGGAGAGTAAAGCCATCACTTACAGTATCTCATCTTTCACGGATGACATAACGTTTCAACATGACGGAAATTGAATCGATTGTTCCATCTGCTCCTTTGTCAAAATCAAATGAGAGAACACATTTTTCCTGCTGTAACTGGTGTTTGAAAAAATTCAGGAAGTCTCCTAGATTGGAAAGTATCATGAGAGCATAAGGTAATGTAATTTCAGGATATTCCAGAAGTTAAAGGGGAAGTCAACCCCAAAATTTTCTTCACAAGAATATGTTCTGTGCAAAACCACAAGTTGAAACATGGCATTCTGATGAATATTCCGTCAGTTAAGCAGTAAAATCCACCCGTCTTTAGCCGTACAAGAAGGCGGCCATTTTGTCACTTCTGTCGACTGAAAATGACATCACAGTTGCTCAGGTTTCAGATAACGACCAATCTTGGGTCAGCCTCAGAAAACGTGACCCGTGATTGGTCGTTCGATCAAACATTTCATTAGAAGGAATATTTTGGGGATTGACTTCCCCTTCTAATTGTCATCATATTAATGTTAAACCCAACATTTTAGCCCTGGACAGTGTTGTGGGTTTATGGATTAAGGGGTTGAGTGTTTGTTTAGAGTCGATGCAGTCTAAAGAGTCAAGATTTGGGGTTATTGATTGAATTATGGCTTGGTTGCGTTAAACATACATGTTAAGGTTAGCTTCGAGCGTTAAGGTTCGGGCAACCATTCACACTAGCATTTCCCCATGCTACCTGCACAAAAGTCAGATGAATGTTTATGATACTTATTCAAAACAAAATGAACATTATTTAAGATCGAAGATCTCACGGTAGAATGCTAGCTATGGTGATGCAATAGAAACTTTCACCAAATTCCAATGTTTGTAGATAATGTAAATGCAAAATGCACCTACGGCACTTCACTTCCTGTTTTGCTCTCAGACTGTCCAGACTTCATTGTATGCAACAGGAAACCAGCGTACTCTTTTCTGGCTAGATCATTTCAAAGAATGTGAGTCACGCAGCCTGCACCATTACGTCACTTGCTGAGTGAGTGGGGATTTCACGGCATTCTTCCTCTTTTAGACAAAGCAGACCATTTACTTGAAATCACTACTGAACCCTTAACACTATTTACAACACTAGTTTAAATAAAGACCTGTTGACCATTTAAAATATTGACTGAGGAATCTACTAGCGCTTTGTTACTTTCTTTTTTTTTCCGTGGACTTGGTTTCTTAGCAGATTTAGGGGTTTTGTTCGTTTAAGGTGATAGCAGAAATTTAGCATTAGGGGTATGGTTAATTTTATTTGACTCACGCAGATAAATTCACAGGTGTGTTTATCAATAAAACACCCATTGGTAAGACCTCAACTTCCCTTCACTTTCTGCTCAACATGCAGACCACCACCCATAGCCTCTGTTCTAGTAATTTTGTGAAGGGGCTGTTATGTTATTGTTGGGTTCTTTCAAGGTTAGGGTTATCTTAGATTATTATTGATTAGGGTGAGGAATCTTTCAACAAGAGACAAGCACTTTAGAACAAATTGGCCTGCAAGTCTGTGATATGAGAAAAGTGACGAAGACGTAAGGCCCGTGTGTTGCCCCGCCCAATGACGCAACGGCGTGTCGTCTAACATGAGAAGAAGACATTAGTGGAATGCCATCTGATGGTGAGCGCCAGCCGATGCAGCTTGATAGGAGAAAGGCCCGCCTCAGGAGACGACGAATGAGCAGGCAGACTAGCCGTGAAGCAGTAAGATAATATTTTGAAATATGATTGCAGTTATAGACAACAACAAATAGCCACGGCTGTGAATCTTGCTGTGAAACTTCCCATCAGAGCCGGAACAAGCACCTGGAGAAATGAGGTGTCACACGTTATAGAGGTTTTACGGTATACCATACAGGCCCGATAAGAGTGCAGGAGGGATCAAACGTACTTGTTTCCGACTTTGTTATTTGCTGCTTGCGCACTCTGGGAGCACACAGGCTTTAGCCTCAGCAGCCTCCACTATCTCAAGACCATACATCTTAAAGATCATTACGTAGGCGACAGGCAGTTTTAGGCCTGGGGCTGGTGGGCCTGTTTGACTAAATAGACTATAGACTGCAGAGATTCTTTACACGTCCAGATATAAAGCAACCATATTGTTGTTGCTTTTAATGACCAGGACTTGATTTAAAATGTTCACCTGCAGGTTAGTTGAAAAAAAAACAAACAGGTTTTTTGTGTGCATGGGATCAGGCATTGTATCAGACAAACCAACAAATCATTGAAAAATAATAATAATAAAAAAATGAAATAATAAAACATAAAACCTGGCACCACTGGGTGCTATCAAAGTGTAAAGTGTATTATACGCTCAGAATTATTCCAGTGCTGTTTTGTTGATGCCATGCCTTGTTGTTTCTTTGCTCTGTGGTGGCCAAGAAAATAGTACAGTGACTACAATATTCCACTTTTTATTGGTACTTGCTGTATGAATGACTTGGCTCACTTACTTCTGCCTAACAACACGCGATGTCACCAGAAAAGAAGCTGACCAATTCGATCAATCCGTGTTGCTACTTGTTTGTTGCGAAAATGTACTCTGATTTCACACGTCCTTTGTGATGATTTTCTGCAGTGCATTTGCGGAATTTCAGTGAAACGCAACTTTCAGTTTGGCTCAATTAATTTTTTTTTTGTGTGTGAAATCATGTGTTACTGCTTGCCTGTACTAAAGCAAACCCTGCAGCATGAATAATATCTCTCTCTCTCTCTCTCTCTGAACTGGATTCGTTGAAAATGATAAAACAAGATCAAACCTGCGAGGTTCAAAAAGCTGATTTTTTTTTTTTTTAAAGAAGAGCTGATCATAACAGAGGTGCTTCTTTATGAAAACTTGAAACATACAATACATCCTTAGCCTTGAAAATAGAATACATATTCATTAAACCCACAATAAGTTTATAAGCATCTTTCTACAGTTTTTGTGATTATTGCAGATTCTCAAATCTATTAAACGAGAAATACAGAAAATCCTTAATGACAATGCTCATTACAACACTGTAAACGAAACATGAATCACAAACCGGTTAACGGAAGCAACAAAACACGCAATTTGAATGGGTGCCAACACCCCCGGTGAGGACTGTATGTACACCAATATTTTTTTACTCTGGACAAAAAAAGTCTTAATATTAATTCCCATATTGAGTAAAAAATAGCAAAAAACTGAATTAAATGGAGGAAAAAGTCTAAAAAAAATAGTACAGTTGTAATAAGTGACCAATACACATCAAGGTGATGTGTCATAAAGAAGAAGAGAGTTATTCTGTCACTTCTGAGCTGAGCATCCATTAAAACATCTATATCTCACACATACTGTACCTACACACACACACGTGCACGCGCCTACCTTGACGCACATGCACGCACTCACACACACACCTGCAGCACCCCAGCAGGTTACCCTACTGTAATTTGGCACCTCCATTGACCATTTCCAATGCTGACTTTGTCTTCAGCGGCATGAAAACCCTCTAAGGTCTTCCTTCAACTGAGCCTTGACTGATGTCACTTCCAAAACACATAGACAGTCAAGTGCAAAAAAAAAAAATCTTCACTGTTGGTGGAAGTGCTCTCATAAGTGGCCTATTTTTCTGTCGATGGTGATTCTTGTGACAGTAAGTTTGGGCTAATTTCTGGGAGCTTTCTGATGGCACAGGAAGTTTGACCCTGATGCCCCTCTTGTTGCAGTTCTTCCCCATCGGTCCAACAGATGTAATGATATATAGCCTCTTCACAGGCACATGTACCCTCCCAAAAAAAGCGTCCACAGAGGCGATGGAGTCCACCGAGCCAATAGTCGGTGACATCTGCTCTGCTGCAGCAGCATATGGGAGAAGTAAATGGCAAAAACAAGTTGCCCTCCCATGACATTTGCTTCCCTTTGATAGTTCACTCACAGCTCTACCACTCAATTTTAGCCCACTGCTCATGTGCGTGTGTGTGTGTGTGTGCGTGTGGAAACTAACCTCCCAGTGATGCAGACAGATCAGAAGCCGGCAGCATAATTTGAAGAACTAACTTAGAGGGCTTGACTCGATCACCTTCAATTAGCTCCACGCACTTGCATTTGTGCGTCACAAATTCAATGATTTTGTCTTTACAGACTACTACACCGAATTTGGAATAAAACAATTTGGATGTGAAGTGTTGATTTTCATCTTTAAGAGCTTTCATGAAAATATGAGTCGTGATTCATGTGTTCGCAGCTTGCCTCTTTGAGAATGTGTTAAGCTAAAGCTTTTGCTAGGCTAAGCTAGTGCTAACTCAAGTTTATCTACTGGAACAAGTTTTCTCAAAGCAATGCCATTTTTAGAACCAGACGATGAGAATTTGTCTCAGAAGTGCAGGTGGAGTTCCTGGGCCCAACTGGAAAACAAGTACAACACTAAACCAAAGTCTTTTATAGCAAAGGTGACGAGGGTTTTCTCATGTTTGGGAGAGGTTGAACCAATGCACATTTTACAGGTTGAATCAGTGCCAATTAATGCTGTGATGAGCTCACAGTGGTTTCACATTCATTTTGAAATCTATTCTGTGCTCAGTGTTTGTTGTCATTCATTGATTTTTGACTGACTAGGATTTGTCTGTTTTTTCCAGTATGTATAATATTTCAATTATTCTTATTTTCCTGTAAATTATTTTTGTCTTCAGAAACTACAGTTATTATAAAACTACTATTTTCAAAGGTTCAACAAGTTCATAAATACATTCCAGATACTGTCTCAAACATGACGGAGGTAGGCAGTGTTATGACATGCACATGTATGGCTGCTCATGGAATATTTTCACTCATTTATTCATGATAAAACTACTGAATTAACAACATGGATTGTGAATTATATAGAGCTTCAATCTCATCTCAAGCAAGTCAAGGTGGACGGGACAAAAGAACCGGGCTCCAGATTTTTTGGACGGCAAATGTCCGAATACTTTTCAACAGTGGTTGGTACGTCAATGCATGAGTCATCATACTGCCATTATTTCAGGCCGACCCAGTTTGTCCGAGTCGTTGGAAACAGCCAATCGGCGTTGAGATGTGCACCATACTTAGTGAAAAAACATTACGCTGATGCAATTGTGGCAGAAATCTAACGTCATATGTGTGTGGTATACCTTTCAGAGACATCATCCCAAATTCATTTTATTTCACCAATCCCCATGCCATGTGTTTGTCTCTGTGCCGTTTTAATTTTTTTTTCTTTAGCTTCATGTCTGCTTTTGCCATGCCAGCGCATGACGTAGAAAGTATATTCTCTATGGCGATTGTCTGATTCTAACGAGGGACGGACTGGGCTCCCGTGCTGACTGACCGATTGATGTGCCACACAAAATGCATTAAAAAATGAATTCCTAAAAAACATGACATATCTTTATCAAACCAGAAAGTCTACACTACAGTCTTGTTTTGTTTCTAATCCTTTGTGATGGTGTGAAGGGCAAAAATATGTCCAAATTCTTCTGGACATGCCGGTAAATTATATTCACAAAATTGAAGCAAAAGAGAAAACGCTTGTACGGTGACTAATGTAATTCATGTAACGTTTCAATCAGGGTTGCTATAACTTGGTTTACCACAGCGCCCCCAGTGGCTGTCAGCGGTAACTACACATGGTAGCATACCCATTGACTTGAGTAGTCAATTCAAGTAAAATTTACACTATGTGCAAGCTGATTTAAAATTGAGATGCCACTGGCGAACTGCGACAAATCATCATTAAAGGATTACTGTTAATGTTTCAGCAGGTTGACTCCATCTGTGTATTTTTTTTCCTCTGAGTTTTCAAGGAGGTGTGACCCATATAAGGCAGGATAAGAATAAACAAGATGACTCATACAGATCAACCCGTAAGCATCTCCCCTCACATAACCCCTTCTCTCTTTCTGCAATGAGCACGTTTTGTGATGATCTGACCAGATTGGGATTTTCACTCTGCTGCCCTCCAATTGCAAAGTCAAGGTTTTAATAGAATCATGTTAAGGTACCACAAAAGACTGATGGAGTTTCAAGTGGTCACATTGTCTCATTGTTCTTTTCGACACTTTGGGAGGTAATTTGCGACGTGCTATGACAGTTAATGGAAACTGTCGGTTTTAATGACAGAATCAATAACTCCAGTTTTCTCCCTGAGAATAACGACAAATTAAAAGATGCAACGTGAGTATGTCCATCAATGCAATCGCTGCACCATCTCCCATTGCTGCAGCACTACTTTGCATGAATTACAGTAAAATGTAGAGTTATGCACACAGGCCCCAAGCTGTTAGGCCCTTTCTCAAAGGAGGGAGGGAGAAAGAGAGAGCGCAGCGAGGTAGGGAGAAGGAGATGGAAAGAGAGGATGAGGGAGGTACAGCAAGGATGTCCCGAGGCTGAGACTTGCTCTTCTCTGTGAGAATATTTCTCCTTCTACTCATTCAAGTGGAAATTATAGCAAGTCCTAAAAAAGACAGGATCCAAATGACAAAAGTGTGAAACTTTCTATTCCTTTTTTTTTTTTTTTTTTTACTGTTTTAATTTGGTACATGGCACAATCAGCATGTATGCATCTGGTATACATAAATAAATATTAAATATTTCATGCATAAATATACATATAGAGCTTTTACAAAGACGTCTTGGAGTGTTGTTGGTGAGGGTTGTTCTTCTTGGAATTATTTGTGTTTGGTGCTTTTATGTATATCTTTGCAAGTGGGAATGATATCTCCATAGAAGCCCTATACATATATGTATGCACGCCCATATTTATATATATATATTGAAAGAAATACAAGTGTGCACTGATGTAGGTTCTCTCAGTGCAACCAGGCCACTGACTGCTGCTGTTGAAGAGGAAGTCTTACAAAGTCCACACCAGTTAGTTCAGTTGTTTCTTTAAGCTATCCTTTTCTCTTACATGTAAAATAATAGATTTACTTTATCATTTTGAAGCAAAATTAGACATATAGAATTGAAAAAAAAATCTTTTAAACAAAAGTGCTATTTCGCAAAGACAGACACCAAGAGACGCAGCAGAAACACGACTGGTGGTCAACCAAAATCAACAACATGGAAAATGTATTCCGCCTTGACCAGGACCCACAAAAATGCACACTGTACAACCTACTCAAAAATAAAAAAAAAATAATTGTGTACGCACGCGCACTCACATGTTCACTCCCTCACCTCTCATTTTCCTCACTGCACACGAGCAGCATGTGTACGTGCACACTTGGTTTAGATCAGATCAGATATCTTAACAGGTAAATTGGCTGTAAAAGATGCACTTTCTTAACAAAAACAATCACAGTAACAAAGCATTCGTCTCCAAGCCAGAGCTGTCCTTGGCAAACCCTTTGACGAAAACTAACCCCAAAAAAAAGATGAAACCATTCATGTTGAGTTGCAAACAGGAGCAAAAACCAACAAAAAAAAGTTGCCCCAAATGGGATTTAAAATCTCTACATCTGCATATCCGCTAATTTCTCATCCTGGTGTCAGTCTTTCTGTCAGACTCCTCTCGGTATAGTCTCTTGGAAAAGAAACGATGAGGGAAAAAAAAAAAAAAAAGAGCAAGCTTTGTAAGGCATTGAAATCAAAAGAAAGAAGCAATTAAAAACATGACGCGAGTATCAACATTGAGGCCATTGTTCTTTATGTGTCTCCCTCAGGAGGAAGGAGGATTTGGGAAATTAAAAAGCACTTTTGTTTGTTTTCATTATGAATTCAAGAAAAAAAAAAAAATCAGTGGCTATCTTCTTAGTCCGCTTAAAAGGCTTTTTAAATGATGATTTTTAGAAAAAGAAAAAAAAAAAGGACACAACACAAAAACCAGCCCCTCCCCTGATGAGGAGAAGGGAAGCAGTTTGATTTTGGCAGCTCTGCACAACTTGACATCCATCGAGAGCTTTGAAGCGACTCTCCTCGTAGTTAAAGTCTCGTTAAATCTCTTCACGTTTTAATCTGCCCCCCCCCCCCTCTGTGGTATTTATAAAACACAATCCTCCTCTCTGTTTTGTTGAATCCTTTGCTCCTCCTCCCTCAGCATCGCTGCCCGTCGACCCCCTCGTCTGGCACCGTTAAAGCTATACGCGCGTGGTCGAGTGGGAATGCGGCAGGCCGGTGGAGTTGAATCCCGTCGTGAAGGTGTTGTAAGGGTGCAGGTTGGGCATGCCCACCAGGGAATTAGGGATCATGGTGATTGTGTTGGGCGTCATGAGGGGAATGTCGTCCGGAGAGCGCCGCAGGGTGAGCGTGTAATCGGGCAGCGAGGCCAAGCGCAGCGCCCCCTCGTTGCTGTTCCCCGCCTCGCACTCGTGGTGCGTCTGGTTCATCTGCAGCGACATGATCTCCTCCTCGGGCGCGTGGTGCCCGATGTCGTTGGAGGTGGTCTGGCGCTGCGGGCTGGGTTGGCCGTGGCTGGACTCCTGCCGCCGCTTGTCCTTGCGATAGTAGAGGGCGGCGAACGCCAGTACGTTGAGGAAGAGCAGCGAGGCCCCCACCGCGATGGTGACGCTGAGCTCGGTGGAGTAATCCCGAGGGTTCTCCACCACCAGAGGCCCAGACTCCTTGTCATCGCTCCAGGAGTCTTTGTCTTCGCTGTTGTAGGCCGGCGACATGGGGGGCCGCTTGGTGTTGAAGGGCCAGGTGGTCTTACCGTTGGGCCGCTTGGTGGACAGGGTGTTCTGCGTGGTATCCGGCGGGGGCACTTTGGTGGTGGTGGACGTGTAGTGGAACATGTCGTGGAGATTGTACAGATGGGGCACCAGGTGCTTCCAGAAGGCCACTTTGGTGGCCCGGTAGTGGTCGCGCACCCGCGGCTTGAGGCCGATGTGAAGGTACAGCTGGTCCTGGGGGTTGTACTTGGACCACGCCACCTCCTCAAAGCGGTTGGCCTTGGTGTGGATGAATTTGGTGTCCTGGGGAACTGGTTTGTTGGGATCCCTGCAGAGAAGACACAGATGCAAAAGGATGTTAGTTAAACAAGAGTTGCTGGTTTTGAGATGCTCATTTCACTTTGACTAGGCCGCACAACAGCATAATTATTATTCAATTCTCATTTGGATTTTTCCAGGTGATCTGGCTTCCCTCCACATTCCAATCAAATAATAATAATAATAATAATAATAATAATTTGCCCTTTATTAGTCCCACAATGGGGAAATTCGAGATTCGAACCCAGGCCTCCTGGGGAGACTGGGTCCTGAACGCGGCGCCTTAGACCACTCGGCCATCCTGGCAGCCATGTTAGGTTCATTGGCGACTTAATTATCCATAGGTGTGAATGTGAATAGTTGTTTGTGTCTATGTGTCCTATAATCGCAGGTGACCTTTGACCACCGCCTTTCGGCCAATGTCAATTAGAAAAGCCATGAGGGCTGGATGGTTGAATGGCTAGCTTGATTAATTTCTAACTTTTTAGAGAAGCGGAATGGGCCATCTTAAATTTGCATATTGAAAGGTGAATTGAAAGAGTCCACATAAAAGCAATTTATGACGCTGGGATGGTCACTGAGGCAAGCAAGGTGGTGGTCAAGTCAAATCAGGTCCAATTTATTTGTGGAGCCCTTAACCACAAAAGAGTCGCAAATGGCTTCGCAAGCCCACAGTTGACAAATAGGAACAATTTACTCTGGTTGAATAAAACAAATTAATTCTGTGATCTATGTATTGTTAGTTAAACTATTGTAATGAGATTATATTGAGTCTTACATGCAGAATATTGTACCTGGAGGAGCGTGCCACAATTTTGTAGCACAACTTCCCATATCTTTGACTTAAAACTAAATTGCACACAATCAACAAAATTCCTAATGATGTCCAACCCTAGTTTAAATAATTCATAATTCATGTAATGGGTGAGAAGAAGCACATACAAGCACTTTTTTTTTTTTTTTGGTTGAAAGAGATTCACTTGATCATTCAAATTTAGAAAATCTCACGGCAGAAAAGACCGCAGTTTTTAATCAAACTATCGTGGAAACGATGCTGTCCATGCTCAACTTGCTCCACCGGACCAACCTGCAGTCCAATCCTCAAAACCGCATGCCCGCTTATTGCTCAAGCACAAGATTTGAATGCAGCGCTTGTGCCGCCTCTCTATCGGCAGACTGCGCCGCGGCCAGCTCGTCCCCAAGCCCCCACGCCGGCCGCCCACTCGTCTCCCTTCCCAGATGTTGCTCTTAATTCAGTTCGGATGCAGTCTGCCCACAAAAAAACCAGGACAGGGGCTTTTTAAGTAAACACATATGAATAAATCAGCAGGCTTTAGGGCTCACGTCAGGAGGCATCTTGTTGTTGATAATCCAACACTGGTGGAGCCCTTCTTCTAATTGCTCAGGGAAGGCAGCGCTGTGTGCATTGGCATCTCGCGAACTGATGTAAAGTGGACCATATTAATCAAGACACTCAGCGGGAACTGCTCAACCCATTGTAGGTGTGTGTGTGTGTGTGTGTGTGTGTGTGTCAAGATCAAAAGACGGTAAGATATCTTTCTTTTTGATGCAGTACTACGTTTGCGCCAAAGAGTTCACTGTTTCCCTTTTTGACACCTCATGTCCTTTTCAATTACAGTGAAGCTACTGATTTATTGAACCAATTATCATGAAACAATCTCTGGCGATCAAACAAGTCTTTATTTCTGTAGTGTCGTGAGCGGTAGTTCCGCAGGCACCTCTATAGCTTTTGTACGCAAAGCATAAAAAATGAAAAAGAATGCGGCAGCCTTGAAAGCACAACAATCGCTGGAGTCCGAGAGGTTGAAAGGAAGCAAGGAGCCGCGTGACATTTCTTCAAATGTCATGAAATATCCCTTTGCGGGTTTGATTGCCATGTCAGCGGCACGCCAAGTTCAAATTTATTCAGGGATTTAGGGATGCGCCGGTCACAGTGTATTTTTGGCAGCGGTCCGAAACGTTCAAACAAGAGAATTAAAAACCACGGCAGAAGAACTCAACCCCACAGTTCGCTTTTCTGCTGTCAATTTTTCTTTTTCAGGTCAGTGCTCCTGGGAGAGGTAAATAGGAAGAAAGGGGAGAGAGAGAGAGCGAGAGAGAGCGAGAGAGAGAGAGAGAGAGAGAGAGAGAGAGAGAATGAGTGGTAAAGCAAATTGAGATGGCTAAAGCTGAATCCCTGGACCTGGGCCCGTGTCAGCAGAGCAGGCTGTAAATAACCACTTTTATTAGGCCCATAATGATCCCCAATGAATATTGACAGGCGGCCTATGATGACTTTGTAGCTGAATATCAGTAATTAAGTTTCAAAGGAGCGGCTGGTGGAGGTAAGGTCATATTGATCTCCCCGTGCACAACATGCCAGAGAACAGGACGTCAATTGGAGACGTGCTTGTCTGCAGGCTGCCAGCCTTGCACACGCATGCAAATCTCCCCCGCCCATGCACAAACACGCACATGACAACAATGAGGGGGTCAGAGCAATCTCACTTAATGGGAATTCCGGGCAGTTCCATATGCACCACGAAAGCTCTCATCTCGTCTGGGTCAATTTGGCGAATTGTGATAACAAAAAGATCTAAAAGGTACTTGGCTAAATCTCACAAAGCAATCTGTGTGCGCAGGGAGGAGGTTTAGATAGAGTGCTCGATGCAGTTGAGAAAATCTGCTTGGGCTGAAAATGAATGCATTTTAGGAACACAAAGAAATCAATATGGCGTCTATGGATAAATTGACTTGAGACAACAACTAGTTGACTTATCAAACCAACAAAATGCTTGGGTAATTCCTGCCATGGCAAATAGCTGCAATTTGAACACAGATGAACAAGTTGAAGACTGTGAGGAGAAACAACGCGCAGATGTCAGAAAGAATGACTTGCAATCAGTGAACTTAGCACTTGACCTTGAATTGGAGCGGTAAAAATTAATGAAGGTGTACAATGTTATGAATTAGCCAGAGTGTCAAGGTCTAATGTAATAAACTCCGGCTACAGTCGCTAGAAAGCCTGAAATGAGCAGTCGCTAAGCCAGCTAATCGCTAAATAATCAAATCGCAAAATAAGCGCCAACGTGTACAGTCGACTTATCAGAAGTCGGGCTAGAGGCGCGTTAGGGCGGAGAGCCAGCAGCTGTGACACAGAAATGTTGTATTGCAATCAATATGTATTTAGACATAAAACAAGACGACGGCTACATTAGCAATTTAGCAGACACTCTCAGACCGGAACACGTAAACGGCTGACGTGATCATGACGAAGAGGTTCCATGTCAAATGTGTATTAAATATTTGTAATCTCATCAATAATATTTACACCACAAACCACAGCGTATTGAGATCTACACAATAAGCCTCAAAATTCTATATTTGAATCAATTTAACTTTACTAAGGGACAATGATTTTATTGTCATATAATCTGGCATTTATGTGCAAAGAACTTGTACATTAGTACAAAATGTAAAACCTTTTGCAGTTTTAAAAAAATGCATTTTTAAATGCACAATTACACGTCTACAAAATTATACTTTATGTTCAAGTAGTTTTTAAAAACTTGAGAAAGAATTTCTCTCCTCACAAAACCGCTTCAGTGTCCTTACATTCCGACGGTAATAGCTTTTATTGTTTTTAATGGTATAATGGCATTTTTTCCTTGTTTGTAAATATCACTGCACATTGTGAAGAAAATCACAAATCAAATCGAAATTGCAAAATAATAATAAAAAAAAAAAATCGCAATAGAATTTTTTTCTGGTTGACTTGTACAGCTACTGCTCATTGCGAGGCATATTTGCAATTAAAAGACCAACCAAGTATATTTATCTATATTGGCATAATTTGACATTCATGGTCAAACTTGCTAAGCCCTAAGGACCACCTCACTCTCCGGCATTAGCGCACAACACGCGTCCTGTCAAACCTCCCTTTTAATCCAGATGGACATTGGAACTGTGGCTTTGACTTCAGGTACTGGAGAAAGATTAATAGACCCATAAAAGAAAGCGTTTTAATGGTCTTTCACATCTCTTCTGATGTGTTCGTATGCTTGCGGTACCATAAAGCACAGCTTCCATATACCCCTCTCCTCCCTCCTCCCCCCTCCGCTCGTTCTCTCCATGTGACCTGCTGACCCACACTGACCTTAGCCACTCATGCGTGTTCAAGCGCTCCCAAGTGTTTGTATTCATGATTGACTGGGAGTTTGCGTATGTATGTTTGCATCTCTTGTGGCTCGTGTACCTGTCTGTCTATGTGAGCGTGCCTTTGTATTAGAAATGCAATCCAGGTGTAATGACTTGACCCGAGGGCCGCACGAGTGCTCAAGTTCAACACAAAGCATGCAGCAGATGCACGCACGCTGTCGTGGGGGCAAAGCGATCCTCCCCAGCCTTACACACGCCATTTTTAAAGCTTCTCCATGAGAGGATGTTGCCACGTGGATGACAAAGTCAACCACAGCAATACTTGATGTCAGTTAGAATCATTCTAGGCTCATTATCCATTCCAGACCATGACGGGAAGCGCTGATGTAAAAGGTAGATAAGAGGATAGAATGAATATCATTTCGCCCTTATTTTTTCCCATTTCCCATGTACCTCCTTCCCCCTTTTCATCCTGATGTAATTTGAAGCGCTTGAATGATCATAGACCTAGCCATCACCAAATCTGGAAAGACACGTTTAGGCGCCCCAAGGCAGAAGACAAAAATCTATTTTCACTACACTCAACAGCCCTGAATTCCTGAGCTGAGTTATAGCCTCACCATAGAACACGAAGGGAGGTGCATAAAATCGGAGGCACTGATGCTCATTTTGCTAAGCTGCTAAAATATGCAAAGTTAAAGCCTTTTGAAGGTTGAGGTTATTGTTGTTACCGTTGTGTAACAAATGCATCCCCCGCAGCTGTTTATCGACTTACCAGGTAACACAAAGTAAGCATTTCAGCGGAATTTTCACTCCATACACCTTGGCCTGCATTCTGAGTTGATTTTTCTTCAACACATTTTATTTAGTGCTTGTCGGCAGCCTCGTAGGACGGCGTGCAAATGATCAGGCCGTGCTCTTTTGCCCTTCGTGCGGTTGCATGCAGGGGCGGAGGGCTGAGTGATGCATGCTTTATATTTAATGGCAGCCTTCAGTTCAACGGGCTAAGTGATGCGAGGCGAAACGCTGTGACTTTGGAGTGTGCTGAGGTGTTGGGAGGACGCAGCTCTTGGTCCATTCTTGATTGATTTTTTTTTTTTCATTAAATGAGCGGCAAAAACAAACCCCTTCAATATAATCCATGAATTCCCTTTTGAAACCATCTCAACGATAGGCTGCCTCGTGGTTAAATTTGGCATTTATCATCTGTAAGTCGTACATCGAGGGGTGAACACTGTTATAAATATGCACTCCGCTCATTTTCACTGGTGTGAAACAGAAGTATTGTCAGAAACAAAAAATACAAGAATAATACAAACACGAGAATAAAAAAAATAATAAATCCGCACATTTACTGGTGGCACAGGGGCGAGTCGATGAAAAACGAACTTGCATTTTCTCCAATTTTACGAGCAAAATGACACCATTTAGATGTAGTCTGGAGCCCTGCAAGCAACCAGGAAAGTCGCTATCAATTCAGGCTTGGCTATTATTTGGTTGAACGAAAAACCCCATGATGTCAACGATGGCCTGCATCAAGTTGGCACTTTGTCTCTATACTTGCTCACCTCAAATATTTACTACTCCCTAACTATTGTATCATAAGAAACAAATCTTAGTTAGAACTGGCGAAAAATTCAGGGAAGGGAAAAGCAATGGGATGAGTTCTCCTTGTAGTCTTTGGGCAGGCGGGGTGAGAAACAGTGGTCACATAGGTGTCAGTATCCTTCCAGGGGTGTTTGAATCAAACCATTGGGTGCTTTCGTGCACTCTAGACACCTTGCAGTTGAGTTGGCAGACTTTGTCACTGAAGACAAAGCAATCAATTCTGTATATTTTAGCTTTGTTTTTTTTTCCGCAGAGAATAATGAGGGATTGAGATGGAGAAGTCGGGATAAAGAAAGTGCAAAAGAATAAATAAAGAATCAACACATGACAGCGCTGTACTCTTTAACTATACCTAGCATGACCTTGCACAGCATGTGGCTGTGCTCTCACACAGAAGAAGGAAATGAGCACAAGCCGGCAGTAAAAAACACACCATGTGGAAAGTTGGACTGACATATTTATAGCACTAATGATATGTAGTGACTGATCTTTGCTGCCTTTTCATCATTCTGTCTTTTTCTGAAGCGCTCCGCCAGCGCTTTTGGATGTCGGTGCACACGCTGTGCTTT
Source organism: Idiotropiscis lumnitzeri (assembly GCF_059441095.1). Taxonomy (NCBI): domain Eukaryota; kingdom Metazoa; phylum Chordata; class Actinopteri; order Syngnathiformes; family Syngnathidae; genus Idiotropiscis; species Idiotropiscis lumnitzeri. The sequence goes on along the minus strand of NC_142394.1, from coordinate 18,046,033 downwards.
TTATTTGTTGTTTGAGATTGTGAAAGTTGCAGCGTGTGGACACATGACAAAAAAAGTTTTGGAGGCGTGGTTTAAATGATGTTGTAGAAGACAATGGGATATAATTGGTATTTTATCTGTGATCAATAATTCCTGTCAATGCGTCTTCCAGTTTATTCATCTTTCTTTCATCAGACCAATGTCTCTCTCCTTTTGTCCTTCTGTGTATCAGCCTGTGCAACCAAGCAACTATCTACACAGTCTTTCCATCTGTCCACCATTCTGGCAGTTCATCCATCCATCGAGCCATCCTGATTGTTCTTCCATTCATCTATCTGTGTCGAGCTAGCCTTCCGTCGCTTACATCTCTTTACCTGTGCACTTCTTTTATCAGTCACTGTTGGTGCGGTCACCTGACTTTTCAATTGTTTCTATCCATCTCTCAGTCCATATATGCTTCCATGCAAATATTTGTATCTTTTCAGTTCTTCCATGTCTACACTGCTTTGGTCCGCATTCTTCATCCAACCGACTCTATTCTCAAAATCTACCCTTGCATTGTAGAATCTACCCGCCGATTCTTCCTTTTTAACATCCCTTATCTGTGCATCCATTCTTCTGTCTGTCCGGCCTAGCTTAATGCATTCAACAGTATCCATCTGCTTGATCTTTCTTCGTCATGAATCTCTCCTTTCATCCATTACCCATTGTCTGTCTGTCCATCCATCTATATATTCTTTGTTCTGTCGGTTATTCATACATTGTTTCATCCTGTTTGTTACTCCAGCCATTTGCCATCTGTCTGACTAGCCTTCTGACAGTCGGTACATCCGTTTGCCTGTTGATCTATCTATTTGACCATCCATCGATCGACCTGATGATCTATCCTTCTGTCCATCTATTAACCGATCGAACTGTCCAACTATCAGTGTGTTGAGCGATCATTTGGACTGTCCATTGGTTTGCCCAACTAGAGACACGATGGACCCTATCTTCATGAAGCCCTTGTTCACTTTGAACTCAGCGCAGTAGAGACACGCGGACAACACAGCGGAAGCGCAGCGGACTCGCTGGAGTCTGTGCAGGAGATTGGTGCATGCAAAGTACATTCATAAAGAACGTCAAGAAGATCCCCACTTGCGATGATGTAAATTTGGCCACTGCGAAAGGGGCACAAAGGCGAGACCGTCTTTAACACCCAGTCGTGAATCTGTATGTGACCACCCCCACAAATACATTCATATCCCATAGCATAGCAACATATTTCTCAATGAAATTCGATATGCACCACATATCAGCAGAGCACATAATCTGTCTGACTGTGCCTAGATCAAATCCTCGCAAAAATTATGTCAGCGATACAACTTAGACCTGGTTTCACCTAGTATGAAGTCTAGTCTACTTTCTGTCACAAAATTGTCAGGTGCCAGAATGTGGTCTGCCAAATTCCCAAAATATGAAAATAAGGCCCCAAGAAACAGACAATGTTAACGGGAAAGATATTTTCTTCGGCGTATCATTCATCCGTCCACCTTTTCAAAAATCACAAGGCAAGAATCAACATTGCAACCCTTAAAAAAAGAGCAAACAGACATACACGCTAAGAAGATGTGACCGTGAGTACTCTCTGTCTTTGCTTTTATGTTCTAGCAACTACTTTTATGATGGAGGACAAAAATGCGCAAGGGATAGAGTTAGCCCTGTAAAGATGACACATGACAGTGTGGGACAAGAAGGGCTTTAGGGGGAATGCCGGTATCATCCGCACGGTTGACATGCAGCACAAGTATCTCAACATGGCGTCACACATGTTTTGACAGGCGATTTACAGTCGAGGAGAGGAAGTGCAATCTGGGTTAGCTCATCGTGAGTATTTGGAGAAAGGGTAGATAGTGACGATTGCTGTTGCGAGCTGAGAAGTCAAAAGGAATTCAACCGGGTCCTAATTAAAGGGATGTCCTCCAGAGCCAGGCTGGGCTTGGGTGGTACTGGGGTGAGATACTCATCCCCTTGTGTCGTCTAAATGAGGACAATGAACTTTTGGAAAAATCTTTAAGTCCTCACCTTCAAGAAGCTATCACCGAGAACTGATGGTATATTCCTCTAATTGAATGGAATTACCCTATTTAGGAGCACTGTGCAGTACCACATGACCACAATAGCGTTGCAAAAACTAATAGGGAGGTAAATCATGTTTGGTAAGCATGGCAGTGACCAAGAAATTCTCCATATCGCAAATCAATGTTCCAGGGATTTTTAAGCTGTGAAGTAAAAGTATTATTTTGCTCTAACAAAGAAATTTGATCTACAGTCTTTTCACTCTTGCAGTGCTATTGCTACTGATCAGAATTGGACTTTGAAAATAACAGTAAAAATAGCTAAAACTAAGTGAAATTTGCTGTTGGGACCTAAACATGGAGGCTGGGTTATGGCTAATACGCAATTTAATAATTTCCATAATGGCCAATTCAGCCTGAACATAACGTTACCTCTTGAACTTAGGAATGATTTCACTCAAAATGGAAAGACACACACATTACACATTAAACTGTACACTTCCCCTAATTCATGTGACTATCCCAATATTGGACCAAAATATTCTTAATTATGTCCAAGATTTTACTGAGGCAATTGAAAGCAAACCAAATCCTGGCAGTGCAAAAAGCGGTGAAAGAATGTGATAACCAAGGCCCACATATTAGACTACTTCTTTTTACAGTTCAGACTTTTAAATCATTCATATATATTTGGCTAAATTTAATACGGTGCTTTCTGACTAAATAAATGACTACTCATAACACATTACGCATGCAGCCATAACTTCATCTGACACACCTGCACAGTGTAATGAAATCAAACAACTGCAGTATATCAATAATTCCATCTTCGCAAAGCAAGTCAAATAAGCACATCTACCAAAATATCTTTTGTAAGCGCTATACACTCTTTCAACACCAGATACTTGTACATGAGTTATACAATTCATGCAATATAGTTTATGAGTACAACTGTACAACTCCAAAGTGATGTTCTGAATACGGGTGAGACAAGATGGCTGCCAGGCAAAGGAGACAGATGTTCAGTCTGACCTCAGTGGTTCGCCCGAGGAGCCAAACCGCTGACATTGGTCCTTCTGCACTTGTCAGTCATTAGCAACTCATTCATCGAGTTGTGCTGGTGGCCACACTGGCCTATAAACCAGCCGTTTAGATGTCAAAGTCAACCAGATTGAGTAGCGGATGATGTAGACACCGTTTCTTCCCCCCCCCAACAGTGCATCCCCCTCAAGATAAGATCAATAGCGCTCTGGTATACATGGATTGTCAATTAGATTTCAGTTGTTTGAAATGATGACTTGTTGTGCAAAAATGGCCTTGTACTTTGTGATGGGCAGGGGTGAAACTGAGTATGGAGGTGGGGAAGATCACCCTAGGCGGGAGAGATCGTCTGGGTCCTAGCTGAAGAAATCAATACCAGCGAGGGCAACCGTTGCCTTTATGATAAGTCATGGCATCTTTCAGGGCCTGACTACAATGGACCAGCGATAGCATTTTCAGCTCCCTCCGTCCAAAATAAAAACAGCCAAAGGTGCCGACACAGACGCATACACAAAGACAGGCCTTGTACTCAATACAGAAAGTCACCGGAGCACAAATGAATCTTTTTCACATTCAATATATGTCTCTTTTTTTTTTTTTTTTCAAAAAAGACCTCTATAAAATATCTGTTTAAAAAGTGTTTCTTCTCTTGCCAGCCCCACACTTTTCCTTTGTGGCACTTCCTTCTCGCATAAACCTTTTTCATGTGGCACACAAGTCCTTTTACTAGGCCTCTGATTGGATTTCCTCAGCTACTTTCCGCTGATAATATACGGCAGCAAGTTTTGATTACAGTTATTATTGGTTTTGTGTGAGATAAAAGTCAATTAATTTCACTCTGTGAATTAACCCTTTGAGCGCGATTGATGTGAAACGTCAACAATGGGAATCTAAACATGGAACGCCGTCGGCATTGATTGCTGTCAACTCGTTTTTTTTAATGGAAATAGGCGGAGAAAAGTCTTGGCTTAATGTGCTTTGATCATTAAGCCAAGAAAGTAAAATAAATATTGTATTTTCATGACCATTCGGTGCATTTAAAAGTCTTAAATTTTCTCCAAAGTGGACGAGGTGATAATAATAATAATGATAATAATAATAATAATAATAATGATGATAATGATAATGATAATGATAATGATAATGATAATAATAATAATAATAATAATGTGGCACATATTGTGTTTGCACCGATTTCCAAAATCAGTAAATGCTGTTGTGACTTTCCTAAGCACTCCGCTTCCCTGATTAGGAGCATTGCATGCCGACACACTACTCATACAGAGGAAAGACGGATGTGAAAGAGGACGCTAAAGGCAAGCGCCCAGTAGGTACTGTAGCGCAGCAAATGGACTTGGAGCTTGCCATAATTCGGGGAAGTTTGACGAAGGAACCCGGACTGTTGGACATCAGTGTAAACCGGGTGTTGAAAGTGAAGTGAGTGCGAGCGATGAATGTCAGACGGCAAACATAGCTTTACACAAACTGGGAGGCCGCCTCTGCGAGTTACGCCTCATTTTGTCGCGAGAATACAGTAAAACAAAACATGAACTATGGCCAGCAGATCGCAGCTTTAGATCTCTTTGAGAAAAGCTCGCCATGTGTCACAACAATGTGTAAGCTTCTAAAACATGGCAGGCACTTGCAAATGCGACCGTTACAAGCAGCAAGTGATTAATCAAAGTGTTTGTCAAGTTCAATTTACTTCAAAAAGTGTCACAAAACAGAGAAAACATGCCAGAGATTATTTAAGAATAGAAGTAAAAGTGATGTTGTAATGTACATAGCTATATACACATACATGCACACGCACACTACTTAATACTACTACAACAAAACACTGTACAAATAGTAAAGTTTGCCAAATGTAAAATTCCTACATTGGTGATTTTTTGCAAATCCATTATTTTGCCATCAAAAGCACTTCTTTGTTGGTATTAAAAGAAGAAAGGACAGTTCGAATGTTTGAGGCATCACTAAAGCACAAATCAATATCATGAAAGTCATGTATGTATAAAATGATTCTTTCCACAAAAATCTTGTTTTAGAGTCTAATGTTTCATTTGGTAGTTATAAAACAATATTCTCTGAGCCTTTAAAGTTCAGTCAAAATGCTCCAAACTGACTGGCAGTCAATAGATTTATTTATTTATTTCTAAATGGCTGGCATTAAAAGAGTTAATAAAAAGAAATTTCCTGATATGATTCTAAAGTTTATTCCTTATATCATATGTGGTTTTATTTCAAAATATCCTAACATCCTAAAAATAGTCAACATATAAAAGAGCCTCAAAGATCAGCATCGACTCACCCAGTCTTGGCAAAGTTGGTCCAGTAGGTCATTACCACAGCACTGAGCATGACATCGTTCTTTGAGAAGTTGCAGGGGAAAAGGTCAGTTGGACCGATCATTGGAATTCCAAATACGTAAGGGACCTCATCTCCGTGCGCGGCATCTGACCAGGCAGGCTTCATGAGACTCTGGCAGTGGTGGTAGAAGGCATAAAAGTAGGTGGGTGAGCCATAGCGAGCGTGGAGATCTGCCGTCACCACTGAGGGCTCCACCCACTGGTGGTCGGTGAACAGAGCCACAAGCGTTTTGCGCCTGGTTTCTGGATTTTCCTTGTCCGCCCAGTCTGTGTACATGAACTTAATGGTCTCCCTCAGAGTGTCTTTGCCCTCGGGGTATCCATACAGACTGTCCACAAAGTCAGACACGGAGAAGTCAAAGTCGTTTCCAGAGACGCCATCCTCGGAATCCACCACGTTCTCCACAAAGCGCAGGCCCTCGCCTTGGTTGACGCCCAGCATGATATCATAGTTGAGGAACTCCCCCTGCTCCATTAGGATCTCGGGGTCATCTGGAATAACATCGCCATCAATTACAGGTCCAAAAGCCACGTGGTACCTTGCGGGTTGTATGTCCTGCTCCACAAGTTCCCTGGAACTCTTCTTCCTCAGACAGTCCACCATGTCTAACGTGTCCAGGACGTTACATCCCACCTTCTCCGCCAGGAGGCGTGTATACTTGACCGGCTGGTAATTCACCGCCCAGCTGGACAGTGCCGAACCGCTCTGAATGATGGCTCGGTGGAAGAGACCTGCACAAGAACACAAGGAACAGATCATACGTGGTGTGTCTCATGGAAAAATTCAGTCAGATGCTTCAAAACACAATGGCTGTTCATTTGGCTGCTGTCATGTTAGAGACCTGACTGTCAGCAGCACAGCTGATAAGAACAAAGCCCAGACTGACAACAAGTTCTTGCTCCCACACAGGACAATAATAGATGGCTGCAATAATAGAATCATGTCTGTGATAATGAATGCGCAGATGGCCTGGTCATACAGACTGCTCGCAGACAGACGAGAGCACCAGCACTCTGTCATTTCCTTTCCCATCCCGACAACTCCCACAGTAATAATCTGTATGCTTCTCAGAGGCAGATGCTGAGAATATGGCGCGGCAGGTTTTTGTTACACTGAGAGAATTCACGGAAACAATGCGGAAAAATTCATGGGTCTCAAAGTAAATTCTGCTGATATTAATACATTTTAAATTATAAATGCATTCATTGTATACTGCTCAGTGGCTCTGCTGGCCTAACACAATCAAGAAATCATGATCATACTCTTCACATTGATGTCATATTATATCCTACGGTTGAATTTTTAGGTGAGAGTTTTTATCCAATGAGAATTCAGATAGCTCGTGTTGCCGGGCAGATTTCATAAAACCTGTAGCACGCACTATTCGTCCGAGGCCTTCGGACACAATCGTGCGGGCGTCAATTCTGTGTGAATGAGGGGCTTCTGCAGTTGATAGACACTTGCGATAGCCAATCAGATCACAAGTTGATGAGACAGCAAGGCCTTCCCGCTGGCCTTATGTTGAAGGTGATTAACGTGTTTTGTGATTGGATACTGACTCGTGAGGGGGCAGCACTATGCAGAATCAACACACCCTAAAGTCGTAACTGGTGTCCGTTTGAAAATGTAATCTCTATTCTTTCCTTTTTAAACCACAATGAAGGAAAAGTGTGGATTTAATTGCAGATACACTTGCGAGGCCATTTTCAAGACGAACCTTTCAAGAGAAGCTAGGTCGGCCAACACTCACTCAGTAGTGCGTAAGTGTCTTTCTGTATATTATTTTGTCCAGCCGTGGTGTCATAAATGATGGTAATATGAGGGGGATTTTTGAAGCTGGACTAAGTAAGACTTCACTGAAGGCCTATGTGTGAAATGCACAGCCCACCACTTATACTGTTTATCTTTTCCAAGGTCAAAGGGAAGCCAGAATCAACCGCAGATGACTTGATGGGGTACATCGTGGACTAGTAACAGGTTAAGAGTCACCAATATTCAAATAGTATCTGGCTCTGATAAAGGAGCTGGAGCGCAAATGGTGTCAATATTTGCTGATCATGCATTTCACAAAAGCGGAATCCAAGTGGATTTCCTCTCAACTTTCAAGAGGCTTGATCTCAGGGTGAAACATCTTCAAGAAGCCTTCCGGATTAAAAATGAAACAATTTTACTTTACTATCTACCGACCTCGATCACTCAAAGTCTACACACTGTTGAATTCTTACTCCTCGTACATCCACAAGCGGTTAGAATTTCTTTCTTTTGTTATATTGTCATTCCACAAGTCACAGGCATTGAATGACATTTCAACCACTTAGTTATTCATGGAGTCTCTCTTTATAGCCCGTACTGACATTTACCTTTTACAGATACAACTACTTATGCCTCTGCTTTTTTAACCCACATTGAAAATGTGCATGCACGTTTAATCACTGGCTTCTACATGAGATTGTGGGTGGATTGCTATAAATAAAAGTAAACTCCTACTCCTTATGTGCAGGGGGGTGATGGAGCCGAGCACATTTACTTGCCAAGAAAATACAACCTGGTGGCATCTACGGAAGGAAAGTGCGTGTGATGTATGGCAATAAACACATTGTGATACAGACCTCCTATGAAGTTAGTAGATATAGGATTGGGATCTTAGCGGTGTGTGTGTGTGTATAGTGGAAACCAACACAAACAAATCTACAGTCTCATGGGTTCCCTCCCAAATCAAATTACCGTTTAGTTGCAGTGGAGAGTGAAGGAAATCTGAGACGACTTTCTACCACAAGGCATACATCCCAAATAAGAAACATAATTTCCTCAGAAATAATTGAATTGCAAGCCTTCAAAAAATGTTCCCATTACATCGTGCAGATTAAAGGTGACGTCCCCTTTGTTCGCGGTATGTTTTCCTCGCGTCATCGACGAGTCTCAGCATTACAGCACCAGCGCTGCTTTACCGATCTGGAAGTCAGAGGCCAAGCTCCAGCCGCTTGACCACGCTGCTTTATTGTTCATGTCATCGCTACGGTCAAATTGATTGAATTGCGCTGACGTTGTAATGGTGGCAGGCGCAAGCCTACGACAAGTCATTACGAGTGGTAACAAAACGTCACAAGATGTTTCCACAACATCGTGTGGAGACGCATGCTGGCGTGCAGAGTTCCAGAGTAATATTTCGGCATCAGTGTGGGTGGCTGCTGAAGTCTTTGTGTTTATGAGGTAAACAGAAGACTTAAGTGCCAGATATATCACTTTGGTAGCCTTAATCAGTGGCAGCAGGGGGCTTATTTCTTCTTGGCAAAGATTAAGTGTTTATTTACACTCCTATTTACATTTGTTCGAAAGTAGTAAGTAGAATTAATTTGCATGCATGGGTGAATTGTTAAATGTTTTTGAAAGTTACACTACAAAGGTGCACTCTGCCGTGGGTTGCGATAACCTCAGTGTGGAAGTTGTGTGAATGCGGAGACAAGCAATAAACTGTGCACAAAAAAATATTCATATTTTTCAAATCACGCTTTACAGCGACATCATCGCTCAATAGAGTTCAACTCAATTCAACAACACAATGTGTACAATGTTCCAGATGGATTACCTAGCATGCCGTGAAGCCCAAACACAAATCGTTTGCAATATACAGTAGCGGACTTTTTCCATGCATGAATACAAACAGTGAGATTCATTCACCCATTTTCTATGCTTTCCATTTTTCAGTTTAGGACCTTCCTCAGCTTAAACAACCTCAATTGCTTTCTTTTGGGAACTGTGCATTGGGTGAGCTAAGTGAACCACACAGATTTCAAAGGCAAAAAGACTAAAGATATCATTGAAAATTGCAACAATGTGAAACATGCTGTCTCATATGCTCAAGTGAACTATCACCCGGTGTTTTCGTCCTCAAGTCCTATACAGTTTTTCATTGTGGATTATATCTCCATAGTCCATGGATCAAAACCTTGATTACAGAAAAAGAAGCTAAGCGGCAAATTAGTCATTCACTATAATTATAAAACTTTAAAGCTGAATTAAAAAAAAGGGCACTTTATAAAACAGAACTATTTACAAGGTCAGTCAGAAAAGTTCCAGGACTGAAGTCACTTGAAAATAATCTCCCTAACGCAGCCTTCCCTGCCACGCTTTGATGCATTCGTGGAAGGATTCTTCCTTGGATCCTCCACAGCTCGGTTGTCATGATCATCTTGATGTCATCAACATTTTCAAAACTGGTCCCCTTGACATCCCTCGTAACCTTGGCAAAGAGGAAAGAATTGCACGGAGCCACGTCAGGTTAGTAGGGATACGTAGGTTACGCCAGCACGGTGATGTTCGCTGACGAAAACTGTCGCTTGCAGGTGCGCACAATTCTCACGCACCTTGTAAATTTTGTGAAAGGCCACGTAAATGATTAGCCTGGAATTTTACTTATGATTATTTACTATGTTCGAAAAACGTCCATCTAAATTTAAATCTAAGCCTGGTGGACTGAATTTATTTGCCGTGAAGAGAAATATAGTCAGCTGAATGGTCAGCTAGTGTTGAAAACATGTGCCTCATAGCCAAGAGGTTCTGGGTTTGAATCTCAGCTAAGACTTTTCCGGTTGGAATTTACATGTTCTCTTTGTGCTTGCACGGATTTCACCAAGTAATCCAGCTTCTTCCCACATTCACAAAACACCCACGGTGGGTTCATTGAAGAGTCATAATATCCATAAGTGTGAATGGAAGTGCATGTTTGTTTATCAGTAGTTTGCCATGCGATTGGCTGCTGACCAATCCAGACTCGATCCGCCATAAAACCTCAAGTCAGTCGGGATAGACTCCAGTTTACCCGCAACCCGAATGACGCAAAAACGTATGTGGCAAAAATGCCCATGAGAAGCTGGAGTTTGCGTTTGTTGTTTCTGTTTCACCAAAATGATTCACATGGGATGTCAAAGCCACAACGAGCACCACTGCCCTTCAAGCTGTCCTATCAGCTGTGCGTCTCTGCAGGGTGGTGGCCTGAGCTGCTTCCCTGCGAGCGGAAGCAGATGTCGAGGATTTCACCCACTTGGAAGCATTAGAGTGACAGCTATAAGATGCAATTTGCCGGTGTGGGAGTGGGGATGTATGGCAGCTGCTCGAGCTCGTCTGACCATCTTTGTCACTATCATCCTCTGTCCTTATTTCCCCTCTCCTAGCCCTTTCTTGGCGTTGCCTCTCTTCACATCTCAACTTAATTTAGGCGCAGCAAGCACAGGCATACGTGGCGCCGGGAGTTGGCCCTACGGTGCCATCTCCACTTGTAATTGTTTTTGATCATATGTTGAAGGAGAGCATATTTGCCTGCAGGGAAGTTCCGTGATCAACAAGGCATGCTTGATAATACGTATTGGTATGCAGCTCTTCATCTCTTAATCAAGCAATATCACAGTAGTTCCCATAGAAACGTCATTTGGCCATTAATATTAAGATCACAATATACAGTGGTACCTTGAATTATGAGGATCCCAGTTGACATTTTCCCAACTTACAAATGCTGATGCTTGGTTGATTGTCAACATTTGAAAGCTTCAGAAATGCTGCTGCTCAAGTGACAAGAAAAAAAAAAAGTGCAATCAAGATGCTGTCATGTCCTTGCCTGTGGACAAGGAGAGCCACATTCACTGATGCTCTTTGAGCCTTTTATTGAACGGGACAGACAATCACACGTCAAACAACAAAATGAGGACACTCGCAAGGAGCTGTAAGTTGTCGTCTTTAAAAGCAAAAGCACGTCTCGCCCATTTCGGAGGTTCCCAAGCACCAATCCAAGCATGCCCAAAATATAAGAGACCTTTAGAGTTTATTTTCTGTATGCCATTTTTTAAAAACAATCGAGAAGGTTAAAAACCCGTAACAACAAAAAAAATGCGTTTATTTGGGGGGCTGGAATGCATTAGGCGCCATCCTTTGAGACATCCATACAGTTGACATTATAACAAGCATATTTACTTTTATTTACGGGTGCGCTATGAATGCAACGGGGCCTGCCTGCTCCTGGCAGCGTGCGCATCCAACGTCGCAGATGGCTGACTGCTGACGAGGACTGAGTGAACCTGACGCTACGAGATTTATCTTTCGCTTTGTTTGATGAAAGGGAGCAAGAGTGAGTTGGGCTTCACTATTGTTTGCTGAGAATCATATAAATCCAGCGCACAGGAGCTGTCACCGGGGCAATAAATATGTATTAGAGCTGTGTGTGATGAGCCCCACTGTGGTAAGAAGCCCACTGGGGAAGGTCAGAGAGAAAGCGAGGGAGCGAGAGGTGGTGGGGGGAGCACCAGCTCTGATCACCCACTGAGAGAATCCACTAATTATCCGCAGCAGGATGTATGTGTGTGCGTGTGCAGGTGTGTCAGTGCTGACTTTGATAAGACATAAAGATGATGAATTGATCTACATGCATCATCGTGACGGGGTTAATGTTTGTGACACTGTAGTTGGGAAACTCTTTACTTTGCAGAGAAGAAACACTATCATTGTAGGTTCATATCAAAAGCGTTTTGCTTTTGTAGAATCAACAGATCGCCTTATCGTTATCTGCCTGTTTGACATGCTAGAACCCGACACCTTAACCATGAGCTGATCTATCAAAGCACAGCGCTGCTGGCAGATTGAGGTCACGCTGAATTATGACTGGAGCTGCGAGGTAATCACTCATTGGGTCGCGGCTAAAATGCTGTCGCGTAGCACCGCCGCCGTCTCAACGCTGCGGTGAGCTGACCTTGACCATGACGCCCTTTCACTAGACACCCGTTAAATGGGCATGTGGTTCAGGCCCCTGATTGGTGGTGTGGCTTCTGGGGATAATTTATTGTCGATAAAGAGCAGGGGAAAAAAAAAAGTTGCTGACCCTCGGATAGGTTAGAGCGCCACAACACCACGACTGGCTGATGCCGTATGGGAATTTGGATTAAATGTTGGTTTGAACAAGCCAAATGGGGCGTCTTTGGAGAGAGGAACATGATGAAGCAGTGCTTTGCATCACTGCTGATATATTTTATGGTACATATGCGTGTTAATGGACAAGGATGTTTTATTAAGTTCATTAAGTGAGTTAGTTTTCATTGTTAATATTATTTCAAAATGGCTTAGTTTTAGTAAAGTTTTTATTAGTTTTAGTATTAGACGAATGAAGTGTTTGAGAAATAAAGTAGACTTCCCAAATTCCCAAACAATTGTTTGACCTTCTTTCTTCTAGATGGAAGTACAATGATAACATAATTAATACATTTAAAATAAACTCCATCTCATGTATGAAATTAATTGGCTTAGAAGAAAAATAATGACAATTTTGTTGTAATTATAGTTTTATAAAGATAAAATATAGTTTGTTTTTTTTAAACATTATTTGATTTCATTAATGAAAATGTTTTCAATTTCAGTTTGTTATTTCATTCGTTCCCAGTTAACGTAAACCGTGCTCACAGCCTACCCTAAAAGAGAACTTAAATTATAATCAAGTCAAATCAAGACATCTAGGCCATAAATACAAAATTGATCACTGAAAAGTTGTCAGTATGGCAGTAAGTAATTGAGCCAATCTTGTGGCTCAAGACAACAAATTCTTAAGCCTCAGTGAAGAAAATTTTTTTTTTTTCTCATGTTTTTTCATGATAAAATGTTGCATTGACAGTCAATAACGACTCTGATCAGCGAATGAGTGACGAGCGAGTATTGTGTTTGCTATATGCTATCGGCTCCACATGTTGTAACCCCGATGGACCAGGTAATAGAAAGAGTACTCGCTCATACCTAGATAGAGGAGGGACGTGATGAGCTGAGCAAGCAGTATAACCAAAAAGACTAACATAGAAATTTTCCATTTCACGCCACTCTCCCCCACAGTTCCTGCCAGATCTACTTGCCTCTTCCTCGTCTTTAATCTTTCCCTCGATCGAGCACTCGCCGTCTCTGTTCCGAGGGGCCGTGCTGAGTCCCTCCTTGCTAATTATTAGGCATAAGCCTGTGCTCAACGAAGCCGGAATCCTCTGAGCCATCTTACCTCCAGCATCTTCTCACTGTAAGCAAATCTCCACAGACCAGTGCACTATACGGCGCACCCTCCGTTGTAAAAAATTAAATAAAACACGTCTAGTGAAAATCTTGCTAAGTTTCACTTTTTCCCTCTCTGCTGTATTTCTATTATTCATTTTCAGCCTCATCTCCTACAAGGAATCATTATTTCACACCAAACGATAAAGCTATATGAAGTGGTTTATTTCACCTCAAGATTGAATTCGCCCCATTTTACATCCTTGGTCACTTGCAGTCATAGGGTTAAAGCCGCCGTCGCCATGGCGACAGTCTTGCGGCTACAGCTACTTAAACACGAAGGTCTGCGGTCAAATTATGAATTAGCCCGACAGATAACTTCACATTTGGTCCAGATACCCACATTGTGCCTCTCGCCCATTAAGTCTCTGTCCAACATCAAATTTGCCAACTTTAAAATGCATCTGACGGAAGACTGATTTCAACCTGTCACAAGACTGCATTATCCGTGTCGGCCTCAATCCCGAGATAAACAGAAGATGCTGTAAGTGAAATGCCTTTACATGTCTGTTTAAATCAAATAAACTGTTAAATAGAAAAAAAAAAATCCAAGAAGTGGCAAGTAGCTTCTGAAAAACACAAACCGAATTAACTTGCGCGTTACATTTATATTTTAGTGGAACGTCCACATATTAGGAGTTCCTCGATTCTCGATTGACAAAGCACAAAAGACACTACTACCTTCCAACACAAATTAAATTCACTTTCCTGGAGTTGCCATAGCAATATTTTAGTTAAGAGCAGAGGAGTTCAAAACAGAAGCGTCGACCTTCTTGTCCTCTATCCGGGCCATAAAAGAGGCTGTGTTTGAGGGGCCGGTGTTTTCATCTATCAGCGTGAGCCATGCTTCATGCTAACCTTATATAACGTTGTTTGGTCTTCAGCTCGATCCTCTGAAGAGCTCGGCTGCCTGCCTGCAGGCAGCAGCTTTGGACAGATAAAGAGTTTGATCCATAAGTGTGGATGGAGGGGAAAAGAGGGGAGGAAATAAAAAAAATAAAAAAGTAGAGCAAAGAAGACTGATATGAAGGATGGAGAAATACGAGGACATGGCAAGAAAGGGGGAAGAAGACAATGAATAAAAATGACTGAATTGACAAGGCTGTACATTAGATCAATACGCATGGGAACGCGGTGCGTGTGGTTTCTCCTACAAATTATGACACGACATTTAGCATTCACAGGTCAATACAACACACGGCATGCATGCATGCGCAGAGGCTGGCATCTCTCCGTCTGTATGCACAGCACAGCTGGGTTTCATCTCATACTTGAACTCATCAATCTGGCTGCTAATCAACAGGCAGGCAGACAAGGCATAACCTGAGTGGAAAATAATTTGCAGTTTAATTTGCGGAATTTGTTTCGGCCTGCGGGTGAGGCTTACAACTTCGGGAGGTTTTCGACGACTTTGGAGAATGTCATAGCCTAAAACTAAAAATTCGCCAAAGCAAAGCGATGCTGTGTGATTGTTTAAACATTGTGGCGTATTTGTGATGTATTATTGGGGACGATGAAATAAGATGTGGCACTCCGAGTAAAATAATTATTTTATTTATTTAAAATTGCCATTTGATCCAGCAGGAAATGCGATTATAATTGCACCCACTTAGACTTTCTCGCGGCACTTGAACGTTTTAGCAGCTCCTTAAAGTACAGTGGAACGTTAGAGGCCCAACACAATATGTGAAAGGACATTTGTCTGTTTGTTCTGATTTAAAAATAAAAGCGTGAAATGCGTATAAATAGGCAGGAAGGTGTGCTCACAAGTCGAGAGTGTGACACAAGGCACATACGATGACTTGCACGGAAGGTGGAGCTTGGCGACAAGCTTGTTAGCCGTTAACACAGGCACCTAACATTATACCTTGAAAGGTCAAGCAAATGTCAAAATAAGATGATCTTTGTAATATCACATAATTCATCTCTGTTAGAACTTTAAACTTGCAACCGCCGCCCCCCCAAAACTCCAACAAAAAAACAAACAAACAAAAGATTCATAAACACACTCAGAGTTAGCCTGCAGATGCTTACAAAATAAATCTAAACAATTTAGAAAAAAAATCTAATTATAAATGTTCCCCCCCACAATATTGTGATAACGTTTCAATATTATTTATTTTGTCAAGGTCCTCTTTTCATGTATTTCTTAAAAAAAAAAAAAATAAAATATATATATATATATATATATATAATTCTGTATTACAATAAACGGATGTATTTTAGATAAAGGTTGCTAAAATAAAAGCAACTGGACCATGAATTAATATGATAGACATTTTATTTATTTATTGATTTTAAAGAGGCACATAAAACATTATTGTATAACATTTTGGGTTGACTTCCCCATTAATTTACAAATAATGGTGATTTGAATTTAAAATTCACATTTTTCCGCAAATTTGAAATTATCAATAGAGCCTTGTTGTTGACGTATGAACACTATGAGCCATCCTCTTTTCACAACCTCCGACGGAGAGTGACAGTGCATTTTTAGTCAGTCCATAAAAAAACTACAGCGATCAAACTACTCTTTTCCATACTCATTCAGCTGCATCTACATAGTCATAACTTACTCCCACATCCTACGCGCTGAGACAAGGAGGCTGCACGCTGAATTTTTTCCAATTGCACTCACGCAAGTGTCACTAATGCCGTCGCCTGTGAGAGGCAAAGGCTGTTATCTCCATGTCCTTCATTGTGTTCTGGCATTCGAGGCGGCATTCACCACGCTCGCTCCATGCCGCGGTTGTGTTTAGATGTGGGCCTGATATGGGGCACAACAACATGCACGCCGCCTCAAATAGGCGCCAATGCGGAAATGGGAAGAATAATGAGTTATTACAGGGGTATCTGTGTGTATCTCCATGTCATGACTGTGTAAGCGGCTCTGCTAATCTCATTAGATGAGACAAGTTGTTAAAGATGTTTTCTGATTTCTCCCTCTCCTCCTGCTGTGTCCACAAATAGATTCCAGATCAGGGAGCTGAGGGGAAACGATTAGAGCCTATAGTTCTCATTGACACTGTGCTTAATTGGACGATGGGCCACGTGGTAGCTCTGCGGTAGGAGTAAAAGTCATGACTCCTGCTGTTTACAAATATTTAGTATATTTAACATCCATCCAACTGTGCTGTGCGACCTTAAAGCGCATCAGTAGCAACAAACTATAACCAGAGACAAAGAATACACTGAAAAGCTCCTTATGTACAAATCAGATGTAGAGTATGTCACGGGAGGGTCAAAGATATAAGTCGCACATGACTCAGTCAGCTCAGCCGTGAAATGTGGAAGGATGGCAAGCTTCTATTCTTGGCTACATTTTGCCTGTGACAGCCAGATGGGATGGATGTAACTCATTTTTTGGGCCAAGGAAAGCCACGGAGAGGGCATAGTTGCATTTGTGACTGACAAATCATCTCAAGGGGTTTACGTCCCCTTGAGGGGATCCGGAGGGGTTTAGCGCAATGATGGCAAGAAAGAATGACAGGGAAAAGGAGAAAAGCTAAGGGACCTAAGTGCTTGCAGAAACAAATTAGCTGTGGGGGATATTGAAGTTGGAGAGCTGGATACCAATCGAGAAGGAGCCAGTGGGTGAATAGTATTGCTTACAACGAGCCTTTTCTTTCAATACATTGGATCTTGCTTAGAAGCCTTTAAGAGTCTGTGTCTGATCTCATCTGACTACAGCATCCATTCAAAGGCTAAACCATTTGCATGTATACAAAGAGCATAAACATGCTACACATGTGTGCCCTCTGAATGTGAATAGGTTCTCTAGGGATGCCCAATCTCCAAACAAACGGAAAATACCTTCAGGCTGAATGTCATATATACACAATACGGTACACCCACAAGACCAACACTGGTGGGCACACTCAGTCGTATAATTCAGCAAGCTAATTAGGCACCACATGCAGTGCAACCTTTCTTTTCCTGACCAAGAAGATCAACAATTCTTTTTATGTAAAACACTGTTAATGAACCGCAACCAGATGGCATAAGGAAAAAAAAACCTCCCTCCCCTGATGTGCTGCAATTCCTGCTCTTCTTGCAAAATGATAAAGCTATTCCTATTAGAACGGCTCCACCTATTACAACCTCTTTAAGGGTCAACGGTCACACCAGCAGCTGCATCCAAGCTGATTAACTGGAGTAGCAGACATGAACGTGCAAGACCGGGCTCAGGTTCCAGCAGCGTAGACATATTCTTCATATTCTTCTAGCTGTGTGTGTGTGTGGGGGGGGGGGGTGTGCGCGTGTGTGTGCAGCTTCTCGCCCAGCGTCTGACACCGCTGGCCCCTGCTCTGCCCATTGTGCCACCAGCCCCGCGGCCAGATGCCACGCGGGCTCGGCCTAATTCGAGGCGGCATGCCATATAAACAGCGAATGGAAATAGGATGGAGATGCAAGGCACTGCTCCCCCCCCCCCCCCGTCCACAAAGCATGACTCAGAAACAAAATATACGTTCGTTCATTAGCACGATTAGGCAAAAACTACTCAACCGATTCTGACAATACTTTCTGAAACCATGTCAAAAATACCATAAAGGGAGAACCTGTACAATTATGGTGCAGAAAAGAATACAGTTTGAGGAAATTATTTATAATTTGTTGTATGCATCACAATGGAGTAGTACAGTGGAACCTTGATTCGATGGATTAATTGGAAGAAGGGTGGTCCGTTTGTATTGTAAATTTAATATAAATGCAACACCCAAAATAACAGACACTTGTACACACCTAGCCTGAAAAAAAAAAAAAAATCATAGGTACGAATCAGACAATGTGACACACTCCTTTTTGAGCTGCATGCTGACGGAGATGCTCATCTTATGTCCATGCTTTGCATTCCCATTGATGGGACAGTCGTGCTTCCATCAATCCGTCTCCTAGAGCACCTTTCGACAGTGGACTCATGGATGACCTTGACCCTATCTAAGATGACTTGGATGAGAGGTGGAGCACATTCTGCACTGGTCACCAGCTACTCATATTCGCATCTTAAATGAACATCCTGTACAATGCATGTTTAAAGAAAAACAACAAAATAAAATACTTGACCTCATAGTTAACTAGAAGAATAGAGGTATTTATTTGATCTTATCTTCCACTAAGATTTTTATTTATTTATTTTTTAAATTTCCAATGGAAACTCACTGACCGATAAATTCACATATTGCCAACGCTAATGGAACTCTCTGTAACCTTCTTCCTAACCAACTGATATTTGAAGTTATTCTTCAGCCGTTAACTATTTCCCCCCGCCACAGAATCCAAAACACAGCTCTCTTTTTAGTGCCAGTCTCGTGTGTGTATAGATTGAGTGAGAGGGTGTGTTTGTGCGTCTTATCTCTGTTGAATAGCAGCAATTTTGCAACAGCCTATCCCCGGAGAGCACTATGTCTGCATTCACAGCCTCATGCTTCATATAGTAAACTCCCATCGAGTCAATTACGGTGGCAGAGTCTTTAGCCACCGTGGCCACTTACTATAAGTGCACATTGAGACAACTGGTTTATGACATATGCGGCCATAAAAGTGACTTGGAAAGGTTCTACGGGCTGAAAACAGATTCAAACAATTCAAATCGAATCCTCAAGAAATTAAGACATTCGGGAGTTAACTGTGCTGCCTAAGGCGGAAGTCAACATTCAGCTCGTGAGCGGTGATCGGTCACAACGCTAATGAAGAGCAATCAATTGAAATTGCTTCATTTTGATCTAGAGACACACAGTGTTGTGGTGAAAGTGACTTGGTGATTGAGATTAAGATGCGCGGACCAAAGCATTCATCAATCTGACTTCCCTCATTTCTGCCTACTCTTAGGCAAAAAGCAGAAAATACATCTTTTAAAAAAAACAGACCCGGATAAACGGGTTTGTGGGCATCCATTCTCGTTGTACCGCTAAAACAGAGTCGGTCGGGGGGGTGGGTGTAGGTCAGAAGAGGATAACAGAGGATTAAGGGCAGTTAAAGTTCTCTCCGGTCAAAAATGGCACGAAGCATAAGAAGATACAGGTGTCGCTAAGTTGCCTTTTCATATCCCTGAAATGATACACAGTAACAGTTATAATGTGTGTGTTTTTCATTCAACATTTTTAACTCTTGAAACATTTCATCTTAAACTATAGCCAAACCTGTAAAACCGATCGATTAACCAGATAGAACGTGTTCCAGCATGTCTGTGCCTGTTCATAAAGGTTTGCTTGAAAGAGTTGAGCCTGGAAGAACATGACTTGACCTGTAATCATCCGGCTATGTTCTGACCTGCTATAAATGAAGGGCTACGTACGTATATGATCCAAAACTCAAATGAGATTGACACAGAGCCAGCCATTGAGATGTTCCCTGTCACTCTATATTTTTTTTCCTCCTGTGACTTTCAATATGATACATTAGTGCCCTAAACAGAGGCAGTGTGATAGATATTAATTACTTGTCCAATCCAGTTTGTGACATCAATCTGTTATCAGCTGGCACACACCTCTGACTGAAATTAACTGTCACTCCTCAATATCCGCTGAGTCATCTTCCCGCTTTATTGCCTTCATTACAATATCCATTTCTTAAAGAGCATTGTCGTGTTCTCGGACAAGCACTGCAACGAACGATATGAAGGGAGGGATGTAGCATGTTTAGTCATACAAAGTAAATGCCAACGTTGTCATGCGGACAAGGATGTGGAGTTGTTTCGAGAAAATAATAGGCTCATGGATACCATGAACTGTATGTGGATTTGATAGGAGCTGCCAGATGTGGCCCTGAATGTGTGGACGCGCAACGGCAAGCCATCGCTCCTGCTGAGCTCACGGAAATCAGGTTTCATCTCTGGGCCCCCTAAATCTAATACGCAGTCATATTTACTCACAGTTGCAGAGCACAGTAAACCAATATGACCCTATAGACGGGCGGCAGAGCAGCACAAAATACAGTTAAATTAAAAATGCTTTGAGCAAACCCTTCCGAAAGCCATCACAGCTGCTTGGGCTGTGGACCAGATAAGTGGGAATTGTGTGATTTCTACCCTTGAGGGGTTTAATCTGCTTCAATATACACGAGATGGACAAACCTACCGGGACATGTGGTCATTACACCCTTAGGAAGTAAAAATGGATAAAGTAACGATACCCCCCACCTTCGCACCCATGTAACCGCCTTCACCCTCCCACTTCTGGGAAGCAGTTCTACGTGATTTTGGAGTGTGTCCATAGGAATTGATGTCCCGTCAATGTCAGTCTTGGCTAATCCCAAAGGTGTTTGATGAGGATCTGTCGTAGTTCTCCAACATTAAACTCATCCAATCAAGCCTTTCGGGACATTCCTTTGAGCACTTGGACACAGTGCAAAAAAAGGGAACCCTTGGAATGAATCCAATGTGGACACATCCTATGGGAATAAATGGGAGATGATGTGAATAAGTAGTAATTAACCGGAATTAGCTGGAATTAGGGCCAAACCATATTGAATAAAATTCACATCACAGCATAAAAGGAATTCCCTTCAAGTTTACATCATGAACATGAACACCTTTCTGATTGGGTTATCTCGGAAAGCTGATCTGATGACAAAATATAAAACAAAAAGAAAATTTATTATTATTATATATTATGCACTTCAAACTTAAATTTAAAAATTGACACTTGATAAGGCAAATGAATGCTGATAGGAAAATATTTCATCATACGTATGCACAGCTCGCAATTCTACCAGCTTCGTGGTGAGACAAGCTTGAAGTCTTTTTGAAACCGGCACACAATGACGTCATTAACATGCAGTATCGAGACGGATCGGGAGTCAAAATCCATACTGTAGGTCGAATATATACTCTACACTAGGCGTGGGCAAACTACGGCCCGGGGGCCACATGGGGCCTGTTAAACGCCCGCCGAACTTGAAAAAAATTAAATGAATAAAACTTGTAAATTTTTTTATTGTCTAAATACTGTGGTGTGTCATCAAAGACATATATTTTGTTGTAATGCTTTTGTTCACTTTCATTTAAAATGAAATGCATTTTTTTTACCAAAACACTCCATCCATCTGCTCCTGGTCGGGCCCCTCTGTCAAATTTTAGAAGCCATTGTGGCCCGCCAATCAAAAACTTAGCCCACCCCTGCGAGACACCGTATACCGCAGATAACTCTAATCATAACAATCATGAACAGTAGCATTTTGTTTAGACATAAGACATGCAGTTAAACTAATGTAACGTCTGCTTAGTGATGAATATGTAATAAATCAATGTGTATAATGCAGTTTCTCAATCATCCATGAGATTTCCCATATTTTCCAACTTTAAAAAAAATCATGCCATATTAAAACTCCAGTACGTGTTGGTCAAAACGTTTTGGAAAGACGAAGGATGAACAGTCAGTCCAAAAATTTGCTGCCGTGCTTCCTTGGGCCATTGTTTACTTCTGTTGTGCGAGTCCTTATATGGACACATGCGTTGGCATTCAAGTGAACTCTCTGTGCTGTTGCTGTAGCGGCGGCTGTGTGTCTCTGAGGCAGCGAGAGCATTACGTTGCCTTTCTGCATCAGCGGACTCACCTCCGATTATCAGTCCTATACATTCGAACCAGGCTGTCGGAAGTAGAATAAAAAAGAAAATATAGTTGTGTGAGCGAGTGCATAGTTTCCTTTCTTTTGTTTGTTACATCTTTCGTGAAATGTCATTCGCCGCAATCTCTGTTTCCGTATCTTTTACATTTTCTCCCGTTTCCGTGCCTCCCGTGGCAGGAGGACAACAGCTGTATCCACATGAAATCCCCTGCAGTGGGACGATATGTGGACTTACATGTACATGCGTAAGGGCGTGTGTATTTGTTTGCCCGGGCATGTCGTCGAGGTGAGGTGAGTTGAGCTGGGGGGAGGGGAAGAGTATTTACGCAGGCCAACCTTGAACAGTAGATAATCCCACAGGAGCTGGCCAAGCAGGGCCGGAGATGGACAATATCATTGTCTTTGGGTTTGTGAGTCTTGTGGCTACTCCATTTTCTGAATGTTTAGTTTTGTCGGGCGGAGTATATTCCAGATAAAGCATTTACGTATAATATTCAGCGACAAAATAAGATTCATCCCGGCAGTACAGATGTCATCTGATCAATCTTCCAAGCTACAAATTGCTCAGACATTTTAACCTTTAGTGTGATTATTATTAATATGCTCATCCATCCATTATTAATATTATTATTTGTTTGTTATTAGAGTATTTATTAGAAATAATTATTTCATCCAGTTTTTTAAAATGTTATACATATTAGAAGTAGCACTTTTTGAATCATCATTTCAACCATTCCATAAATGAACACCACTTCGACTGACGCATTGGCTCGGGTTGTACGAACACACTGGACCTTAAAATGAAACGATCCCCTTAAAGTATATTTACCCTCCCTGTTAGTAAACAGCTGAATGTTCAAGCTATCAAATGCAACAAAGCAGTGCTACCCGACCAGTTAAGACAGAAGAGGAAATGTACAAATTAGCATTACATTGAATAAAGATGTAATTAATCGGAGCCATGTGTTTGTTTCTCATCAATAACCCAGTTGCCAACTTGGTGACTCCAAAGGCTTGTCTAAGTTTTGATGGCTTCATTGCCAAACTTTACTAGACTCTCATGTTGTATTATGTCAAATTTCTGTTGCCACTTAGGACTTGTTCAATAATAAACAACGTGATCTGGTAAAAAAATAATAAAAAAAATATTCTCAATTTTCGAGTCTAGGATTAAAGCAATTTTACACAAACAAAAAGCGAATTTAAAAATATTTTCATGGACAAAAAAAGGCCACAACAGAAGCACAAAAGCATAATTTAAACAAAAGTTCAAACAGCATATGATTGATATACACTTAATGAGCTGGAAGTTGGAAATGTCAAAAATTAAAGTTTCGTTACATTTGCATGAACACGGTGAAAACTATTTGAAAAAAAGAAGCCCGGTGGACACAACGTAGAGCCCAGAGCGTTTTAATGTAGCCATGCAATTGCAGAAGAAACAGTGCTCAGAAGAATACAGTGCAGTTTTATTCCACCATAAACTACAACAACAATAACAGCCACATTGTTAAAATGAATTCCTCGCTGACAATGTCAGTTAAAAGTGAGCATTGTTAGCTTTGTGAAGGCAGAATTTCACACAGCTCCCTTAATGGACCTCATTAAATTGTGCAGGGGTACTCAGTGTTGTAACCCAGAAACGGATATGAGGGCATCCAACTAATATCGATGTTTACAAAACAGCGATATAATTAGAAGCAAGTTTCTTCCTTGCAGCTTTGGAAAAATGTTCATAAAGGAAAAAGGCAAGACTGTAGTAAACAATGTGGTAATGCTCTCCTGCACTCCCTTGCCCTACACTAATCCACACCGAAGCATATACAGTGGGTTGCAAAAGTATTCACACCCACGAGCAACTCTCAATTTCTTCCTACGCCGTTTATAGTCAGTTTAGCATTTCATTTGCATTCATTCAGTGATTTATAGAGCAGTAGTGGAAGTTGAAACACTTATATAGATCCTGTAGGAATGGCGTATGTTCTGATCTTTTTGTTCTGGTAAGAAAACGAGCTATGGCGTTCTGAATGAGCTGCAGCTGTTTGATACTCTTTTGAGGGAGTGCAGTTAGAAGACTCCCATAATAATCGATTAATAATCGAGTCTACTGGAGATAAAAGCATGGATAAGCTTCTCCTGGTCTGTTTGGCGCGTGCAATCCTTCAATTCGGATATGTTTTTCGGATGGTAAAAGGCTGTTTCAGATTTTGATTAGATATGACTGATATTAAGGCCGAATTGAAAAGAAAGCACGTTTATGAGAATATTTGAACACGTCTAATGAGTCTTTCTCAAGTGGTCTGTCATTTATGAATCAATAATCATAATTCTGTGCTCCTCTTACTTTTTTCAGTGCTGGCCTTGGGCACGGAAACGAGTCAAACAATGGAAATTTTTGGTGTCAAGTGTGCTTCATCATGGAGATGATTATTACAGTGTGACTGCCTTGAATTTCTATTTTTCTCCAACTGTCGTTCAGTATTTACTGTAATCATGGTTCCATGTTGTTTTAGATTTCCTGGTCTTAAATTATGATGAACTCCTTAAATATTTAGCCTTGATGGTGGCTCTCCACTGGATAGCATTCAACCAGATTGAAGGTATAAACAGGATTTTATATGAATTATTACCATTTTAAAAGTACAGTTACTTTTCAGGGATTAAAAACACATTATATAAATCACAGTTTGGATTGGATCACAAACAAAAACAAAAATTAAATAGAATGTCTATTTATTTTATAAAACACTTTTTCATTAAAAAAAAAAAAGAAATAAAAAACATCACCTCCTAATGTGGCCATTTCGACACACTGAAGATCACCTCTTCATCATCATATTGAAAGACAAACAGATTAAATTTGTTCTTCTTCCTTCAAATTTGTTCACAACATGTTACCATTGGTAGTACTAGAGAGGAAATTTCCACCTGGCAGGAAAGACCATAGCTGCGTCGTCTCTCAAAAGAAACAAGTGACAATTGAGTTGAGGCTCCCTTGTATTTATGTACCTGCACTTTGCATGCTGGCAAATCTCGACTCGCAGTCAGTGTTGGTGAAATCAAGCCTGGGGTATGTTTCTGCTGTGACAGGCAGCCTATTTTTGGCTCTGATATGTCTCTGTTCCCATGAGCACAATTTAAATATTCACAGTGGCGTCTCGCAGTGTCACAGCTTTCCATCGTCCTTACCATCTTCATGAGTTGTGACACGGGGAAACACACTTGTGCTTTTGGCTTCCTGACAAATTAATGCAGCACCGTCTACAGTGTTTGGAGACTTTAACACTGCAGGGCTGGAGGGACATTGTCTGAACACACACACGCAAGCACACGCAGATTCTATCTTGAGGACCCAGGAACACAAGGTATCGCCTGTCTGTCCTCTGGGGTTTCTGTTTGTTTTAAATCTCGCATCTTCCTGTACCTGCGAGGGTGTGAAGTTTTTGGGATCACACTCGCAGGGAGCCGTCTCCGAGGAGAACTGGGCTCACGACGCAGTCCGCTGTTCATTGCAAGGGTGCCTGGGTCAGGGTTCGACGCGGGCTATATGCGGTGGAGCCACAGTGGGATTGTTTGCTCCGTACGGCTGTTTAATTGAGACCAGGGGGAGACGACAAATGGCCGAGGATGCGCAGCGGCGCTGTTTCCCGTCGACTCGTCTTCCTCTCTCCTAATGAGCATTCCATTAGAAGCTGGGGGACTGAACTCGGCAGTTAGCCATACGGAGGAGGCTGGCTAACAATGCACGCGCTTAGCTAAACAGCTGTTGCCTCGCTCTGATACCACCTCCCATTCCTGCTTAATGATGCTTTCACCGAGCGAGCCGGAGTCCCGGGACATGGTGGCGAGCAGCCGCAGACGCCCAGCCCGGGAATCGCGGTTACTCGCAGGCATCGTAAGAGGTTTGTGAGGAGGATCGCGTCACTGATATGACCACAAAGACACCAATTAGATAGTGGCTCTGAGGGGAGGTGTAAGAATAGTTTAAAGGTCAAAAGATGACATTTTTATGAGTACTGCGCTTGGGAAATAAACGTTCGATGATAGGAGAATGCACGATGCCCGTCTGAAAGTATAAACAGATCAACATGGCGATTTATATGATAGTTCGCATTTGTTTGCGGGCCAGGAGCAGATGGATGAATTATCTCACCTCATCTGAGAAAGAAAATCCATTTATTTTAAATGAAAGTGAACAAAAACATTCCAACAAAATATATGTCTTTGAGACACAACAGTATTTAGAAAAATAAACATTAACAAGGTTTATTCATTGAATTTTCTTCTAGTACGGCGGGCCGGATTAAAACGTTTAATGGGCCGCATGTGGCCCCGGGCCGTAGTTTGCCTACGCCTGCTCTAAAGTGTCTTTTATATTCATTCAACCTAGATTCTAGGTCCTAGAAGACCAACCATTCATGCGTAATCAATAAGATATATATATTTTTTATTTGTAATACAGATGAGTTAGTTTGTTTTTGTTAAAAAAAAAAAATACGCAAGGAGAAGACCTTGAAAAAAAATAAAATAAAACCGCTCGCTAAATCCCAATCACAAAATTGAAGGGAAAAAAAAAAAGCGTATCAGTCTTTATGCTCCCGCGAGAGGAGTGCTGGTGTAAACGTGCATTGATCAAGATTAATGGCATGCCACATTGGTTTGTTCACATGTGAAATACTGCAGAGGTGGCAAGCGCTCCGAGCATCCTTCACTTAAGCACGCAGGAATATTTTAAGAGCGATGCCTACTCATAAAAACATGATGCGGCATTATCTCGGGCCCGTAAAAAGCACTATTTGTTTGAGTTAAACGACGACTCTATCAGACGTGTTGATGTGGGTCACCTTGGAGTAAGACTAACTTTGTTCGACAGTCACTTTAGCGGCAAGTACTGAAGCATGCTCCATATGAAGGATGCTTTACGAGAAGGAGTGCTGAGTAATTCGGGGGGGTTTCCACTTATTCACTTTGAGCAATTAGACGGATGTGCTTAGGTGTGAAAGCAGCACTAGTTTGGAGTACTGCGCAAATTCTTCACACGCCTACTTACGAGCGCCTCTTTCGTGAATACCAAAGAGCTCATTACGAACAACTTTGAGGAAACACTTGCTTTCTTGTGTTTGTCTTTAATCTGCTCACGGAAGGAGTTTGGATTTACTCTTTCATTTGCTCTTCTTGCTCGTCATTGAACAGAAGGGAACCAAACTCGTTTGTGATTCACTTCATCGCTCTGCTTCGTCAGCAAAGCCTCTCGCAGATTTTCCTCATGCACGTTCACAAAAGCCTCAAGCTAATTGGCTGCGCTAGCGTTGCTTTTCAAGGTATACTGCTGTTTAAGTTACTGGTTGTATTTGAGATGAAAATGTTAAGCGAGTGAACAGGCTTTCAAAGGCAGAAATTGAAATTACAGTTCTCGAGTGCAAGAATGCGAAGAGATGCATTCGCTATGGAAATGTGCCAAAAGTAAGAAATGAAAAGGGGCCGACAACTCGTTAATACGTCACAGCATATCAAAGCCATCCCCAGATAGCATGTCTGAGAAGCCTTAGAGGCTTTGAGCCGGATAGGGGACGATATTAGAACAATCTACTTATATACTTAGTGCCCTGATCTGGTAAAAATACGATTGGAATTTCTTTTTATGATTTTGCTTTTGATGTGATTGTATTAAGAAAAAAAAGTCCAATACAGCAAAAATAAAAAATTATTTATTTAATGTTGACTGACTTCTGATGTGGCTAGTTTTCAAAAGCAATAACGGAACAACTAATTCTTATGACCCGTTGTTTTGTTTAGCCATGTTTTTTTTTTCTTGTGTGACTTATTTCTTGTCTTCCTAGATTTTTGCTAATTCTATCGACAGTGTCTACCAATCATCTCCATCAACCACTCGTGTCTTGTTGTGTGCAGGGGTTCCTCGTTGCCTCGTCGCTAAATTCGAGGAAGCTTAGAAGTTAGGTTTATCTCAATCAGATTTTTTCAGTTCTGACATCAAATCGTTTGAGGTGAATGTAAACGACAAAGACGGCTGATTCTGGTGTTCTGGTTCATCACAACACATTTTGACCTCCAACAAACTTTCTTCATAACTTTCTTAATTGACATAAATCAAGGAATATCTTATCTTCACATACAGTTTTGTTCATGTCACCCATTAACGTCATGCAGGGAGATAATGGCATATCTTGCCGTCAGTACAAGTCACATTGTTTTATGGAAAGTTGTTTTGAATGATTAATGCAATAATAAATAAATAAAGCCAAATATAAGTTTCTAATCTTGTAAATGATATCTTGCCATTCCCGGCGTGTGTCTCCATGGAGGGCTTCATTGTCGAGTGGCATCACATTGAAGTCGGTCGGCGTTGTAGTGCACTTTTCCCAGTCCAAAAAGTCAGATTTCCCACTGTCCACAAATGCAGCATTAGTTCCCCGTTTTTATTGTGTCTTTTGTTGTATATTGTTGTTGCTGTCATGAGCCCTGCTAATCCTAGGTAGTCCTTTTATCGTCAATTTATTCTCTATTTCTTTGTTACTTTGAACCTTGTTTGTGGATTTTGTTAAGTATTTTAATTAATCACAATAGCCTGCCCGGTGCCTTTTTGTTGTTTTGATTATTTTTTTTTTTTTTTAATTGCTCCTACTCCCTGGTCTTGTCTCCCTGCTTTCCCGCGTTTGAGTCCATCATTTTTGCCAACTCCTACATACAAATGTAAACAAATGCGACACAAATGATCTGTCCCTTGGTCAAACTGCTACCAAATAACTAACTGCTGCACAAAAAAAGTCAAATATAACTCCTCACATTTTTCACATGACATATGAATACAATGTCTATGTGTGAAAGGAGTGGATTTCAGACATTGCATTTTCCTTTAACCATCATAAAAGAGCTAAATAACTTCCATACAGTATATTACATCTTAAAAAGGACTATTTTATCTGCACTCCATTAACTCATCTTCACAATATGTGGCAACTGCGGCCACTATAACAGAGATGCAGAATGAAGATTATGGCATGCGCCTGGGAGGTGAGTCTCGTCGCATGAACATGAAAGGTTTTCATCCAATTATATCGCACATTTATTAATAACGAATGATCAATTATGGTCACCCAACAGCCAGGACAGATGGTTGTACCACTGTTGCAATACGGTCCATTGCCTCTTGGGGCATCATTTTCTGATCGTGGCCAAACCTATATGCTGATGGCAAACAACACTTAATGTGCTGATTTGTAACATTATGCCTTGCACGAAAAGTTAGTAACTTGCTTTTTCCAATTTTTTATTTCGAACTTTGCGTCTGTACTGTAATTTGGAACTCACCTGTTTGTATACGCCACCAATTTTGGAATAAGTTGAGAAAATAGCAATGCAGCTCCATGTAAATTGTGTCTATGCATCTGATTTATGAGGATACTTATGAATTTATACATTATATAATTGAATATTGATTTTTTTTTAATGCACACGATAGGAATTTATTTAAAGCTACAGGATCGTAAACTGGAAATACTATTTTTCAAAAGTGGCGATGAACCTGGATAGCCGCTGCTCTTGAGCCCTGAGCAGGATTAATGGCCTCTATTGCCTCTCTAAGTTTAAAACCTTTTACAACCGCGCACGCTTTGGACGCTCTTGTTCTGTCAGGTTGCACAGTGTTGGCCCTTTATAGTGGAGCTTCCTGCTTGTCAGCACGTTTGCCCAAGTTTCTCTCATTTGGGAATTCTTTGTGCTCAGACTATGCAAATTTCACGAGGAAGGCTAATGCATTTGCACTGCGCAGGGTTCATATCAGCAGACAGGCTACTGATGGGGGGGCATGATCACACACTAACGCACAAATAGAGAACCAGATGGTCTTGGCAAAATGCATTCTTTCAATCGCATGAAGAAACACACAGGAATCTTAATCGGTTATACATACACTACATACGTTTTTTTTGTTTTTTTTTTAATCACACAGGGATGAAAACTTCTTGGGGGAAGTGAATGTACTCCTCTATGCTCAAAATGATCTGTAAAGGACCAAATGACTTTCCCCTGAAAATGTCGTTGAAGTGTTTATTTCAGTAGCTGACAAAACACATGCTGCGTGTTTCAAATTTTTCAACATCGTAAAAGAAAAATCCACCAATAATAAAACAGTTAGTGGTCATTTTCCCTCCGTTACTGAAGAAGCCGTTTATACATCATGCATGTGCTTCAAACCTGTGAAATTGATGAAGGGAAAAGGCAGCCCTCTCAGGCATAGCCACGGTATCCATTTGTATTCAAAGGCACACAGTGCTTTGAGCAGAGCGAAACAGATGCAGAGTTGCTGAAGAGGCGACCTGCCTTGCCGCAGAGGTGAGCTGCCAGCAACAACAAGCAAACAAGGCTCGCGGTCATCACGAATGGGCAAAGGTTGGCTAATTGCACCGTGCTTGTTCATCTGGTGGACAATCACGGGAACGGCTTAACAACACGGACTCCTGCAGCTTGCATGCAAAGCGATGGCAAAAGGGTTATTTGTGTGCAACAAAGCCAGGGTGAGACGGAAAGCGAGAGGTGTGAGAAGAGGAGGAGGAGGAGGAGGGAGGTCGGTGGAGACGCTGAGATGGGCGGAGGAAGAGGGAATCGAAGGAGGGCCGGGGGGGGGGGGCAACTGGGCCCCCGGTGCTCAGCTGTCGGTGCTTCCTCTGCAGGTGGGACCAGAGCGGTGCCAAGTCGCTCTCTCCCACTCACACAGACACCCATGCATGGCTCTATAATGGATGCTTTACACCGGTGCCAGAGAGAGAGTGAGAGATAGCGAGTGTGCGAGAACACGAAGCAGGGCGGGATGCTGGGACGAGAAGGAAAATGCTTTCAGAAGCGGCGAGAGAAGGTAAAGAAAATGCCTGCGAGATTAGGGAAAAATGTCAGACGGAAAGACAGCCAGACATCTTCATCAAGCCATCAGACCGAGAAAGACAGGAAGCAGACGAGACCCTGTGCTCTGTAATATGATGATGCGATTGCTTTAATTGATCCGAATCCTAACAGGATGAAAATACGCCGGGGCACAGCCTGGAGCCTCAGCCACCTCCTCCGTGACTGTCACTGTCCATTAGGATGTGTATGAATACGCTCTTGACAATAATTTATCAAAGAGGATTCGTGGATAGCATCCACCTGAGCTAATGACTTCGCCAAAGCCTTCACTGGGGGACTGCGACTCATCAAGAGACGACATAGGCTGTCGTCACCTCCTTCATCAGATACCATTTAGATTCCAAAAGCAATCTCGGTGATACATCACCAGATGGCTCTTCTCGTATTGTCCTGAAGAATATTGCTGAGGCAGCCTGTGTGGGCCACATGTTGTGCGAGCTGCCAAAGCCAATTGCGACGGCTGCAGACCTGGGCAACAGGTACAGCGCTTCTTCAAATGTCCAACTTCCCAAAGGCCTCACAATTTGGAATTTGGCATGAAAAGAAAACTTATGCCCCGTTTTGCTTGACTTGCCAGTAATTTAGGGTGCATTCTACTGCATCAGGGATATGCGCCAGCTTCCCCAGGATCAGTGGTAGAAATGCACAGATGGCTCACAGGTTGCATGAAAAGTTGTCAAACAGTCTTAAGTGAGGTCACGCCAAATTAGTTAAGAATACTAAATTGAAGAAATGCTAACGGAATACGAACCCAGTAGCGCTCTGTGGCGTGCAGGTGTCAATAACTGAAGTACAAAATCCAAAGCAAACATGGTGAAGCAGTAAATAATTGTTATGCTGCACGCAAATGGAATAAGCTGCCGCAGAAGTGAAGTCAGCCCGCTTTAAAGTCCAAGTTAAAAAATTGGATTGCGTCTTGGGTAAATAATGTTATTTTTCAAAAGCTGATCCATCATTGTTTGTTCGTACAAATGAGCTGAGACCGTTCTAAATTTGTTTATATTAAAAATTATAAAATAATTCTTACATTTCACCCGCACTCCAGACTCACCTTCCCTTTGTTGGGGTCTTCCACTTTTGTCACCAATTCCTCAACCCAAAAGCGCATCTGTGACAGTACCACTGTATATGCATTGCCCTGAGCGATCAGTTTGAAAGCAAGGATTTACTAAAGCACTCAATTACCGTTCGCTACATTCTCTGAGTTAGTTTTTGACTTTTTAGCACCTATAACTCCATGTTTTATAGGTTCAAGCACCTGCGGCAAGCAGAGACAGACTGATGGCTGGACCACTAGAATAAACCGCTCCCACTGTTTTGGGGCAATTTGTCAATTTTTCATTCTTCTCCTCTCTGTTGGCTTGGGTTCGCTGAAGCTGCCTCCACCTGATGGGCAGCCGGAGTGGAGCCATCTTTTTACAACATATCATCAATTCTGCAGGTACCCACTGTTATATACTTGCCGGTTGGTTAGAAGAGACTAGTAGAGACCAAATTTATATCAAACTTTGTCCCAAGGAATAATCCATGACAAGATAAATGGGGGGTCCATACATATTTTTCACTTTTGTTAACCTTGCAATATTTTTCTGACATTTTTGTTAATTTCACAATGAATAATGCATGTCTCTTAATGAGTCTGTTCGGGTCTTTCGGCGTTGAGCTTGCATGTTCTCCCTGTGCGTGTGTGGGATCCCTCAGGGGGCTCCCGCTTTACGCCACAGTCCAAAGACATGCATGCTAGGTTAATTTAAGACATTTAAGAATACTTATTAATGGTGGGGAATATTTTTATTATTTTTTTTTTTGGACAAGAATGCTCTGTTCTCCTGAACGTAAATTCCCTTTCAGTCCAAGTTTGATCATAAATGCTACAAGCCTCAGTCATGAAGGAGTCAGCATCTTCACAAAATGGCGCTCACGATATACAACATAAATAAACACAATAATCCCTGCCACATGAGATGGCCTCCCCCTATTTAATTATCACACTTGTCAATTCAAGCAAAAGAATATAGCACCTGACAAGGCGAGCCCCCAGTCTCTCATCTTACGTACCTGTTTTTCACACCCTGATACGCACAGACACCTTTTCAGAAAACGGCCAAATCAAAAAGCACCATACACCCAGATAACTTTACACTGTCGAGGTGCTGAGCCCCATTGACAGTTCAGAAATGGGTTCTATTCATTTTTTGACAATTGTTCAGAGTTTTCCCTCAACCGCATTGCATTTGCACAACAATGGCTGCCACAGGCTTATGCTTGCAAACGGCTATCTTTCCCCTTCCAAGCTCGAGCCAAGCTGCCTTTATTTGCTGTTAAATGTCTGCAGTCAATGGCTGGCTGCTCCAAGAATGTGACCTCAAGTATATGCAGCCCCGGTCCGCATGTGGGTGGATCACCACCTTGAGATGTGAGCAGTGAGAGAGGACATTATGGAGGTGTTCATTCCAGAAGGGGAAGTTCCTAGGGGGTCTGACTTCAGAGAGCAAATTCACGCGTGTTATTTTCAAAGGTCACAGCAAGCTGTAATAGTAAAGTTAAGGTAGAGCAATCTTCTACAATCCTCCTCATCCTTCATCTATATAGCTTACTGGCCTCCTTCTCCACTCAGGACGATAGGGTAATTTGGGGCAGCATTCATATTGACCTTAAATCACATGTCGATATTTCAAGATGCAGCCACGAAGAAGGGCACGCCTTTTCCAATAACTTCTCTGCTTGGTTTGATGAATGTAAGAGGAGGTGGCTCAACGTTAAGTCTCATCGGATTTCACGTTTGGTAAATACGCAATCAGAAGTATAGAGTACCACTGTATTACTGTGTCCCCAGTCCTGATAAATTAAATAAATAAGCGGACCAAAGATAAGAGTCGCAGGCTCTTCTAATCAGACCACAATTAAGGGAAAATTAGACATGATAGCAGGTAGTGAAGCAAAAAGCTGTGAAATCATTTGGAGCTTTGAGAGCAAAAATAAGCCCAAAGAATTTAAAAAAAAAAAAAAAAAGAGTTTGAACCTCCGTCAGACGTCAGCATATAAATAGAATTTAGAGATATCATCGATCATCTAACTCAAGTGTGTGTGTTTTGAGTTTATTGTTGTTTGTTTTAATGATGCCAGCACAGCGGCATTGGCAAATAAGGCAAAATGTGATGACAGCTATAAAACGGAAACGTAAAATATTGAAATCAATCAATTTTTTTTTGTTTTCATATAACTCTCAGTGAGACACTTATTCATCAGGCATGCCTTCTTCTGCATCAATGAATAGTTATGATTATATAAATAAAGTTGTATTGTATTGTATTACAAGGCCCAATGTTATTTCTACGGCATGAAGTTAGCTAGCTAGCTAAGTCTGCACTTCAGAATTGCATCTTTCCTGGATGCCACAATATAAAAAAACAGCATGGTGTCATTAATTAAATCCCCAAGAGAGATGGTGAAGCCGGGGACGAGCCCGCCTCCCGCCCGACAGCCAATTAGAGCCACAGAAGCCGGTTAGCTTGTGAGATAACTCATGGCTAACAACCTTTTGCTGCGTTGTGGAAAACCCTGTGACGACCCGGTGGGATATATTCCGGACATCGGAGGTTTTAAGTGAATATATTTTTGAGGCTCCAAGATATCGGGATGAGTAGGCACAAGAAAGATGCCAGAAGAAATAGTATCCATTTTTCAGCGGGGTGTCCCCTTGTGCATTCAGTGGACACGACCACAGCGTTTGCGATCCAACAAACTCGCTTGATTAGTCATTATTTTATATACAAGACCAGCGATTCCACACCAGTGTGCTGGGCAACATTAGTAGGAGAAAGGCAGAAAAGCGGCGTTCTAGTGTTAAGGTGTGCGTCGACTTTTTGTGACATTCTTGCTTGGTGGTGTGCAGAGAGATTTTTCAAACTTGAAATATGTGCCTTGGATCAATAAAAGTGAATCACTGTCGTAGGCTATCATTCAGATTTGCCAGGATTTTTAACAACACTCTTCTGTGGAACGACAAATTAAGAAGCAATTTATTTTTCCAGGGCTTTAATGATATTAAAATCTTACTTAAAATCAGTACAGTCAATAAAGTTGCAATGATGAATATAAACACAGAAATGTCGATTCAATCATTTGAATATAACCATGACTTAATCTGAAGGGAGCTCATGGCAATGTGGACTTTAAATCCAGCAAATGTATCAGCCTGATTTACAAAGATTGATTTGAGGTCCAATAACATTGTTGTCGGTCTTATTTCTGCCACGCACATGCCTGTGATTTAAATACATGCCAGGAACAATACACCATTCGCTGGCACGAATGTGTGCCGCTAAATCAGACGTGAAGCTTTAAAGGGACGTCTGTTCATGCTCTTAGTGAAGTCATACCGGTGGTATTCATTACAATTCTATTAAAGTTTGAAATATTGTCCTATCGCAGTAGAATTTCAAGCATTGTAAGCAGAGACATTAGTCGTAACAAGGGTGATAAATAGCATTGCAATCGTGGGAAGTCCATGCTGCGGATGCAGTACTGTGTATGAAACAGAAGTTACACCGCATAGTTACGTCAGTAATGAAGCAACGATTAGCCGCAATGTAAAAAGTACATCTGAAGAAATGACTTTGGCAGTAATTCAATTATTAAAAGCTGAACTGCTGTCAAAGTTGGCATTATCTGCTTGGCAGTTTTTATTACACAAATGTTCATTGCTCGCAAAAGTGACAGCGACAACACGTTTGGATTAATAAGACAACTGTTCTGATTAAGGTGGGAGAAAATGCATAAATTTGGAAGGGTTGAGTAAATTCTGATTCCAGTCTTTGGAGGGGGTTGTAATTACGCTCAAACTATCAAGACTAGAAACTATTAAAAGAGGTGTGACTGGAAGAAGATAAAATCAATGAAATATTTTGTAAAATATTGTACGTAAAAATGACATGAAAAGCAGCCATTATAAACTGCTACAAAGGCGGTGGCGGGTCGTGCATTTCACACGTAGGCCTTCAGTGAAGTCGTACTTAGTCCGACTTGAATAAATCCCCCTCATATCGCCATCATTTGTGACACTACAGCTGGACAAATAATATACAGAAATATACGTGCGCACTACTGAGTGTTGGACGACCTAGCTTCTCTTGAGAGTTCCGTCTTGAAAATGGCCTCGCAAGTGTATCTGCAACTAAATCCACACTTTTCCCTCCTTCGGCCATTGTGGTTTAAAAAAGCAAGAATATATTTAACATTTTCGAACGTCACCAGTTACGACTTTAGGGTGTGTTGATTCCGCATAGTGCTGCCCCCTCACGAGTGAGTATACAATCACCAAACGCGTTAAACACCTTCAACATAAGGCCAGCAAGAAGGCCTTGCTCTCATCAACTTGTGATCTGATTGGCTATCGCAACTGTCTATCAACTCTGAAAGCTCATTGACTTTGAAGGAACAGATGCCCACACAATTGCATCTGAAGGCCTCGGACGAATAGTGCGCGCTAATGGTATCGTGAAATCTGCCCGGCAACACGAGCTAGCTGAATTGAATAAAAACTCTCACTAAAAATACAACACTAGGATATAATATGACATCAATGTGGAGAATATGATCGTGATTTCTTGATTATGTTAGGCCAGCAGAGAAAGCCTTGAAGGCCTTGACGGCTCACCAATGTACAAAGGTAACCTCATTTGGCACAAACGTATTTTCAGAGTATCAGTTGGGTCTGCAGGGTAAATGATGTATTTCGAGCATCAGAGGCATGAATGTATGTGTCAGTCATTACATCACGCTTAAGTCACTGTTACCGAAGCCTGCGTGTTTCCTACCTAATCAGTGCAGCGAAACCATACAGTAATACATCAATTACACATTAAGTCACATCCTTTGCAAAGTGCATTAATCAGAAGGCCTCCAGATACTATAGAAAAGCTATTAATGTAATAGCCGCTCATGTTTTATAGATTACAGTACGTCTAAGCCATTTTTTTTTTTTGAGAACCAGCATCTATGCTATCGTTCACCCATATTAGGAAAAGTGTCACACTTTGCTGACAACTAAGCTTCCTTCTTCCCTTAACGTGGTTCAAGGGATTGCAATGTTTGCTGAGTGCGGTCTTGAATTTCAAAAGACGCGGCACGTGTTGCACTCCTGTAATAAAGCCGGAGCATTTAACACACACATTTATGGTGCCCAATAACCCAGAAGTCTTAATAAAAATGAAAGCTGACATTGGCATGAAGGATCCTCCACACTTGCTGTCTTTAATTTCCAAGATGTTCCATTAAAACAGAAGCACTTCCTCACAAGCAGAGCTTTTATCCTGATTGCTTACAGGAAGAGAGATGGGTTGGGGGGCGGCGAAAAACGACCTTCATTGCCTCCGCAACCAGTCCAGCCAGTGGATACGTACATATATAGAGTATCAATCAAAGTGTTATGTTATCTATGTTTCTCCCAATATTTCTTTAAATTTCATTTTTTTTCTGGGATTTGGAATATTTTGGGTTTGTAAAAATATATTTTATCCAACATTTTTTAAAATTTTTTATTTTTCATTAGGCAAGGAGCCAGTCAGAGTGTGGTCGCGGGCAGGCAGTTTTTTACTATAGAGAAATTGAAGATTTTTGTAATGTACAGTATCTCTATTTTAAAGCAATTTAAAATCTTTATCGTATATAGAAAATCATAGCAACACAACTCTACAAATACACACACATATATATATATATATATACATATATATATAAATACACACGTGATTTATAACTGACTGAAAGAAAAATATGTCGCATACTTTTAGTGATCTGCTCATTAGCATAAAAAAGCATACAAAACAACTCAATTATAATTAGGAGCGCTAGAGGAAAAAGGCACATTTGCATGTTCAATTAGCGGCAGTGCGATGCCAGATAGATAATCCTCATGACTGGCTAATGTCCTTGCATCTGAACTTCTTCAGCTGCCATTTTGTTCTGAAGCCAGAGGAGAAGAAGAAGAAGAACAAGAAGAAGAGGACGCAGATCTCCCTCTGTGGGAACACAACTGTTGATGTACATTTAATAAGCTGGTCAAAAACGCTCTCCTGCCGAGGGAGGCTGAGCTTTTAATGACCGATCCTGCTTCCTGAGTCTCAGACGCGCAGCTTGATTGTTTGGCGCACAGCAGACAGGGAGGCCATCTTATTAATGGTGAAACACTGCACATCCCGCGGACTAGTGAGGGAAAAGAAAGGGCTCGGGACACACAGCGAGGAAGCGTGTGGCCCTAGCACGCTTTTACTGTCTGCGAAGGCAGGGAGACAGATGGGTGCAGTGAAGAGGGGATTAGATGGAAGAGGCAGGGCAGGAACCCGGGTCTGAAAAAAATGCAGCCCTCACGAGAGAATGACCAGGCCAGCCTTCATGCGGGCCAAAAGGGGAGGTGGGGGAGGCTTGTGATGGATGCACCCTATGACTGGAGCCATTGGCACGCCCACATGGAGACGCCAGCAAGGCCAGGCCAGAGGAGCAGGCAATCAAAGAGAGGCCGCAGGGCTAGGATGATATAGGAGGAACCAGCTTATTAAATAGGCTTCAGGAGGTGCATGGAGCATCTCAACTAAGTTGTCATCCTGCCACCAAAAGACTTTGTGTTACATAGAAAGCACGATGTGCAGGCAGCCATGACAGGCTGTGTACAGTGCGAGTGGGATTACTGTCATTAGAAGCATGCACACAGACGCGCAACACACGCACACTCATGCACACACGCAAGGGAGATCCACAACAGTGTGTCATCCCTGATTTACCTCTCTAACCTGGGCCTCATTATACTGCATCTGAGCCACACAAGGAAGAAAGAGAATGCGTGTGAGCGCAACCTGGCAATGAAGGAGTATCCCATGCTGTCACATTGGATCATATTTTATAAGTGCCGGATTCACTTTGACAAAACTGCCTCTACAGCGGCACCTCGATCTACAGTGGATTGCTGAAGGTTGTACAGTTTGGAAATAGGTCAATATTTTTGGGTAAACTACGCCCCTTGAGTGAAATTAGCCGAGACCAAAGAAAAATCTTGATCAATATTGCCTTGAATTTCCCAATGCGTCTGAGCATTTACACACACATACACATACACACGCACACACACACATATAGGGCAGGTGTATACCGGCCCATTTTTTTTGTACTCGTGTGCGTATATTGATGAATCTGAATTAATCCTAAATGACAGCTTGTGCCCGCCTAATTTGCATAAGACGCAGCCAAATTTCCCCCAAAAAGGTCCGTTTCAAGCATTGCACAGAGTGCATGAAGGTTTAAATTTGGAAGAGATAAAAAAAAAACAATAAAAAACAAGAAAAAAAAAGAAAAAGACGGCCTCAAAATGTTCATAACCATCTCAATCTTTATCCTATTGTTAAAGGTTTGTATCGTCAAAAATCTTGCTGAAACACTGACCCTGAAAACATATAATGATGTCAATCATTTTTAATTACAGTAATGACTATA
This sequence comes from Idiotropiscis lumnitzeri, assembly GCF_059441095.1. NCBI lineage: Eukaryota > Metazoa > Chordata > Actinopteri > Syngnathiformes > Syngnathidae > Idiotropiscis > Idiotropiscis lumnitzeri. Next base: position 18,006,548 of record NC_142394.1, on the reverse strand, counting down.
AAAAACACAAAACACGCAGAGAAAAAAAAATCTATAATGGGCCAATCAATAAAAAACACTGTACAGTTGTTGAAATAGATAAGGAATAAAGAAAATTGAAATTCATGCCGGTCGGAGTTATGTCACAAGCAAGCTAGCGGTGACCGGCGTAAGATCCTTTGAACGCTCATTTGTCAACTGTAAATGTCAGCAAATGTTGTTTTATAGCCTGCGTGTGTACTTGATCGATACAAAAACTTAAAACCCCTGGATTAATCAGGAAATGTGAGCGTTTCGCTGGATTTTACGGGTGCACGGTTATCGTAACTGCTGTCACTTGTTGAGCGACAACTGCGGACACACAGACAACAGCGTATTCATTTGGACAGTAAGCACGGTATGTTTTGTTCTCTGTCATTTCTACCTATGGCAGTACAGTTCCAATAAATACTGTGCCGTAATTCTACGTAATGGCGTTTAACATGCCCATTGGCTGGGGAATGCTGGTATTCCAACCGGTGTGTTGATGAAAACAGAGGAGCTAAAGTTTAAAAAAAATGGTATTTGGAAATTCTAATTGGCTTGTAACTTTACTGTAGAGAATCTTCAACTAAATTGGTTGGTGATCAAAACAGTTAATACGCAGGTGATAACTTATTCAACATCAGAGATGATCAAGGTCGTAGTACCTTGTAAAATGTTAACAGCAGAAACTATTATCCTATGTTATGACCTTGCCACATATTTCTCAAATGTCAATAGTCCATTAACAAGTCAATTCATTCTTGATAAAAATATGATTAAAGAACAGAGGTGCTGTTGATTCTCAACTACTTTGTGGTCTTCATTAGAACAACTTAACGTCAGCTATGGGAAGTGGAGTTACATCGACACTATGGCAATCAAAACATCAATTGGCAACAGCTAACACAGTCCACTAACGCTAACCTGTGCATTCAAGAGAAATCTTTGTGTGAACAATTTCTAATTTATCCATACCTCCCAAACACACACTAAATGGCCATCCTGTTAAGTAGCGGCTTTAGCACATGCCATTGCCAAAAACTATACCCCAAATCCAACGACTACAACTTTATCGAACATTATTGTAAAATTATTTTCAGAAGCTAATGCAGGTACCGCTGTTAGCTAACAATAATCTGTGAAAATACTGTGTTTCACTGTTATGACATAATTTTGTTTAAGACTGGCTAGAACACAAATATATTTTCAAAAACGGGCAGATGATGAAAAAAAATTACTTGGTGGTTTAATTTCAGACTTGATGGGTGGGCAGGCAGGGCAGACACAGCAGACAGAACCGTATCAATTTTCCGTCATGTGTCTCATTTGAACACATCCGCTTTGCTCTGTTTTATGTTGGTGACAGTTTGATTCGCATAAGTTATTTCTATTTAATTTATTAGCTAAGATAAAGTTTCAAGAAGAAAAGAAATATATTGCTGCATCCCATTGTGTCTCCTGCTCTAATTTCCATTTCCATTTGGAACTCAACACAGTATTTCTTCCAAACGAGCAGCAGACTGCTAACATGTATAAGAAATCGTTACACAAAAATCCATTATAAGAGGCCACCTGAAAGAAGGTGTGTTTATGCCATTGTATAATTCATTTGATCATGGATTTTCACTCCAACTATGTCGCCATTTTCCAGATGCCTTCTATTCTTGTTTACTGCGCTGTCTTGGAAACAAGAACATTCTGAATATTATGGATGAAGTGAAACGATACGATGGAATTAAAATACATGATTATGAAAGAGCTTACGGAAGAACAGGCTGATGTAACAGACTATTTCATTTTTTTTTTCCAGTAACACATTAGGTATGAATCGGATGAATGCTGTGTTCAAACTGACTGCCATTGGATAAATTAAAGTAAGTCTTGGCTTCCGATTTCTAACTCCCAAGTACCTTTTGAGTTTTTACCGGCTTTTTTCCTCCCCATCAGGGCCAGATACAGTACCATTCTGGAGGGAAAACAAACCCGGTAATATCCCATTTACTAGGAGGCAGGAGATGGTTTCACTGGCAGTATAATAACATGCTACATGAAGCGTAGCATTATAGAGTAGGAATAAAAGCAGCTTTAATAGTAAAAATTGAATCGAGAAGCAGTCCTCACCCATCTCATGAAATTGCCGCAATTATTAATATTCCAATGCAAATTGGAGTGCGGCAAAAATATCACCAATTCTTAGAATGTTTTGGAGATAAAGGGACAGTGTTTACACTCATTTATTGCAACAATGGAAAAAAAAAAGATTCACACTTGTCAGGGAGCAAGAAAAATGTTTGTAAAGGGTTATTTATTTAACGCAATCGATCTACTATATGCCATGTAAATTTTAAGCATCTTGTGCTGCCATTCATGCGTGTCTAAAGTATCTTGTTAGCGGCTGCTTTACAAGCAGAGTAAATGTGTGTATGGATGTCAAATGTGAGGATTTCTCATTTAGAATATTAACCAGCGCATAAACATCGCTTTACAACGGAATGGATGCAAAACAACTCCGTCAACAGGATGAGTGAATATGTGAGTGAAGGTAATAATTCAAGGTTAAGAATGATGCAGTTACTGCGCAGCTCTGCAGGGTATAGCAGGAAGTTGACATTCACGGATGGATCCCACAGTGGTGGCTCGTTAAAGTAAGCCGAAGCCAGAATTTCCTTCCTAATTCAATGATGCATTAGGGAAGCATGTCTATGAGGGATGCTTATTGCGAGTCCAGGTTAAGCACACATGCTGCACTTAGTATAAAATACATAGCCAACAAAAGTAGTATATCATTAAGAGATAGCATTAAGGAAGCCTGAGGATAAACAATATCCAGAGAGCCGTGTGTGTATCACTTAGCAGGACTGAATGGTTCTTCCTAAGTGCATCATGTTGTTAATCTTGTTCACACAAAAAAAAATTATACCCGCAGGTTCATTTCTGACATCTAAAAAGAGGGGTGGAGTGGTGTAGTGGAAGCAAAAGCAGCAAAGCATCACAAGACCCACATGTGGAATTTCCCTGTGGTATTGAACAACACAATAATTGAAACGCAAACACCTGCTCCATACAACATTCGTCATGCTGCAACTTACATTACTCAGTGACTGGCATTCTGCCTATGCCAGATTGTCATAGCAAGCAGCAATATGCACCAGCAGGCAGGAGGGAGCTCCACATCTGCCTCACCCCACCCCACATCCCCACCCCAATTTTGACAGCACCGTATGTACCTTCAGAGTGGTGGGAGAGGGTTAGCAGGCTGACGCAGGAAGCTCCAATGCCAGAACCGAAAACAGTGATGCGGTTGGAGTCTCCTCCGAAGAAGCCGATGTTCTCGCTGATCCACCTTAAAGCCTGGATCTGATCCAGCAGCCCGTAGTTCCCTTTAGCAGCCTGGTCCCCGGTACTGAGGAAGCCTGCAACACATGCCGATAAAGAGATTTGAAAAGCATAAAGAGTAGAGACATTGTTATACTGGAATACTGGGTGCTAAAAATAGACTTTTGCATTAAGTGGGATGTTTTGGACTTGCATGAAATGTGGTCCAGGCACCATACGAACCAAAGTATTGGGATACTGCTCATTTCAACAACATGAAGTGTAGACTTTAACTGCTGCCAAGGCTTCATCACTGACCGATTCAGCAACTTGATCATCACGCATGCTAATGTTAGCATACCATAGCTCTCAATTGTGTAGTATTGTAGTCAGGCACCCATTTTTGCCGCAATTTCAACTCAAATTAAAGTAGAGAGGTGCCATCACTTAAACATCTCAAATCCATTTTACAAATTGACATCAATAGATCTGCTGAAGTGCCCCAAAAAAAGGGTAACATAATTTTTTGTAACGTAATTAGAAAAATAGCACTTCACAGAATTGAACTTGGAGTATTGCGTGTGAAAATCATTGCGGTTATGTTAGTTACTCTTCTGAGAGGATAAATAAAATACACATGAGAAGAGTAAAGTGCACTCTGTCAGCCTGTCTCACCACCACTTGTTTTCAAATAAAAATTCCCTTTTTAAGACGTTGAGATATTGCGAGCATATTTTGATAATAACCTCCCTTCTAGAATAAATGTAACAAAATTTGAACAAACAGTTTTTACTGGCCTCTGATTTCAAAACTAGTTATTCATCAATTTATAGGACAAGTGGTTAAGATGTAATATGAGGCAATCATAGACTTATTTGGGATCACAATTATAACGGCCCTCCGAAGCAAACCATAATTACGATGAGGACTACGACAAAAAATTACTTTGACTCTGTTTTAATGATACATTCAGCTGCTGTGTGTCGTGTGTCGTAATACTTTTGTCCGTACAGTGTATTGGCTGTAAGCGTGTACCGTCAACATGAAAGGTTATCTGCTCACCATCACGCCAGCTGACAGCTATGGTAAAATCATGACTTATTCGATGACAAGGTTGTTGGTAAAATAAGAGTGTGTGAGGACTACATATCATCTGGCACCTTATGGGAAATCAATGTCATGTCTCCCTGGGTGAACACCCATCATCTGATATATCGATCAGTCGAGAGGAAAACCTTCTAGATCGCTGAATAAAAGGGAGCCATGCTCATATTTTTAAGCAAAAACAAGCGCATCTTTTACCTGTATCTTTAGCATACCCCATATAACAGTGTGAACATTCCTTGCAGGTTCTCTCCATGGAAGGTCCCACTGTGTCATCCGCTAAATGATATCTGATTTGGACAGTGACTCTCTCCTGGGCCCATCAGAACTCATACTGTATTATTGCATCGGCCTCTCCCAGCGGCTCTCATGGGCTTGAGCCCTGCCGAATGATGGATAATCGAGAGCCTAGGGAGAAGTTCAAAGGCAGGCGTTCCCTAAAGTCCCGATGGTGGACTCAATGTCCATCAAACGAGAGAACACGCATGCGAGCCGACGACTCTGAGACGTGTGGACACAAAGAAGCGCCCCTCCCTCCGAGGACTGCTAAACACATCACAAGCAGTGAATGCGGCGATGGGTTGCATACCCTTCAGCATTTCTCAGCTTTGTTTTCTATTTCATGGTCGATGCCTCTATGTAATGATGAGGGCTGTTTTTTTTAGCCCTCTGGGATGAAAGAGGAGCACTTTTAAGACATTGCTTTCTCAGAAAAAAAAATATAGAAATCTGTGTTTGAGACATAGGTCAGACAAAGCAATGATCACTTTGGATAAACACAGATTAGAAAGCAGCTGCTCTGGACTCATTAGCTGTTTACGCTATGCCCGAAGAGTGTTTGTCCTAACGACCTTTTATCTTTCCTCCTTGTGTGAATCCACCATGATGGACAGCCTGCCCCGCCTTCAACATCACACCTGCCATCCCCCCGCCCGCCTGTTGGCCGCGACTGAGTGTCATCGGAAAGGCCGAGCCGATCATGGATAGGGTGAAGAGAAAATGGCACAGGCAGCAAAGCAGGAGACAAATGGATCAACAGATGGTCTCCTTCAGACGCATCCCTGAGGATGACAGAGCAGCGTGGCACATGCAGAGAAAGGGAGGGAGCGCCAAGGAGACAGGCGGAGGAATAGAAACAGACAGGCAGAGGAGAGGAGAGGACTCCGATCGAAGAGCGCTTCATTCACTTCTCTTCCTTGCTTGCCATCACCACGAAAGGGCAACAGACTTGTATGACTTTCTCCAGGGCGCTGGTTACAGAGATGACACCATCATGAGAATAAAACGTATACGGTACTGAGATACACTCCCTACGAAATATATTAATAAATGTGTATGCGGCAAGATATTTTAAAGAACGCTCACACTTGGCCAATTCGGTCATACCGTGCCTTGGTGCGATTATGCCTCCTCCTGTTGCTCACTGGTCCACACTCACGCTGCCTGCTGGCCTCAGTCATGGTTCAGTACACCTGTGTATCATCACTCCAGGAGAAAATGTTGGCTTTTCCTGACTTCTTGGCTTAATTCAAGTTGTTCTGTCTACATGGCGGCATCGCGTTATCATTACAAACTGACACTTATTTAACAGGGCTTAAGAGTGGAAACAATTTGGTTGCATGTACGCCGTAAACTTGCAACGGTAAGACAAAAAAAAAAAATAATAATAATAATAAATAAGAGGATGGACTGGTGCAACCCGCTGTTCGGGGGTGGGGATTGTTAGTTAACCGTTTGTGTCGTTATTGACTAAAAAGACAGGCAACTCTCTTTTTTTTTTTTTTAAAGAGTGACCCAATTGAACTGCAACGTTGAACGTAATGCAGTTGGAAATTTGGTGGTACCTAACTTTTGTACTGTTGTACCCAAGAAAAAAAGTTATCATACAGTGGAATTTTGACTTTAGTTTTAGATTTAATTCAAATTAGTGATTTAGTTTTATTTGATTTCTTTCCATCCATCAATTTTTAATTATTAGATATTTGTCAGAGTCACGGGAGCTGGTGCCCATCCCAGCCAGACTTCCGTAAAAAAGCAGACAAAACGCTGGACTGGTTGCCAGGCAATCTTAGGGCACATATTGTTTCTCCATACATGCATGCAGCCATTCATGCGTAAATTCAAACTTTCACTGAGTGGAAACTGAACCGGCAAGAGAAACAATCACATTATCACACAAACGGGTTGGGCACCTGTGAATGTGACACTAGTCAAACAAAAACGTCATTCCTTATCTTCCCAAGACATGTTGAAAAATGTAATCCTTACAAATTTGTGTAAATACGTAGGAGAAGGTACTTATCCCTCTCTGTAGTGAACTAACCAAGATTCAAAAAGTCGGCGATTGGATGAATTTGTTGTGAGGTAACTGGAGCGTCCTGACCGCAACTCCAACAAACACTTTGAGGAAGAGCAATGAGAGAGCGAACGGGTGTGACCCAGCCCCTCTCAAATAACCTCGCATTTATGCCTCAACACTCGCAAATTCTTTCCAATCTGCCTAGATGAAGTTATACCTGCAAAAGTGGAGGCCAACAACATATTTTCTTCCATTGTCACTGTCACAGTAGTAGTTCAAGCAATGTTATTCTCTGCAACTATGTTCCCAAATAAAAAAACTAAATGATCCCATTGGAACTTGGGACAAAAGTAATTAGAAGTCATTAGAGGATGACAAAATATGATCAATCCGAATTGCATATCCATCTGGCAGGATAAACGCTGTCCAATGCTCGATTCAGTGGGGACTCTTTGTTTCACCAGGCTGACGCTATTGCATTTATAAATATTTATAAATACATGTGGCCATTAAAATTTAGAGAGGTGGAAATCCACTATCTGAGACAACAGGACAAGCTGCAGGCACTATTATAAAAATAATTATTGTATAACTGCTGGCAAAGGTTTAATTGGAAAGGTGACAGCGAATATTTTCTTTGGAAAGCAATTAAGATAGCAATGCAATTGTTTTTATGGCTATACAGCTGCTATTTTTAAACAGATACACATTTACTGTCTGATGTGTGTCGCAATTGTCTGGACCTTAAGCGTATCGGCAGCGTATCAACTTTAAAACTTTTAGTCTACTTTTCTAAACTTACATCGTATATAAAAGCAATCAATTTCACACTTGAAATAGATGACAGGGAGGCCCAACTTTTGAATGCGTTGCAGGTTTTCAAATAGGTCTTAAACACCATTAAATGTGTGCAGCTCTCACGAGAAAGTGTGATTCGGCTTTTTTTGAACAATTTAATCAAAATCAACAAACGGTATAACAATACCATAGCTAATAGTTGATGGGATACATTTTATTCTTGTCATATTCTTGTCTAAAAAAAAAAAAATTAAAAATGGGTTTTAACATGGGAAAGGCACATGCTCCAAAGTTGAACTGTACTAGAAAGACAAATCCAGACAAAAAAAATTATGTCAGGCCTTATTAATAATTTATACTTAAGTCCAGAATTCACGTACACTACGTGATATAAACTCTTCTGTCTTATAAGCATCCTTATCTTAAGGCCAGCTAGTGAACAACTTGAAATATAACGAAATAAAGATGGCAGATTACAATATTTGACCTCTCTTTGTCAGATGGATGAGAGATTAGATTAGAGTTTCTTATTTACCGTAAACAAACAGCATGGATCACCATCAGGCTCTGTGTTCTCAGTCTCAGCATGTCAGAGCATGTCTGAACTGATAACAGGATGATCTTGTGACGCGACCATGTCTCATGCTGCTCTATGGTATTTTCTTGCCGTGGCACGGTCATGGTCACGGATTGAGCCCTGATCTCAGCCTGAGAAGCAGAGCTGAGCTCTGACCAGGTCTCCGCCCGCCCAGCACACACCTGTCACATTGCATCGAGCTTGTCGGGGAACAACGACGTGTACAGTTTCACATGCACCGTGAGGGTCGATTAAGGTAGGCAGCGTGGCTTCGCGATAACGTCACCGTGGAGCAAGGCTGCCGATGCCACCGGCGTATCATCTATAGCGGCTTTCCGTTTACATTTCATCACCTAGAAAAGGTTTATTTTTCCAAGCGTGCCGGCACATAATGCATTTTGCGCTGTGATCTTTTATCAATAACCCGGCGCCACTATCTCAATAAAAACACGATGTGTCTTTCTCTCGCCTGAGCTGTGGCTGTGATTTCCTTTACCCTTTCCTCACCGCATACATATTGCTCTATTGATTATGATTTAAATGTCTGTTTCCATATTGCGGGCTATAACTCACGCTATAGCGGAAAGAGGTGACGATAATGATCGCTCCGACCCCGGACATCTCTCTTAGCCTGATCTTCCGGATAATGGAATGTGTGTGAAGTAATGGCGGCGGGTGAGGAGGGGGCAAAGATGGGTGAGGGGAAGGGCAAAAGTATCTTATTGAGCTGTAGAGTGAGTTTACACAGGGACAGATGGAGGGAGCTGATAGGGTAGGAGGAGAGTAAAAGAGTAGTGGAGGTTGGGGGGAAAAAACAGTGATGATGTAAAGGAAAGCAAGTTTTGTAGCTTTTAGTGTGAGTCATTCCATTTTCTTCTGCCGTTTTCCACATCTATCCGTCTCTCATCCTCCATCTCTTTGGGGGTGCTGGTTAACAAGGCAGTCTGTGTCCAAACTCTTCCTCGGCACTCCACACCCTCTCCCACCCTCCACATCTCCCTCTTGCACTCTCTCACTCGCTCTGTCCCCCCCCCCCCTCTTCTCTTCTCTGGGGAAATAAAGGCCCACACAGTCACAGCCTTGACAGCCTCCCTTAAGAATCCTGCACTACAAAAGACCTCCAACTTCCCCCCCAGCCAGGCCCGAGCTGAATGGGAGCCTCTGGGGTGTGGATGGGAAGCACAGGAGGGAAGGGGCCACATAAAGGGTCTGTGTGTCAAGCTCACGACAAGCAAAATCAGAAATCTAGTGGCACATTATTCATAGAGAGAGTCATCCCATTGGGAACTCCAATCTTTTGTGAAGGTTCAGGTTTTCTGAAACTCGGGTGAGAGGGAGGGGCGTGAATGTAGGTGACTGCCACTCGGATCGACTCCTGTTTACAGCTCCATGCCCAACGGCACGGTTGGAGTCAAAACCAACTGATCTGAGCGCTAAGGGATGGAGAGAGAAGGGCATACAAGCACAAGGAAGCCTCTTTATGGCTTCCTGAACACGGAAGCCCATTTACATAACATCACAGTCTTTTCTTCCGGTGGAGGAGAAAGTAATTGGAAAAAGGCAGACACGGTCGTAGATTACAATTATGTACGAGTATAATTGGTTAAAATTATGTTTTACACTCACTGGATATTTCATCAGATAAGACTGCACAGAGCAATGAATTATCAGTCTTCACCGAAATGATAACAGTCACCTTTGATTGACACTGTCCAAGATCCATGATATAGCGCAGGAACCAACTGCCATGCATCATACTGAGCAACATCATTCCAACAGGAACCAATAATACAAATTGTGTTTCATGAAAACCTCACTGACATTTGTTTGCCAAGTAAGATTTTTTTGCACTTCTTCAAGGGTGGACCTCTTGAACTGGGCTGATGTAGCCAATGTCGTGGCTAACGCAGCACTGGCCTTTGTTTGTGCTGTTTAGCTTTTCAATTCAAATGTACGGGAAAGTGGAAATCAGTTGGAAGGCGACATGCAAACATTAACAAATAACACCGCAGAAAAGGAGGATCTCCTTTACTGTTCCTCCTTCACTGGTACTCAGCACAAACCCTGGCACCATTTAAAGTGCCTCTGATTAAATGAAGACCGTCATCATCAAGAGAAGAATGGTGAAAACCACAAGAGTTCGCATGAGGGGCGCATTTACGTGCAGGGCCACGCAGATGATGCGTTTGGAGCAATGGGACGCGGAGCGAGGCACCAAAAATTTGCCTATTTGTGCTTTTGGCGCGGTTAAAAAAAATGGAACCGACTTTGTGTGTCACGACGTGACAGCTAATCAGCGCCGGGATGTACTACGTCACATTCAGCGTCATGTACACTTGCAGCGTTGATCATGAGCTTCTATTTTCCGCCGCCTTCGCTGTTGTTTGCATATACTGTACCGGATAAGACCCGTCACTAAACACGGAAACACAATTTTTACTTGTGCTGTACTTGTCTCCCTCACTGGCTACGCATCTTCTTACAAGCATTTTCCCCCACTACCTCACACTTTCTACATGCTTTGAACACAGACAGTTACTTGTCACAGACAGTCAAATGCTTTTACATTGAGGAGGACGCAGCATCTCACAGCTGGTGCGGAGGCGGGCCTGCACACTCCCGCCAAGGGAGAGAAAAAGACTGGTGTTGAAGAGGCACAACCGTGAGGTTAAGCAGCTCTTTGGTTTCACTTGCAAGAAAACAGCTCATTGGGAGACATTTCACAATTTGCCCACTCCCTTTTGGAAAGGGTTCTTATATTCAAGATCATATTTTTTTTTTTTGTACCTCCTCCCTGTAACAGAGCAACAGTGTCGGTCCGCGTGTTTGTGTGGATTTAAGTTCAAACGCCTGGCATGAAAAGTGTGCAAATCTGACCGATGAAGTTGGGTGGCGAGAAGGTTTAACAACATCGTGCACTCAGCGTGCACTAATTCAGTGTGATACCACCGAGGAGATCAGAGTCGGGCTTATCAAAGCATGTCAGGGGAGTAGCAATGGAGAGAAAAGTCATCATTTCCAAGATCTTCAAAGCCCACCTCCTCCTCCCAACAGGTTGTTGCCACAGACCATAATAAGCTTTGTATTGCGTGATCCACATCAGAACTTAGAGAGAAGTTGACTGAACTATAGTTGAACTTCAAGTGCTGTAAAATAATTTTCCCTCATTACTCCTTTGTATTTCTCAATTAAAAAATGAAAGAAAAATTCTAATGTGCGTGGTAGATCAGCAACCCACGATGTGAACGTGTTCTCACAGTTTAGCACAGCACCTTGGAATTAGTCTTGTTATTTGTCTTCTGAAAACAAACTCCACAATACAGCTTGGCTACAGGAATGGGCACGGTGTGCAGGTTTTGATTTGTCTCCAAATTAGTTGCAGAGGATGCGCCGATTTATTCTGCAGAATGTTTCAAGACATCAACGATGCTGCTCTCACTGTAAGCAGCACAAGTGACAAAAATTCTCTAAAAGGTGAATGCCCCTGAGGTCGTTAAATCGAAACAAAATTCATCCATCTTCGGGTGGAAAAGACAACTTGCACCGGACCTCAAGAGCCTTAGTGCATGTGACATTGATTGGCATTTTGGACTGGAATGCGAAATAGAAAATGTTATAGAAAGGGAAAACTGTTGCCTAGTGGGTCTGCCTTGCAGTCCAGATGTGCTTGCTTCTAATCTCTGCTCAGGTCTTCCTCTGTGAAGTTCTTCCTGTGATCGTGATGGATTTTTTTTCATCAGATCATGTTTCACAGGACCCTTTAGTGAAACTAGGGATTTGTTTCAAAGTACAATGTACATCTTGAAGATAATTAATAAAATTATTTGAGTACTCATTTGTGGTAAACTGTTACTCGCCATTTCAGTTAATTTTTTTTCCGCTCTTTCTGCTATTCTTCTGGTATCTACTGTTTATGTGTTTTAATTTGTGTTCGAATATCCCGCTAATTTGTATTACACCATATGGAAAGCGCTTTGTTACAGCTCCAGCTGCGCTATATAAATAAAGTTGTATTGTAATGTATTGCATTGTATTTTTTAGCAATGGCCACGTGACACACTTTGGAGGCATGAGTCCGCCCTTCCTGACTATATAGAGTAAGAATTGAGCAACTTTGTTCGCATTGGTGGTTAGCCGGTCATTGTGAGTTACTTTATTCTAATTACTTAGCCCGTTTCTGCTTCAACAGTAGCGTGCAGTTCGCTAGCTAGCTATACCTACACACTGAAAAATGTATCTTTCAGAGATGCCACAATTCACACAAATAATCCAAAGTTTTATATATTTTGTGTTTTGCAGGTTGCCATAACATGTTGAAATGCTAAGCAGTTTGTGGCATATAAACAGCAGGAAGTAGGCTATGTGCTCCAAAGTCATGTAGTGTACGCCACAGGCTGAATGACGAGTGCTGCTGGGTTCAATCAACGGTTGACGGTCCCTGAACCCTGAACTGTCTCTATTATGTGGACCCAAACACAGAGACAACACCCAGCAAGCAGGTGACGCCACTGATGGGCACAACGCTCAGCTACTTGGCGAGAGGAGCCACCATACACATTGTCATTTGTTATCAAAGATACTTGCTTTTATGGTTATTGTTTACCGTGGTTAAGCTTGTTTTACACCGTCCTTATTTTAAAATGATTCTTGAATTGATTGTGTGCAACCTGACCAGTTCCAGTGTAATACCTTTCAGTTTGGGCTGACACAATTATCGTGGTATCCACTTAACTACATGTTGATTATAGAGGTGTCCCTCATATATTGGTCACATCTGAGAAGAGAGGAGGAAGGCACTGCCTTTATATCCACGGGTCACCATGACCTCACTAATAAAGTAATAAAATAGAATTACGAACTATCTGACAGTGTCCACTAAAACTGTAAATTCACAAGCTTCGTAAAGATAGAATTAATGGCGCCTCTTCTGTGTTGATTGATTACATCGTGCAGGTACATTTAATGAAATTGTAAGCAAGTGTATAAAATCTGAATAGACCCAACAAAGAGCAAAGATTCTGCATGTGTGTGTGTGTGTGTGAGAGACTTTTGGCCATCAAACTCCGGCCATCTGTGTATGCTGGTAAATGGGGGAGCCATCGCATATAAGCGACCGGGATGGCATCCAACACTGTTTGTTTGCATTGGTGCATGTGTGTTGCCGTGGCAGTGAAAGGGGATGAGGGTGTGTATCCAAGGCAGCGAGGGAGGCATAGATATTAATCACATGGAGGAGCATGGCTGTGTGCTGCTGGGCGTAGATGGATGGGGTGTGAGTCCAGTGATGTCATCCTGACAAATGGACCGGCCATGTTGGCTGAGACTCGCACATCGCCTCTCATTTCAATTAGTTCTTCACACGGAAACACACCTGACGCACAATGTGCAGGTTATACATGTGGAGAATATGTGCACCGGGGCCAAAAAACTGGGTTATAATCGTTCTGGCTTTTGCATTTCAGCTTTATTTTTTCACTTTGACTTTTGATTTATAGGAATTCAGTTAGTTTTGATTTACTTTGGAAGCAAGTTTTTTTTCATTTTTATTTCATTTTATTTTATTCTTTCAAAAATGCTTCCTTTTAGTTGAGTTTTTATTAGTTTTATTTTTTTGTTGTTTTTATTTTAATATATGGAATATTTGTCAAGTGCAAGATTAAAAACCGGACAAATGGACAAAAATGTAATTTCCTCAATTTTTGTTTGTTACTTTTACTTAATTAGTTTTGGTTAACTATAAATACCTTGCCACAACTGCCCGACAACGAAACCCCCCCTTCCCCCAAACACTGCTCTCTAACCACATACAATCATCTGTAAGGCTCGCTTAGTACCTTTAATCAATCTAACTAACCTGTGACAGCACTTTTGCTTTCACTCTCATGAGTTACTCCCAAGTGACTCTTCCTTCCTATTGTTTGGAGAAAAAAAATAAATAAATAAATAAACGAAAATCGAAACCAGGAGGAGAGTCTTGGTGTGTTTACAAACCTACAACCAGTCAATGGCTGTGTATTTCCCACAATTTCAATTTGATAAAGTGCTGGAATGATGGCACAGGGAGCCGACATTTGAGCCAGTGGTAATAGCACGTATTTACTGTGAAATACGGCGCAGGATCTCTGGCCGCAATCACGTTGCGTGCAGACAAAACTCAGGTTAAAAAAGGTCCGACCTTCCCTTTGGTCAGTTCCACAGAGCTTGACACCATCAAATAACAGAGTCCGGGTTGAAGTTGCAGTGTCACCTACAAAAGACGCTTACACCCTCCTCCCAAAGGTCTGCTGCAACAAAGCAGAGGAGCTAAACCTCATTTCAACCCCCCTGACTCTTTCGTCTTGACTTTAACATCAGCCGGCTTAAATGCATGTTGGACTTTCCTCCTCACGGTCAATGTTAAAGTACCTTTCAATCAAAATCTGAACTTTCTAGAGTTTTACTTCCCCCACTCATTCTTCTCCAAATGACTACTGCGACCCTCTACCTCTTGACTGTACAAGAGGACCAATTTAGTGGAAGACAGTGCAGGCTGGGCAATTTGCGGCTGAACTTTGCTACGGCAGGGAAGACTGCAGCTTTCCTCCAGAGATTGGATCAGGGTCTCTTGGGGCCTCAGCTCCACTTCCGATTGAGCATTCGTGCCTGTGACGCAATCAGGAGATTAATACCAACTCGATAGACTTGAGAAGGTGGGGATGGAAGGCTTCATCTAGCCAAAGCTTTAATTAATAAGGCTGCTTTACATCTGCATTTTGCACATAAAAGGCAGGGTTAGCACAGATGACCCCTGATCGGGTCATCCACCAACCTCAAACACTGATGAGCAGAATGATGCCTTTCACCCTACGGTCTTGGACGACACACGTCTCACTATCTAGCAAAGGTGTGGTCAAACTACGGCCCGGGGGCCACATGCGGCCCATTAAACGTTTTAATCTGGCCCGCCGAAATTAATTAAAATTAAATGAATAAACCTTGTCAATGCTTTATTTTCTAAATACTGTGTTTTTTCAAAGACATATATATTGTTGGAATCCTTTTGTTCACTTTCATTTATAATTAAATGCATTTATTCTCTCCAATGAGGTGAGGTTACCAAAACACTCCATCCACCTGCTCCTGGTTCAACCCCTCTGTCAAATTTTAGAACCCATTGTGGCTCCCCCAATCAAAAGTTTTGCCCACCCCTGATCTAGCCGATAGCAAAGTACATTCGCATCAGTTCTAGTTCGGTCCACACAGTTTAAAGTGAGATCTTTGGGAAGGTCGAGCTAAATGCAAGATGGTTTGCCAGAATATTGATGTCAGAGCAGAATGTTGAATCCTCTGTTGTAACTACATTACGGCGCTAGATTACAAGATCAACATTAGTCAGGAACGAACTGTGTGGTAAAACGCCAACGCGACTCCACTCCTGATGTCACTCACTAGGCCATATTGTCGTTTTAAGGTATTTTTGTATTGTTGTTTCAAAGCCTCCTGAAAATCTAAAACTGAAGTATGCCTTGCTTTATATACGTGTCACAGAAGGGGAATACTCTTCTTTAAATGCTGACAAAAATACTTGTGAAATTTGTCAGCATCTACTGTGATGCCACACCTCAAACATACTGACATCAATTCCTGTCGTATCGCCCGGGCGATACCACACGTCTCCCTATTTCATGTCGTTACTTTGAATGTAAGCTTTGGGGTTATGCGGCTCACTAAAAATACTGATCGACAAATAAGATTTTTCATATGGCGATTATGTCAGTTGGATATAAAAACGCTGCCGTACAAACTCAAAATTCAAGTTAGGATCATGTGTAGAATGGATTTACTTTACGGTGCGGGTGTGCTTGGCAAGCTTGGCCTTACATATTCCTTTGTTGTCGAAACGGTGCTGTTCTTGCACCCCGAGAACAGGGAAGGCATGAAAAATGAATGAAAGGCCTTTGAAATTGTGCAAACGATTACCATAACACTTTTACAGCAGAGGTAGCTCGACTGTTGCATAGCGGTGCCTGCAACACAATGCGCATGCAGCATTGTACCCATGTCTTACAAAAGATGTCATTATTTTTTTTTTTCTTCCCGTCCAATTGATATTGAAGTCCCGTTTCCAGGGGAGGTCTCAACTTTCAAACAGCTTGGGAGTGATTCCTTTTTCCTTTCGCTGCTTCCACTGCTCTCCCTTTTAATCTAGCCACATAAAAAAAAGAAAAACTTGGTTCCAACAACAACAACAGTAAAAAGGTTAGATCTCGCTTTCTGTTTCATCTTAGCTTTCCCGCAGTCCCCAGAGATGTCGGTTGCCTGTGCGCGTCCTCAGCGCTTGGCGATGGGAGATTGTGCCAGTCCTCTGTTTGTTTGTCTTTCTTCCATCTCCTCATCGCCCTGAAATCTGCCCGACACCTCGGCAGCATTGCTTCAGCCCCAAAGTTTGATAAACCGTGAGATGAAGGCCACTGTGGTGTGTTGTGAGCCACACTCTATCGGTTGGCCAGACCCCGTACAGACAGCAGAATAGGATGGAGGGATGAAAAATGTACTTAGCAAGCTATGATGCTTGGAGACTGCCTTTGAGCTTGTCACAAAATCAAAATTCTGGTTTTAGCCTAAGGATTAATTTCCAGAAAGAATTGTGTACACGTAGAATATTGTGGATGTTTTTATTTATTTGGTTTAGCCGTCTAGCCTTTTCTTCTCTTAATTTGTGAGCAACCAAAAAACACATTTTCCAACGTTATGTGGATGACAGTCAAACTACCTTTTTACTGTAAAATGTATAATTTAATCTAAGTTAACAGAATGTCATTTTACAATAAAATGACATGTCACTTAAATAAAAATCTATTATGGTAAATGAAGGACTTGCTATGCAATAAATATCCATAATCTGCTGTATGTTGAATTTTAATTAGAGTCTTACAAGGAATTATGTATTTTTAAAAAAAAAAACTATTATGGACACTCTAACCATTTAGTCTCTTGCAGAAGTGGGCGCATCAGTAAATTTTCATTCGTCATTCGTCAGCAGCCTGGGCAGCCGTCATCGTCAGTCTGTCATTATTTCAACCCAAACCACACTGTAATCGGCAGGCAGTCAGTCCATCCTCTTCATTTTAACCACACTTTCATCTTCCCTTCCAACAGTAAATTTCACCAGTCAACCGTCAAAAAAAACAAACAAAAAAAAAAAAACGTCATAGTCCAACAGGTGAAAAAAAATCTATTTGATTAAAATAGTAATTGGAGTGAAGCATACATCACTGTATCTACATCAAACGGTGTCTGCCCAAAAAGCTCGACAAAACCTCACTTATTTGCCAACTTAATCTATTAAAGTGTTAAGTACAGCGGGAGCCGGCAGGTGGCTCACTCTTGCTGTTTTAACCCCTGAAATACCCCAAAAGGTTTTAATTTAAAGTCTAAAATTACTTATCTTAACCAAAATCTCATTGTCACAATGTAGACAAAGATGTCTAGTTAGTCCTTGTGGAAACCGAAACCAAGTTGCCACAGTAGCATAGAGCTCTTTGTTGCAGACCCCCACCTACTGTACAGGAAGACCAAAGCGTTTACACATATAATAATAATAATAATAAATTAGGCATGGCAGTCCACTCGAGCAAGCAACGCTGTATTCAACCAGCCGCGAACAAACACGTACGACAAAGGTTGGGTTCAGGGTGATGCACGCCCACCATGTTGAAAGAGTGGACTCACTATTGTTTAGGAGTGTTTCTCTGCAGGATTTGCACATGTACATTTTCAAGAAAAACGCTTGAACATTTTTTAAGGATTTTCCACTTTTTGTAAATATGCAACCATTTTTGCATATTGTATGTGATTATATGGATTTGGCTGGTGATAATACACCATACTCACTATAATTACATTAATTATACATGCCCAATCAAAATGCTCAGTAGACATAATAGATACCTATTAGGTGATTTAAATATAACTTTAATGAAACTTTAATTTGACAATTGAATCCCCTTTTCGCACTGCATTGAGCAAGGGCGCATCATGCCATCGTCAAAACCATCCGGGTTCCTGGAAAGAGGACTTCTGCCACAATGGCAAGGAGCCTCGAATTGGAAAATGTTCTATTGGAGGGTGGTGACGGCGTGAAAGTCAGGCAAGCGCTTCCATGATTTAGTGTTATTGCGGCTCACTTGTATACAAGTAACGGCATGATTAAACTATCCAAGTTCCGGCCAAGCCACTTGTTTTTCTCTGCTGTTCGGTTTCTCCTCCTTCGTAAAATGAGCAAAGTCAGGGATTTCATTTTCAGTATGATATGGTACATTTTATCGAGGTGTGGCCTCACCAGCAGCAAAATCTTTGTTTTTACTTCCTGGTAGGCTGCAATGTCAGCACTTCTAAATATGGGCACTCTCGCTACCGCTGGTTTTGTTTGGAGTGCAGTGAGTGAGTGCAGTGTGAAAAGGGCTGTAGAGATTTGAATGTAGTATGAAGATCTCTATTCACCTAAATCAAGCGTGGGCAAGCGGGGGCCACATGTGGCCCGTTAAACGTTTAAATCCGGCCTGCCAAACTTGCAAAAATTTCAATGAATAAACCTTGTTAATGTTTTATTTTGTAAATAATGTGGTTTTTCAAAGGCATATATATATATATATATATATATATACATATATATATATATATACACATACACACACATACTAGTACTCAAGATTTGAGGACTCATACTAGTATTGGTCTGAAAAAGTTGTAATTGAACATCCCTAATCCAAATATATAACGTGTATGCATACACTACTGAATTGCTAATTCTTCATTCCAAATAATTCCTCCGAAACTGACTCTTCTGACAACAACCGCAGTGCCGTGTATATTCTAGGACATCCTCAGGTGTCAGACTCATGTGTCAGATGTGAGATGAAAAAACAGGAACGATCTCAGGCATCATCTTAAAATTCATAGGTGCCAGTAAAATGTTTATGGATGTGACTTTTTGGCAAAACAGCATCAGCAAAACATCTGTCAAGTCATATGTATGATACCATCATCCATCAGGCACCACTGCTCCAGACAAAACTTCCTGAGACCAAACAATCTAAGTTGAAACCTTTTTAAAAAGTAACAGAAATCACATGGTCAGAAGATAACGTAACAATGCTGCCACTATTTAGAGGACACAGTGTTGTGGCATTTTCAAATTTCTTCCTCTATGGCCCATGTTGCGTGTGACCTGGCCAGTTGTGGTACCTGAGACTTGGAAGGTTATTCTTTCAGCTCCTCTAATGAGGCTCAAGTGGAAAAGTCAACTTGTCCTCCCTCAGACAAGCATGAGTGTGTTTGCCACTGTCAGGTCCAGTTATGTCAGCCCTCTGTGGTTCACATTTCAGAGAGCACAAACACACTGATCTCAGAGGAGCTCATCCGTGCCCCTTCACCCACCCGTTACCCCGCCTCCCCTTTCTTCAATAAATTCATAAAAGAAGGAGCAGCCCTTGTGGGTAATTTGATTAAATACGACTTCCCCCGCTTTAGAGCACCTGCTGATGAAGCAGAATACAGACGGGACATTGTTGGAAGAAATTGTCGCCGCACTCAGAACATGACCCCCAGTACTGGTTCTTTCACCCCGTTCTACTTCTCCGCAACGCATTTTCCAGTGAGTGCTATGGGATGGGAAAATATGACTGGAGAGTATATCCTCCTGACTGCCGGCTTGTCAGTCACCTAATTTGATGTAATACTACACCAGATGCATCTTCCCTTAATTGAGTATTGTTTGCTTTATATGATAGCAGATGTTAATGGGTTTGTACGGCGTATAAGCCTATGGGCTTATGTGGGGCGCATACTGCTACTTTCCAACAGTCAGAGTGCAAACAACAACATGAGCGCAGGCATCTGTTATACACCGAGGACAAAAATGAGTGTAACCAATTTCTGCCAAACGTGCTGGGGGAATTGAATTAGCATTTTAGGAAAAATACATGATTACAAGGATTCAAACGCTGAATCCTCACTATTTGACTTTGGTTTGTCAGTCATTACAAAAAACTCAATTAGGGCAAAAAGATTCAATTGTGTTTTCTCTTCAAATTAATCTCTTGCTGTATCTATTGTGGCAAGCATGTTGTAATTCCCCAAAAAAACGTGCATGTTAGGCAAATTGAAAACTAAAGTATCCAAAGATGCGAATGTCAGTGCTAATGAGCATGAGCCGTACGGAAAATTGACATGACATGTTTTTCGTAGAAAGTGAGTTATTCTAATTGTGCGCAGTTGATTGATTTGATAAAAGGATTATGTCATGATGTCAAGCCTACAAGCACACCTCCGCTTGGACTCCTCTTGGCAGCATTAATCTGCTCAATAAAAACAATGGCATGGAAACAGAAGCTCAAAGCTTTTAACAAGCTATTTTTTCACCTGTCGATTACAAACCTACACACCGTTCTAAAGTGAATAGAATGATTGGACATTGGCAAGTGAAGCTAGGAGACAGGCTAGCAAAGTTAGCATGTCATTTTTAGCATGATGTCTACGTTTGCTGGGCGGCTCAAAATTTATTATTTTTTTCTTTGTTGAGCAATTCTGCTATTAATATAGGACAATATAAAAAATGAACAACTGGTGAACAAATAGATTCTTGAATTCAAATAGTGAATGGCAGCAAACTAAATTTTCTTCTTAGTGGGGCAATTTTAAATGTAATAATACTTTTCAGTTCAAACGTGATACTTCTGAATGTGTGGTGTGGACTTTTAGCAAAGCTAAAAGGATTAAAAAAAAGATACTAAAGTAATTTTGAGAACATTTACTGTGTAGACTTCCAAAGTCAAAATCAAAACTCAGTACTCGGGAATTATTCATTTATTTATTTATTTTTTTTAAAAGACTTATTTGCCGGCTATTTTGCTGTTCTAAACTGTATCTTCTTCGCTCCAGCCAGACATCTGTAAAAAGCTCTCGATCACCCAAGCACTTAATTCCGATTACATGTCAATCTTAGGTTAGCTAAGCAATTAGTATGCCTTCTCCGTCTTTCCTCATCATTGGTTTGTGAAAAGAATATCTGTCAGGAATGTAGATTATTCTCCGCCATGGAGGCAGATATAACTGATTTAGGAGCAACTCTGTAACGTGTTTATTTGCACCAGTAGCCATCTGAAACTGTGAGGCGTATGTAGCCAACCCATCAAAGCCCCCGTGGATTGGAAACATTTGAAACGTTGGACTCTCAGTTTTACAGTTCAATGTGTTTTGATGAATCGCAAAAATGCTCATTTTGACTCGCAAACCTCCATGAGAAACCAGCAGTTGATTTTGATTTGCGTTAGCTACACTGTATGAATGGAATGACTGGGAAACCACTCATAATAAAAACACTGCATTCTGCTGATTCAGAGTAGTCGAGGCAGCTGTGGCCCTCCTCAGTCTGGCCCCATGAGGAACTGCTTACCACCGTCAAGGTGACACGCTTTTTTGTTAGCTCTTTAGCCTTTGGAGGCAGTTTGCCTTGAGCTTACAGGGGTGGATTACTGACCCAAACACATTGCCAATAAGGAGAGAAGAACAGACACGTTCTAATCGAGGGAAGGATTCACAATCTTATTAGGTGGACATCTTGTTTTCCGTCGCCAGGCCCCCCGGCGCTATGATAGCATCAGTAGCCAACAGCTACCTGGTGTAGAACACACACACACACACACACACACAAAAAAGCCAATTTAGCCGATCGAATGATTCCGTGTTCCTGTACATACACGTCTATTCTTCCACTTGAGTGTGCACCGACAGCTTGTGGCACAGATAATGTACTCTAATGTCTACAAATTATCTCTCCAAGACTCGCAGACATATGTAATTGCCAATGCCTCTTTCATCCGACAATTGTTACCCACTCTGCAATTGCTTCCACATTGAAAAACAGGTAATTTACTGCTTTCCCAGTCTCTGAATCGGGATAACTGATTCCAAAAAAAAAAAAAAAACCCATCCCGTATTTTACCTTAGCAAAGCTGTTAAATTTGTACCGTATTGAGCTCCCGAGTAGAGCCTTGTCCACCGTTCTGTCCTCTGGACTGGCACAGGGAGTAACTCTGAGTGGCAGCTCCCTGCTCTAATTATATGAGCAGGAGCATTAGTCCCGCTTGTGAGCAGTTTTCATAATTACTTGGGCAATTTATTCATTATTTCACTTAACAAGGTTGCTCAGTGGCCAAACATTGAGGTCCAATTTGGGAGAATGCCAGGAAGATATCGGACACCGGACATTTTTGTGCCAGTCATCTGGAAAGATTATGAATGATGATATATATGACAAATATAAAACTTTGTCAATAAGCATATACAGTCTGGCTGTGTTTTTATATTAAGTGGTGTGGGCAAACATTCCAATACTCCCTCATTGCATCGTTAAATAGGTTCAAATGAATTCGGTAGTATGACCTTGCTAAGCTGCTTAATTTAGTCAAATTGGCTCCAGAGGAAGCTAGTTTAGCTTTTTACAATATGGGAGTAAATGGGCATTAGAGTGACGGTGCCAACACCAACTGGCACAGGACACCGATTTGTTTGCACCTTTATAGCAGAAAATAATTGGACTTTTTACATTTTCTATTCTATCCAATGACTGGCATTATCATAATATAGTGTCCATGAAGATCATCCTGTTGAGAATTTAATTACGCATCACATTTAAATAAAAAAAAAAAACAGGAAGTTTTAACGATTACACAGAACGTAAAGAATTAACAATTTTTTGCTTTAATTCAATGGACAGTGTGGTGCTCCTTCTGGTGGGCTTGCCTTGGCCACCTCAAGGCAAGACACAGACACACAAAGAAGCGTTTAAAACTCGGTGAGCTGCAGTTTTATCTTTGCTTTGTCTATGTCTAAAGAATACTTTATATGCCTGTAATGTCACATTGTCTGTCTACTTGTGTTGCTCCACTCTTTATGCTCTAATATCCATTACTTAAAGAGTTATAGCACACCAATGCTATTCATTAGCCCATCTATAAGTGTATCATTGTATGTTAGAATTAGTCTAAATAGACTGTTATGAGGCAAAGCTATGTGGTGATATATGTGGTATATTTTTTTTTTAATTGTTCATTTTGACAGTAGAAGTGTTCACCTTCTGACAAACTGCTACTTGTTAAGTGACTTGAGTTCACTGCCTACAGATGTTGCTAATATCTTAAAAAAAAAAAAATAAATAAAAGTCAGGGTAATTGTATCTCAAGGCACCGCTGTACAATTTCTGTATACACTGAGATGGATGGTCACGTCCGAACAGTTTGATTTACCCTCTCAAAATGACAGAGTAAGATAGGTTTACAACACTTACAGGACTTCAGATTGCTCATAAACATTAACAGGCGAGATCCACTACAAAACAGGCAGTTTGAGTCATCCTGCCTTTGCCCTTTCAATCCTTATCACGAAAAAAGAAACAGGATTCATCCTTCTCGTGACTAAAATTCACAAACTAATTCAATGGGGAAAATAAAAAATCTGGGAAAATAATGATACGCAACTTAAAATCTGAAATCCAAATGCATAGACCTGACCAACATTTTTAAATTTAATCTCAAATCCATGTCCTTTTTAATCTCTGTCAAGCATTGTTAGCATGCGTGTTGCTGTTTAGAGAATCCGTTATGCTGTTGCAAAGATACAGGAGCAGCCTGCGGAAATGTAGTCATAATGGAGGACTGAGGATTTTAAATCAACATTTGGCAACATTTAATCAAAACAAATGAATGCAATACATATTGTGCAATATGTTGGTCAATGGATACTGACACCTGTTTTTTTTTTTAAACACTAGAATAACATTAGTTCCAAGTTCCAACACAATAGCTTCATAAAACACAAATCATTTCCAGTTTCGTCTGACAGTAGTTAAACTGGACCGTACCCAAGTATATGTGCTGGTGTACTTAATCATCGCAAAATGTTTGCTTACATTGAGCTTAGCTTCCGTGTGGCTCATGGTCGTCAGTGTTTTGTTTGTTCTTGAAATTGCTGTTGACACAGCTGCAAAGGCAAGAAAACTATTGGTTGTTTCTCTGTTTATTAAACATATAAACAAGTAACGCAACATATTGTAATGGAAAAAAATAGTTTTAAAATAATGCACTCGAATCAAGATGCAATCCATCTGCCCGGTATTCTATCAGTGCCCACCCGATTTAGCACGAATCACAGGTGAGATCCACTCTAGCTGCGGTCATCCAAGTTGTGCCACAAGGCCCTGTACTCTGCCCACTTCTCTTTACATCTACCATGCTCCCTCCTCAACAGTTTATCAACAAAATGGATTCACTCTCATTCTGATGCTAGTCATTACCCGCTTGCGGGACATAAAAAAAAAAAATACATGATGTAATTGCAGGTAATTTTACACTAATCATACTTGTAGTCGCGGCTTCGGCAAGTTGGTAACCTTTCACCTGAGGTCCTCCTCGCATTCAATCGCACATCCAATCCATTAACGAGTCCGCCATCTTCCACCGCTCACATATATTTTGACTATGGCCATCACTCACTGAATATCGTAACAGCGGCTCCTCTGTTTGCACTACTCCAGGGAAATTCTGTCCGAAGTTACCAGCAAAACCTTGGACAAACGCCAGTTTCTTAGACTACAACCTGCCAGGGTTCTCATCCACTCAAAACCGTGGCAGCACCCAACACCATACTCATGCACCTTTTCTGGCTTCCAGTCAAGTTGCGCATAATTTATACACTTGTCCTATTAAACCACAAATCAATCCATGATTTGGACCGGATCTATGCAACTGACCTCCAGCATCCCGATGGACAGTCTTCTGACCCTTGCCTGCTCTCCAGAGGTGAACTATGGACCTTGAGTGGCTGAACTGTCTGTGTTACAAACCCACCTTGGTAAAAGTTTCACCAATGTTGTAAAGTACTCATGCAGTGAGGTTCATGACTGGTGAGGTTCTGACATCTCTGGAGTTGGATAGAAAAATAGGAACCCAAAATAGAAGATTAGCCTATATTTCAATTTTGACCATAATTGCCATGTCATTATCTACACCGCTTATCCTCTACAGGGTCGCAAACTTAAATTCTGTATAGCATACTGATTACCTTAAATGAAAAAAAATCAATTTCTTTTAAATTAAATGTCATTAGTTTTTTTTTTTATTATTATTATTGTCACGAGATTTGACGCAAATTATAACAATCTATTGGTGTATACCAGTTATTCCCACATCACAAATAAATATGCATCAAACCAGTGGAGTATCCAGAACCGGAAGATATAAATGTCTCAAATAAAAGTCCAATGTCAGTCATATAACCGGGTTTAATAACCAAGAAAGACTTCTTTCGAATTGTGGTAGCCAGCCTTGTGGTGTGTCCTCTCCAAACAAATGTAATCTTGAACATCACGATCCAAAAGGAGAGCATGGTATGATACCTGAATGTGTGAGAGCCCTTCCCTGAGCACACCACTCCAAATGTCACTGCCATGTTTTAACGCGGCTCAACAGACACGAGCACAACTACCATGTGTGGGGACACACAAAAACACCCTCAGACTATTTGTTCACCCACCATGTTGAACGCTTTCTCCTCGCATCACAGGCCAAATTCAAGGCGAGATGGACTGTTTATGCTTGTTCAACCTTTCTCCTTCCTGGACAATCTAATAACATCGCACCGCTGTGATGCAG
Organism: Idiotropiscis lumnitzeri; assembly: GCF_059441095.1. NCBI lineage: Eukaryota > Metazoa > Chordata > Actinopteri > Syngnathiformes > Syngnathidae > Idiotropiscis > Idiotropiscis lumnitzeri. The sequence continues at coordinate 17,980,762 of NC_142394.1, read as the reverse complement.
TGAGGTCGCCTCTGGTCCAAGGTCACTGCCTCCCTGATCCAAGGTTAAGGAGGTGTGTGTGTGCAGTAATCACATAAGATGACATCAAAGATGCACAAGCACCACTCGACGTATTTCTAATTGAAAATGACGAGGTCTGTGCCTCTTTTTAAAATCATGTAAATGTGCTGCTAATTATTAGCGACTCATGGGTGGAAAAGTTTTTCTTCTGACTCCTCGCGACTGGTGCTCATGATGAGATCTGTGCTGACGATGCCAAAAACAAAAAAAAAGTGGAAGAAAAGCCACCTAAACAGTTTGGAGATGACGAATTTAGTGCTTATCAAGTCCGATCTTATCAGTGGACAAGTATGATTGGAAAGGAGCGTCACAAGTTCTTCGATGATATAGGGTGAGCTTTGAAACGATAATCTCAGTCATTTCTGGGGACAAGTCACGGGCTAATTGTTAAGAATTGCGTTATTGAGCTCTGTGCCCTTCCTCGGCTCCTGAAGGACTAGCCAGCAGCACAAATAGCTGGCAAACAGCATTTGAATTCCACTGGAGTGCTCCGCGTCTTACCCCAGCCATAATATTGTTCTAATAATTGGAGCTCACAGGCCATCAAATATCATGCTGGTTTGTTCAATTGATTCAGACAGGGTAAAGGAGGGTGAAAAAAAAAAAAAAAACGCCAATCTACAATGTTACCATTTACAATCAGCATTGCTCTCCTTTGCTTTGCACAGTTTTAATGATGGAAAATTGAGCAAGGCCAAAGTGTTTTGCATTTATATTACATGATGCATGATCGGACTTTTCAAGTTTATATACTTGCACCTTTCCTTGCTGCAAAATCGAAACGAGCCAAAACCATTACAGAAACATAAGCACGTTAGTTTGCGAAATTGAATTGACGATAAGGAAGGAGATTTGGGGGACTTGGAAAAATGACCTGGATGTTGGTGCGAGAGGAGTTCAGAGTTTTATAACATGAAAGATGTCACCATTCTTACTGCTCTTATGGTGTCCGAGGTATAATCGGTCAGCATAATCTTCAGAGGCATCTAGCATTTGGTCTTTTGCTGACTTTGTTCGGCCGGATCATCTTTATGTGTGCACCGGGCTTAAGGTGTTCACACAAACCTATCTCTATGGTTACAAAAAATGGTCTCATACGTTCTTTGCAGAGTAATAAACAAGGTCGCAATTTCTGTCATCTCAAACCGGTCTCTCCAATATGACAATGGATTCAAATACTCAAATAATCTCCATAATCACCAATCCACTATCAGGCAGTCCACCTGCAACGATTGTGTGATGAGAAAATAGTATAACAAGCCCTAAATTTGTTGCACATTTGTTGTTTTAGCAGAACTATAATGACCGTACATATCTACAATCTGCAAAGCGTAAACAGACGTCCACCAAGGTAAAAAAAAAAAAAATTGTAACGTGTTTGTCTCTCCATCTGTTTGTTAGCAGGCTACTTCCTTGTTAATGGAGGATGACGAATAGACGGATGGTGCCGTTATTATTCTGGGGGTGGATGCGAGAATGAGTCAAATGGCGAAAATATATTCATTTATTTATCCTGAACCGCAACATGTGTATGAGTTTTTGCTTGCAGACACTCTTCTACAAATCTTTGGGTGTAATCGTGCAAACAAAATTTGACTGGGAGGCACAAACGCATCACAGAAGGTCTCCATGCATGACGGAGGCAGCAAAATTCTACGGGGTTGTTTTTCGTCAGCAGGAACTGGGACTTTTAATCATGACTTAAAAACAATCCCAAATGCCAGGCGATTTTGGTCCAAACCTCGCCTTTAACGATGCCCAAACATCCATCCAACAACAAAAGAACAGCTATGACAGGAAACACTTTTTTTGCCCGGCCATATTCCAGAAATAACTCCATCCATTTTTTCTTCCCGTTCTGGTCTGAATGGGGCTGTGCACAAGAGATGTGATATAACACGTACTAAGCGGTCAATTAATTGTATTGTTTTAATTATCCATTCTAAAGTGCTGTGAAATGTGTTATATGGGATTTGCACTTTATGTGTTTGCACGTGTGCTGCACTAAGCTACTGTAGAAAACTCTGTTGAAAGTGATATTGGACGGCCAATACAAGTAACTGCCGAGGTGATGCATTGGCTGTATAATACAATCCGACAATTTGCTGGGATTCATTTTGACATGGTGTGTTTCAAATGGAGTGGTTGACAGAGGAGAAGTAGGGTGTCAACTGCCCGTTTTCCTTTTGCTGCAGCGCCGACCCAATCACAGCCCATCAGGAGCGGCCCAGGATGACTTTTTGACAGAGACTGCTGACTGAGCACACAGCAAGCATACGAGTTGAGCAAAGGCAAGCGGCAGAGGCCGATGATAATGAATATAGTTGCGATAAAGATGTAATTGATTTGGGAGGGAACGAAAACACATCAGTATTATAAGCATAAGGAAGGTATGAGCAGAATGGATTGACTGACTCTAAAAAGGGGAAGCGCTGTAATTGCATTGAACTATACCAAATTGCCTGAACTCAATGTACATTAAAAGGGAATTTCCACATCGCTCAAATTCATCTCATTCGGCACCATGCTGCACTCTGAGCACTATATTTACAATCGGGATGTTTTAATATTGGTGTTTTTATTATAGCCTAATATACAGCTGCCGTTGCACCAGTTACAAAGACATTCTTATATCTTTATCACTTTCAATGCCATCCATTAGAAAAAAAGGGAACATATTTCAGCCCATTTCGAGGATTCTGACTGATCTTTCAAGTCTCAAAGAATATTGTGGTTTATAGTAAACACACAAATGACCAAATGAAAGATTAAACTTTCTTCTTTCATCACAAGAACAAGAATTTGCTTTGCTACCTTTTTACATTTTTTAGTAGAAGTTGCCTATGGATTGGTTTCACTCAGCTATTTGGAGTGAAAAAAAAAAAAGAAGACAAGCGTTTGTGAAAAGATGTTTTATGCACAACAGTGACCTTTATGCTAATACGTTTTTGCTTTAGTGATGGCTCAAACATGTGAAGAATCCTTCTCATCTACTAAATATCAACAGAAACAATGAATATGTTCTTTGGTTGGCAAAATAAAGTATTTACAAATATCCCTAGTGTAACTATATTACATTTGATAAACTTTAGAAATTATTTGGGCTTTATTTATGAAAAATAGTATTTGGTTGTGTGTGCGCGCGCGCAGATTACATCATCGCTTCCACTTTTCTTTTCTCTTTTGTGGTCTTTGTCGTTGATTTAAGGTGAACAGAGTTGGCCAATACCTTTCATTAAAAAAAAAAAAAAAAAAAAAAAAAAAACAGTTGACGGAAGCTTCTGTCGACCGCATTCAAAGAGTTAAAACAGTCATGTCCTTTTTCGAACTGTGTTGTTATGAACCACAAAATTTTACATGCAAGAGCAAAGTTACATCAGGATGACTGTTTATTAACTGCCATTTTTTTTCAACTCAAGTTTTAGGTTGTGTCGACTTTTTGGAGGTGCTGTGTATCATCATTACTGGATTTTATGATGGCTTCAAATGTTGCAGCAGCTTAAGTGCTTTAATTGCCGAGTGCAAATGCGCTGACTCGCCTTGCATCTCTCCTTGATGCTCCTCATCCTCTGTATACAATATACCCAGAGGACAGCATGAATAATAAAGACTTCAAATGACAGGCACGCAGCAGGGTTAATGATAAAGGTCAACTTGCCAGCATGCAGCCACTGAGTGTAAAGGACAAGTAGCATGGGGTCACAACTCACATGGGCACTTGGCCAATATATGAACCAGATGTGAGCTGTTATTTTGCAGAGAGCACTCCCAAAGCAACAATGTCACTGATTTTATCAGATGGCAGCTTTGAGTCAGCAATAACAGAATTTACTACATTTAGATGAGGGGAAATAAAGTGTAGGCTGGTAAAAATGGAAAAAGAAAAAAGTGTGAGGTGTTGCTACTGTATGCTTTCCCGCTCACAATGTAGAAACGAAACAAGTACTATTGGAAAGAAATCAGCGAGAGAGACAGACAGCACTCCAGAGGCCCAACATCACTTTGACAGGCAGCTCCTCAGAGAGAATGTCAGGCAGCACCTGAAGCCACGCAGCTCCAACAAGACATTCAAGATTTATCAGCACATTTCACTGCTATTATTCAAGAAAAAAAACGCCGTTCAGCCGCACCTGACACCCATGATACGTACGAGAATCCGTTTGACCATTTTTGCCTGTAAGGAACAATGCTTTTTTTCTTCAATAAAGTAATCTCAATTAAGGCAGGCTGCTGATTAAGTCTCTTCCTCCCACTTAAAAAAATCAGAACAGAATGGGCACTAAAAAAAAAAATCAAAACCCAATATAATGAGCTCCGAATTATTCTTCATTCCTATCTTTCTTTTTGACCGTTCAATTAAATCCATAGACTCACCATTATGAAATGTGCATTTGATGTCCTTTCTTCTTCTAATTCTAATTCATTCCATCAAGTGTATAGACACAGCAGGCACAGAAATTAAGCACAACCTACTGAGATCAAAACAAAAGCTACCTTTATAACACTATTATGACTCACAGCATATTTTGATTGTCCCTATGCTCACAAATAACTACAACAACAAGAACAGCAGAATGATCAACCAAAACAACATGCTATAACACCCATACTGATTGTTGGCTGCAAGGTTATCATTGCTCACAAAAAACTAATCACAGAACAATAACTAAGATTGAAAAAAAAAAGCATTTTCGTTAATGGAATATAATAAAAATAAACTAAATGTGGTTTGTTTTCCTCCTTGTAAATTAATTTCATACATGACAGGATTCCAGACAGCCCCTAAATGGTGGCAATTTGCCCCGAAAGTTGGAGAGGCAAAGTATATTTTTCATCTACTCATACATGTAAATTGACATATTTATGTATTACTATTATTAATATTATAGAATATATTGTGCTGCAAAAAATGGCATAGATATTTTTCCTTTTTTCTTGAGAGACACAATTGTATCTTTGTTCTGTTTGGAAAGGATGGAAACGCTCCCAACATCAACACAACAAAAAAAATAAATTCTGGTTTTGCATTTGAGTGAAAAGTTCAACCTTGGAAAAAAGCTTCACTCTGTACATATGCTATTTTGCAGTAGTTGTTTTGTAAACACAGTCATATACAGCCGTTGGATTGGATCTCGTTAAATTTTTTCGAGACCTAACAACGCTGGAGTATTTATTTAAAAAAAAAAAAATGGTATAAACTTGAGCAAACAATCCAAACGGTTGAAAATGATATTTAATCCTCTGCTTGAGTGCGAAACGGAAATGTCATTTTTGGAGAAATTAGAGAGATTATTCATTTGACTAAAGGTGTCGCCCTTCATGCACTTGCAGCACATACACACTCACACATCACGTCCAATCACAAAGCTTTCGTTGACTCTGATTCCCCTCGCATGAGATGATGGCATTTTAATTTGTTTTCAGCTTATTTGCAGGCAAACCATGACGTTCTCTCTAAATATGTAATTTTCAAATGAATTGTTAGATATCAATCATCTGCACGACTTCCTTTCTCTAAGCTGCTTTGTCCTACTGTAATTTCATTTCCCTCTTTTGCCTGCTGTTGATGCAAAACTTTCTTCGCTTGTCCTCCTCCTTATACCGAACCCTAAATAAATACAATCCCGAGACAGAGCGAGATGAAGAAACATTCATTCTGAGCATGAAGCATCATTGTGAGGAAGTTTGAGTTCTTGTGCTTTTCATCCCTTTGCTGAGAATAGTAACAGAATCTCTTTGGCAACCACCTTAACTATAAAACTGCATTGCAGCAGTACAGCCCAGCCATGCTTGTCAGAGATCCACTTTGAGTTAGAAGCACAGGAAAATTGAATGCATCATTCAAAATAAAACATTTTAACACATAACAATAAAGGGCAATATGAGTTGAGAATTTTTTGACTCGTGTTTTATGAGCTAGGCACTGCAAAAGCAGCCAAGTCCACTACTAGAAATAGTCATTAATTAGGATCACCCTGGGAAATACTAATTCTAATTTGTTTCCAGAAGAAATGCATATCCTGACTAGTTTTTCTCATCATCCATTCTTGCGACAGATATTTAACCTCCGTGGGTTTGTTCTCAAGGTCATTTACATCACTGGCTTTACCTGTCAGCCTGCCTGTTTCAGAGAATCTTGAGTAATCCGAGGCTAAGTGTCAACGACACTTGTTGCACTATTTGGAGTCATGCAGGGCCAAATGATTGGTTGTTACATCTCCCGGGGGCAGGAAGAAAGGACATCATTGTCGATAAGTTGTGGCACAGACCTCCTCTGCTGAGGGCTGCCGCTGTTTTTTGATAGCCTCCTTTACTCCACCTTCAAGCCATTTAGATTTTTTGACCAAGCTGTTTATTCTGGCGTCTGTTGATGTTTGACTCGTAGGTAAGTAAAAGGTCTGAAGAGTTGCTAGCTTTCCTGCAATAAAGCATGTTATTTGTTCCTTTGACCAATGAAGATCATCTGCATTTTCAGCAGCTGCCTAATCATTTTTGACAGGAGCCATTTCATGTACTGTAGAGTCTCATCCCTGTTTCACAAAAGGTACTTTTCTTTGTACATATGGCACAGACTAAATTCCATAATGCGGCCTGAGATAACTTGACATGACAAGAATTTGCCAGGATGCATACAAATGGATCTGTGCAGCGTAAAATGAATTGTCATGAAAAACAAACTGTTCTGGAGTGAGTTTGGTCTCAGTTGCAGGTCAACAGTCCGCAAATAGCAATTAGACCTGGAAATACTCTATTTAATACCTGCGAAATGCGTTGAGAAATTAGGACATTCACATCACAATCTCTGTAGTACATCACAGGACTTTGTGACATCAAAAAATAATTTATGTAATTGTTTTTCTTTGTGTTTATTGCTAAAATAGTAGCATATACTCGTTAAATCTGGGTTTTGTATTGCTCCATAATTGGGAGTTTTCCTGATGCGAGAAGTAACAAGAAATTATATGCATAGTTACTTGGTGTAACAAAAAACGATTTGATTTGGAAAATCATTTTCATTTAAAAGATATAAGTGCATCAAATTGAAGGGAATTATAATTCCACCTTGAACTATATCGAGAACTGTCTTTTATTGGAGAGAAAAATCTTGGGAAAAAATGGCACTATTATATCACTGACAAGTTGACTCAAATGTATTTAAAATGGCATCAAAAAAGCATCATCCATCATAAAAACCGAGCCGTACCATATTGAATCGAATGGAATCATAATCCCATGGAGGAGAACCGAATCGTTCCACCAGTAAGAACCTGCTTTATATCGCAATAGACGGAATTTAATTGCCCCATGGGTAATACGATCCCACCCTTCCATGCACACTTTGCTTCATATACAGCAAATATACCGGCTTGAAAAGGCAGATTTCTCACCTCCTGCCAATTTAAATAAAACCTCACTCCCACTCAAGAGGTGTGATTAAAAGCATTGTGACCAGACATTGTTCACACATTTCTCTCTGAACCTTTCTAGCTGCGACTGGTACAGCTGCACCCACTATAACAGCACACCACACACTGTTATTTGCCCTACTCAGGTACACTGCCCACTTCAATCCATTATCCCAAAATGTCCACCTACGTTTGCAGAGCAATCTCCTTCACTGCCACCTCAAGTGCCACTCTTTGCCAACCACGCCCCCGGGGTCATCTCTAATCCAACCTCCTTTTCTTCCTCCTCCATCCACTTTCACTCGAGCAATTCAACTCACATCTTGCTCGTCACTGCTTTTATTCTCCCCCACCCCGCCCTTCCTCGCACAAGTGCCTGTAAGGAGTGCTTCCCACATGTGAGGATGGCTAACCTTGGTGGTCAGTTATGGCAGCTGATGATTAATGCCATACAATACCGCACAAGTGCCTCTAGACATGTGATATACTCCATGACGGACAGGTCTCAAAAGCTGTACGCACTCATCGTGCATTTCAATTGCTCAACTCTATGTTGTCTCAAAAGCCTCCAGTCACAAAGGCTATTTTGTCTGAAAATGTTTCATAACACATTTCTGCATCAGGGTTTGGACAAAATATTGATATTGAGATTCATTGTAATTTGTAATGTTTTGAGGGCCGCCAAAAACATTTGAAAAATTTTTTTTTTAAAAAGTTATTAAATGTTATTTTCAAGCAAACTTTATCAACATTATTTGTGGTACTTAGCATATCAGCTTTGCCTTTTTAGACAACTTTTTAGTTACATGAATGGTCCAAACAGTCTGATTGCAGCTGCTTTTCCTGTTTTTTGTTTGCTTGCAATTTTTGCAATACAATAAATTTAAGAGCAGCAAGGTTGTAGTGTCCAAAACAACTGCATCCTATCTTATGTAAAACATAATGTACATTGATGACCGTTAAATAACTATATAACCCCCCAAAATATTTACTTTAGTTGAATTTATGTAAATACACCAACCTAATAGTTAAACATGCACTTGACTCATTTATCCAGAAATTATTATTTAAATATTATGATAAAAAGTGCATTTTTGTATTAAAGACCTAGTGTGAAGCAAGTTCACAAAATGGCAAATCAAATCTTTCTGTGTCACAAGTAAAGTAATTACACATAATACAAATAATAAAGCATGAAAAAAAAGATTTGGTATATTTGACAAATTAATAGTTTTCCCTTGAAGTTAGATTCTGCCGAGCGACAAACGTAAGTGTGACGTCATTCCAAGGGAACTATGGCAGGGCTCAACATAGAAAGTGTATTAACCCAGTTGGAAATTGATTCAGAAAGCGAAATATCAAACATAACAGAGGGGATCCACGTAGGAGGAGGAGCTTTTTGGAATTATGTTTGTGGGACCATACATGTACGAGCCAGATACTCAGGAGGCCGAAAATATTCTCCGGTAGGACGATTCACAGGACATTTTTTCAGAACTCCGGACATGGAGTGGAGACTAGACTCATCGAGGCAGGAAGAATGGTAATATATATGTAATATATATTTGCGTTATTGTTTTAAATTCGATGCTCTGCCGTGCTGTAAATGACGTACGGTGAGATTAGGTCCATTTATTCTTGTATTCTTATATTGGGTTGGTTTCCTACATTGTCATTGGTAAGGTGTATGTAAGGTAACTCATATAAACACACAGTTCACCTCTTTACTTAACACCCGCACGCTTGTTCTTCTAGGCTCAATGCCTGCACACTACGCATACACGCAACACACCACACGTTTTTCAAAATGGATTGATCACACCTACTTTTTTGCAAATCCTTTATCATAAGCAAAACGGTTGGGAAAGCTGAGATTTTTGAAGTGCTTGTGGCAAAGAACATTCGTCGCCACTGGCTTGAAATTCACTCTCTTTGCCAGAATGACATTTCTCTACTTATGTGCTCATTTTTTTTTGTTTTGGCCACTCAAACAGATGCTTCCCAGAATGCAAACAATGCATCGCCACACAATGCCGTACAATGGTGACTGGCAGTTTTTGGTTCTGCGAGTGAGATCATTCCCGAAGAATACCGGAGATTGTTGAACAAAAGCATTTCCGTTGTTACGGCATTGCTATGGGTCTAACTATGAATCTAGGAGATTTGTGTTTAAAAAATCTAATGTAAGTATTCTTAAAATAGATTTATTATTCAAAATACGCTGGGTCAAGCTTACCTCACACGAGGTCTTTAAATGGTTTGATTTCTTTGAAACAATAGTTATGTATCGCAAAATTAATAATGAACGTATCAAGATATTAGTTATCATGTCAATAAATTGGATTGGAAGTTACTCAGCGAATCACTTCATGCACTCACTTGACGACTGCTGTGAATACAAATTCCCCGTCGACAGAAACCTCAAGAAGCCTCAGTGTAGCCATCTGCCAACTCAAATAACATGCTGACACTACTTCTAGTCTTAATAATAATAATAATCATTGTCACAGTGTTTTGCAAATGTCCCTCCACAGAGATTACGCAAATGATGTTAGAAACATTCGCTAACTGGATATGAAGGTGAACAGATGGAGTGGAGGAGCGACAGTTTTGCATCATGGGAAATCCGCCAGAAGTCTAGGCCTATAACAGCATAATTAAGGACTAATTCAGAACAAGCCAAAGTCATCCCTGGCTATAAGCTTTATCGGAACAGGACTAAGCAATTAGTTTCATTAGGCTTCACAGATGAATTTCGGTATCATATGTATAATAACAGGAGCTGTATGAATTGTTTTATAATGAGGACGAATAAAGAGAGGAATTATTTTGTCATACATTGAATCCACTCGATGCCGATACCTCTACATTGAAAGCCGTTATTGAAATGGCAACTGAGTACTGTAATTCTCGGAATTCGTAAACATTACATGCACAAAATTCAACGTACAGCAATGACGGTGAATAGCTTTCTTGCAGAAAACTAAACGGAAAGGAAATATACTTAGTCCAAGTACATACCCCTGTGGGACTTCACTATCGTCGGTACACATGGGGCTATCATGTAAACTAACACACACACATTCAGCGGCGTAACAAATACAAATCTGAAACTAATATATATATTGTCACTGTCCGGCGGAAACCACAAATGTCCAAATTTGGTCTTTTTTTTTTTTCCACGAATCGATACTTATGGTCTGTCCCCACTTCGTGTGTATTTTTTAAACAATTGTAGAAAATTAAAAGCGGTGAAAACAGCTTGAAAACAAATACACCGCCGCTCTTGAACAAACTTGTGTTTGAGAAGTGTTGCAGAAATGTGGCAAAACCTCTTTAGTTTCCTCGTTTTGTGGAAGCTGTGTGGCATAATTATAACCTCAATAACGAGTGAACATTATAAGGGTCACTGGAATAATTTGGCTAGTTGGTTTAAAATCGATCATTGTGATGCTTTGTTGCAGACGGACCTTGGTGTGTGACGGAGGTATGATATCATATGATACATTTGCATTGTAGACACTATGTGATAGTTGTTGATCTCAAAGCAACACCGGGATCAAAAAAGACCTATAAAGTGACAAAGTGAAACTAGATTTTTGGTGCCCTGAAATAGCTTTGGTATAACATCACATTACTGTCTGATAACTGCTAGACAATGTAAACACAATCATTGGGAGTTACACGGACATTTTGCCTCCAGGAAGAAAAAATAACTGCCTCTCTTCTAGACTGACAACAACAAAAATGTTGATGGGCTTGAGGTCAGCGTTTTTTTTGCAAGTTCTTGAACAACAAAGTCATCCAAACATGCCTTTATGGAAGGCTTTGTGTACTGAAGCACCGGGTCAACCTTGAAAAGACCACGATTAAATAGTTTCCATACTATTCCCACAAAGTTTGAAGCATGCAGTTGCCCAAAATGTCCAAGACGAATAATTAAGAGACTGTTTGAAAGGGTCGAGTCCATTTGCTGGTTGAGAAATTAGTTGATTAAGATATGAGTCTCGATACTTTGATATATGGAGAGTTTATCAGGAATCTTAGAGACATTGCTTGTTAGATTTGGATCAGTAGTTGAATTCAGAGCAGTTTTCCATGAAGCGGTTTAATCAAAGGTATTTTGCACGATTGGATTTTTCAGCCTGACAGTACAGATATATTGATCATGTCCACTAAATAAGTGCTAACAGCAGTTCCCTTTCCTACACATTAACAGTGCACCGACAAAGCACGACTGGATGATCAATAATGTCAATCAGGGCTGATTTGAACGGTGTAAATGCTGACATCTGTTCACGACAACTGTTACCTGTTCGTGTTTTGCCTTGAGGAAGAAGAAGAAGCGACTTAGTATTTTTGTGAAGTTACAAATCCCTTAAGGACAAATGCAGTCAGAAAGAAATGTGCTGCCATTAGGAAGCCCACACTCCCCACCAGAGCAGAGTACAAAGTGAAACAAAGCATTCAAGCAAAGAATGACCACAAAGAGATCTTTCAGGCGCCACAAAGAAGAAGCTTCGGCATAGACTTGTCTCACAGAGAGTCTAGGATAAAAAACAAACCATTTGGGGAAAAAGTACCTTACTAATGGCATCCTTTTACAGCGATATACCGGGCAGTATTTTAAACAACGTCATTGAATGATATGTTCTCTGTTTTAAGGTAAGCAAGATAATATATTTTAAAGAAAGAGTCATTTTAAGTCCCTTTGTCATTGGGGTTTTTTTTCGGGAGGGGGGGGGACATACCATGTCACGCTACATTAGCTCATTGCCGTTGAGACACACAGTCTTGCCCATTTTATTTTTTTAACATTAAGAAGAACCTTAAGTCAGCCATCTTTCACCAGAATCCATCGGTTATGACTGCTAAAAGTCATGCAATCATTATGTCATCTTGGGACGTGGGAAGCAATAACACATTAAAAGGTTGAAGGAACACTCATTTAATACATTGCAACAAAAGGTCATTTCACAATAGTACAATAAAACCTGTCGCAAAGTGCAAAATGTGATGCAAACGCTTCTGTCCGTATAAAACCCATTTTGTAACTGATTGTTGCGAGTGGAACCCACCCCCCCCCCCCCCAAAAAAAAAAACCTGCATTGGTGAGAATGTGTTCAGTATAAATTGCCAATTGTGTCTGATGCTCAAATACAATTAAGGTCAACTTGGAAAATGGCGATTAATTAGCAATGACTTTATGATTAGTATCAGGTCAGAACGGGAGAGAGCGAGGATGAAAATCGTATAGTGTAAGCGTCTCAATGGCATTCATATCAAATAACAGCAGCAAAGCAAACCCTGACACAAGACTGATATTGTTTCTCCTGAAACAAAATTGCTGTTCCTGTGTGTGTGTGCGTGGGTGAATCTGTGTGTTTTATATGAGCAATTGGCATATTTGGTTTAGACAATCTGATCAGAGGAAAAGCAATTGTTTGGCTTACCTAGACATCATTTTGAGACGCAAAGCAATTGAGCAAAATTATTGCAACAGCTTGTTCGTGAAAAAAAAAAAGTTTATGCAGAAATCCATTCTAGTATGTCACACCATTCTAAAATGTTAAGTTGTGAAAAAATAACATGCCTCGCTCTTTGTTGGACAATGAAAAACGTGTGTGTATTTTCATTAATGCATTAGCCATTTGGGTCCAGGATTTGACAATGACAGGCTATTGGGTGTTGGATTATTGTCGAACAGCTTAATGCAACACTGAAGCAGGGGATGATAAAGAGGGAAACAAGCCCTGTTAAAAAAAAAAAATCCCCTTTTCCACTGCAGGATACATTTTTGGTCTCCTCACAATTGAAACTAAACCATTTCTGGTCACCCATCGTTGGAACGATTGGAACAAACAACAAGGGAACATGAGGGGTTCATTTATTTACTTCTTGTCCTGACGTGTCTGTTGGCTCTGTTAAGGACTGTCATTTTAATCAATAAAAAAAAAATACGAGCGAAGCCAAAAAAGGTTGCTAAGCCTGAGCAGGGTTCAAATAGTCTTCTTTATAGCTCAGGAACTACTGAGCCAAACAAATATTGTTGGAAAGTTAATTCAACAAGGTATCCAAGACTGCAATCATTTAGAAGATTGCTTCATATTGTAGAAACTTGACCTTTTAACATAGAATTTGACCTTGAAATCGAATGCGGATCATGTGACCGTAACAATTTTTTTTTTTTCATAAAATGTAATTTCGCAAATCTTTTCTAAAACGGAGTTTTTTTGCTAGCTTGTGTGTTTAATAATAGCATAATGCGACCGAGACAATTAGCGATTTTTACATGTGTCAAGTGTCAAGTCCTACTTTGACTTGCTCAGACAGATTTTTGTTTAAATACGAGATAATTAGCACACTGAGCTTTGGGGGCTAAACAATAACAAATAAATGAATAAATAAGTGGACTATCACAGAATGTTTAAGTTAGCTCCGTGCATTTTTTTGTTCTGCGGTAACACTGCTGCTTGACATCAATTGTTTCCTCCGGCCAGACCCTTTCAGTCTTCTTGCCTTTTCAGTTTTAATCAATGCTATTCAGGGGTAAGGAAACGTGTTCATTGGGCATGGTGAGAGGCTGAGCGCCGTCGAACAAAAAGGCTCCAGCCTGCACGGTTGTCTAGGGGGACAGACGTTTATTGCCGCCTGTCTACCAAGAGAAGTTTTAGAGTTAATTTCCTGGCACAGATTCAAAGCAGAGCATCTCAACAAGCTGCATCAGACTGAGGCATGGAAACCATTACTTCAATCCCTGACTCTGCCCCATTAATAGGGTGAATATGTTTTTGTTCTCTTGCTTAATTTGGAGGAATTTGTCTAAATAGCCACAAAAACAAGTAAATATAAGTCTCAGAATCCGTGCCAGACGGCAACAAGCCCTCAGTCTGGTTTTCCTTCACCTACAGAGAGGTCCTCTCTTAATTTATTCTCTGCGCAAAATAAGTATGGCGTAGTACCTCTTAGATTAATTCAAAATAATTTTGTCCAATATATGTAACAATTTTAATGTTAATTTGTAAGTGACTCTGACCTTTGGCGGAATGGTAAATTTGAGGCAGAAGTCTGCTTGGACCACACCTTAATAGCGGCACAGCTGGTCTAACAAGATTTTGGTGAATTTGATCAGGACCCGGGTATACAGATTTGGAGAGACATAAGAATGATAGACCTCTGCAAGACTTGGATGTGGAAGGAAAAATCTTGGCCAAAATCCCACACCGCAGTATGTCAGGTAAACGGGACTGTCATGAACACTCAGAACATACTCTACAGTAAATGCAGTCTTCCTTTTTATGCCATCAAAATGTTAGTGTTTCAAAATTGAATATTGGATGTGAACATTGTTATGTATTCGCAGGGGAGCACTGCTGTTTCCTAAAGCTATCTTTTACTTCATGCCTGTCATTTTGCTGTCAATCGCTGTTGTTTTCACTATTGTGGTAACTAATGAGAAAACGATGAGTTTTTATCCCTCGTGTTTTGGCAGCAATCAATCAGCTTCAGATGTATCACTCTAAGTGTGTGGGCTGCGTCTGGCCTCAGGAAAGAAACAAATGAATTGCAGTGGTCTGCCAATCTAGTAATTTTATTTAACTACAATGCTTCAATTCACAACATTGGGAGATGTGCTAATCAGTATACAGTGGAGCCTGACAATTTATCTATGAAATCTATAAAGACGTAACCTAACAACCAGATGGTGTGTTCAATTTGGGAACAAGCCAAAATGAGGCGGAAAAGAGGAGGCATATAAAATGGTACACAAAAGATGAGTGAACAAACAAACTGTTTGTCACATCCGGAAGGGTCAACAAGTAGGGAACGAGATTTGAGATTCGAGAATTGATTTTGCACAAAAACCCGCATTAACATTTAGTTGTTTCCCCCACTTTGCCAACGGCCTAGGGAGCAAAGGTGGGCAAAATGTCAGTACGGACAGAAGGTACACCAAAAATGACGGGTCAAGTACTGACGGACCTCTCAGTCCGGCGCATCATTTTGCTGTCCAAGCTACACCCCCCAAAATACAACAGAACTTTATTTATATAGCACATTCACAAAATGGCTCAGATGATTTATAGTCACCAATTTATCTTTGGTGTAAACACTCGTTTTTTCTATTAGGAAATTGTAATTGTCTGGTGTAATTGCACGTCGGGGAGTCTTGTTAAATCGTCCATCCAGTGAGTCCGGTTGTAGGGATCATAAAGATCATCCTGTCAGGCAGAGTCAACTTGTTAAAGTACATTTACGGTCGTGGAGTGTGAGTTTACTCACACATTGACTCAAATGACCAGTTTTCGCGTCCATTCCCATGTAAACAATGCTGTTGAAATATGCTATACGGCTTTTTCAAAACAAGGGTGCTAGATGGTTTTGCCTTCAGCTAAGCCACGCCCCATAAACTATGTCACATTGTCAGAAAACTGTCAGGGGGTCTGTGACGTGTTTTGTTTTTTTCAGACTGACGCACAGGTGAAATTTTCTGATGAAACAATGACGGAAGGACGGTAAAAAAAACATGACCGACTGACCGATTGCAATTATTTGGTTCAGCATGAAATAATGATGGACTGACAATGACACACGGGTGTCCAGCAGAATTTTTTAAGTTACCCACCGATGGGAGGGAGGACAATGAAATTAGTTTTCCTAAGAAAGCCGATTGGTCCGTTCATTTGAGGACCTAAACTACAGTTGTTTCTCTTAAGCTAATAATCAAATCATTTTTGAAAAAAGTAGTGTATATACTTTACCAGGGATTGGTGACTAATCAATTTGATAAATTGTTCTTTTTGGGTCACATTTTTTTTTTTTTTTTTAATTCTAAAGATTCTTTTTTCTTCACTTAGCGCACCATTTACAAAATAAAATGCATGGCGGCGAGGAATGAGTTTACTAAGTTGACCATTTTGTCCATCATTTGGAATTAGTTGTTGTTTGCACCGTCAGACAATGAGCAACAAACAATCCATTGCAAAGGAATAGACTGTTGAAAACCATAGCGGGTAGCATCCAAGAGAAAATTCCTTTTAAGTATGTGAGTGTAGTGACCTAAACTTGCCCTTTGTGAAGCTCAAACACAAACACAAAAAATATGTTAACCAAAACAAGATAACCAAAAACAACTATACGCAATACAGTACAAATAAATCCACTACTTGAACGTGTGCCCTTCTGCTTCTGACCATCTTGTTTGGCCTCACATACATTGTATCACCAAATCATCGGTAGGGTAAAGGTAACCTGCCACACAGCGGTCTAAACCCAGCTCACGTTCCCCATTAGTGGGTGGTCAATCAAACGCTTAGTGAACTCGGCTTCACGCTCCATTATTGCCTTTCTGGATGGTATAGGTTTGAGCTTAAAGTAGAAAAAAAATAAAAGTCATTTTTCCCAAGTATTGTATAATGTCATTGTCATTTGCTTTTTCTTAGTATTCGAGAGGGAAAAATTATCTATTAAAATCAGAAATACAATATTTGTTGCACTACTTAATGCGGTAGAAGCTCGTAAGTTGACCGTGGAAGTCATACAATTTGGATTTCATATGATTTTCCCTCAATCCATCCAAAGTAATGTGTATCTTCTTCAGGGACACAGAGAGCTGGAGACCACCTCTGGGTACCTCGGCCGCAAGGCGGACTATACGCCGAGCTATTGGGCAATCAGTCACAGGCCACATTTAGAAACATACAACCATTCACAATGTCAATGAGTTGGAATTCAACTTAAACAAATGTACCACTACACCACCGCGGTAACTTGCAGTTTAAATGAGAATGTTTTTATTATCGGGCACAGTTTGAACTTGGAAAAGACAAAAAGTAATGTCAATGAATGTCACTGAACAGATTGTGTTCAACCTTAGGGGCTCCAATGAACTAAAGAACAGTGATGCCAGGCTCACAATGACTCTTGTAGTCAGTCATGCTGGAACAGAAAATGGCCTTCCTATGAACTGTTGGAAGCATAAAGTTTAACACTAGATTAGTAAGATTAAAAGTAAACAAAGCAGTCCAGACCGACACATGATTGATTATAAAATTGATCAAAGGTGTATCTCAAACTGTTTACTCATATCCCCTGTGCAGTGTTGTTCAAACCCAACTAATCAGTTTCTCTTAAATTCGGTGGATAAACTACCACAAGCCACATTCTTCAGCGTCGGAGAAGGACAAGTGGGACGGAGTCACAATATACACGGCTCAAAACATTTCATGCACCATTACAACTTTGAAGCTTTAAGCTGCGAGAGTTATACACTCAGATATAGTCTGAGCTTATTTTGATTGGAAACTGTTCGCTTCAAGGACTGAATGACTTGAATGTACAATGACAAAAATAAAAGCGGCTACAATCAGAGCGATCTGTGAATCAGTCATCAAAGGTCACAAACAATCACAGGGGAGGCAACGGTCTCTTTTCAGAGGGACTGAGAAGGACAGTGTCACCTTGAGTTTCAGAAAGATTTCCTTCATTTGTAATACATCTTGAACTGGTAAATAAATTAAGCCCACTACACCTCCTACCCCCCCCCCCCTCCACCGCCACCCAATGGACTGGCAAAGTGACACGCACCGGAGAGCCAGTGAGTAATTCTATTTGTAAAGCGCACTGATACAAGATACTCCCCTCTTACTGGGAGTCATTACATATCATTAGAGAGGCGTGGCAACTCTGTACACACAGACACACACACGCACACTCACACAGTTCTCCTCCAAAAGCATTAACTCATTCACGACCAGCCCAGTAAAAAAAAATTGATTTTGACGTATTTATCCGTAAATGGTATTGAATGAGTTAAATAGTGAAGGCAATTCTTTTATTTTTGTTGCAGACAGAAAACTACTAGAATTCAAATTAGAATATTTAGTTAGTGTTTGACAGGTCTTATGTTGAGGTATTTAAATCTTTAGAAATAGAAATAGAATAGAAATCCCTTTATTGTCATTGTACTCAAGTGTGCAACGAGATTAGATTTTATATGATACTTTATATGATATGATAACAAAAGACTACTTAAAAATATATTTTTAAAAACTGTGAAAATTGAGGATATATCTACTTCTCCGGGGAACACCAAATGAAAGGCCCTCTTACATGGGCAAGGACTGCGTCAATGTTTTTTTCTGTATTTATTATTTTAGTGCTGCTGTAATCCACAAGCCACGCCCAGAAACTGGGTTTCTGATGCCACTCATTAACCCTGCCTCTTGAAAGCACGTATCCAACATCTAAATACTACAAAACACGGTAACAAAACTTAACACAAGTCTATGTTTTGACATTCTTGAGCCATTTCTTCTTGCTGTTCCAGGGGGATCCTGAGGCATTTCCAAGACAGCCGAGACATAGTCCCAGAACAATCCCAGGCGGTATCCTAATCAAATGCCAGAGCCACCTCATCCGACTTTTCTTGAAGCAGCGAAATGGCAGTTCAACTGTGAACTCCTCCCCGAGCTTCCCGAAAGGCCTTTACAGACCAATCTGACATCGGCCGTCGTGGCCAACTGTCGCGTCAGCCTAGAATTTGGCACATCCGAAGAGCACACCGCAAAACTCGACAGAGGGACCAACTACTCCGGAGCTTCTGCGCATGCGTGAGAAGTTGTACCCCTCCATGCCATCGGCGGCGATAGTCGATGCGTAGCCTTTGACGGTGATGTCGAATACCGGTTGTCTTTCGCAAAGGAGAGTGATTTTTTTAGTCTTTGTCGCCTTTTTGTCCAGCTAGTCATTATGTCCATAGAGGAGATTTTCCCCGGTATTGCGCTTTCAACACTTCCGGTTCTTGTCCAGTGCACTGATTCGCTAGCTAACAACCAATCACAGTGCTCATTTAACCCGGCAGCCCAGATCAACTGCAACCGAGCGCTTTGCTTTTCAGTTCAGCTCCTTCTTCAACACAACAGACCAACACAGAGACTGCAGCACGGCAGATGCAGTACTGACACACATAACGATCTCTCGCTCCATTATTCCTTCATTCAAGCAAAACACCCCAAGATACTCGAACTCCTCCACTCTGGGAAGAATGTCATCCCCAACCTGGAGAAAGCATTCCAAACTTTATTGACTCCAGTGAGAGTTGGAGGCTCGATGAAGACGTCAGAACCCCATACTCTGCAAAAAGCAAAGAGACAACACGGAGTTCACCAAAACTTGCTACCTCGGCTGCACCACTAGTTTCTTCTTCTGTTGTCCGGAGTTGGACAGCCAAGATCCTCAACTTCGGCCCATGTTGTCTGGTTTGGCTGTTTCTTGCCGGGCCATGGCTATAGGACCCGCCACCAGACCTACATTCAGGCCCAGCTCCAGAGGCGGTTCAGGACACCTGATTCTGCCATGGGAAAATCCTGGTTCAGATATTGTATTCTTCATAGGGTGTTCAGAGTTGTGGTGGCTCACCTACACCTATTTGCTCTTAGGGTAACCAATATATGCTTCTGGTATTCCTGACAACTGAGCTCATAGAATCATTGGGACACAGAAATCCCTCCACCACTTTAGGATGACAGCTGTTTTTCGTTAAAAGAACAAGTAAACAAATGAAAAAAAAATACTGTTTTATAAGAGGCCATCTCCAATTAATTTTTTGATGTCATCTCCAAGTTCCCAACGTTTTTTTGAGGACTAAACCTCTTTCTCACACACACATGCAGTTCAATGTGCAGAGCTCCAAAAAGTGTTCCTCTAACTTTCAAGCGCCCCTCTTCCATTCCTGACCTAAAGTGAGTGACCCGACTCGAACCTCGCTGGGTGCTAATCATCCCGGCGGTGGGTCAACAAGTGATTAACTATTAACTCTAGAAAGTTCAATCGTCAACACAGTGAGAGGTTGAGATGTGAAAGTGTCTAAATGGGGACTCAGGAGAATTGCGGTGTACTCTTTGAAGCAATAATTACCGTTTCAGCAGCACAGAGCTTTAAGCTGCTGGAGGACGATAGTAACTTTGCGGACTCGTCTTTAATTGGAACACGAGTGGCAGGGTCTTAAAAAAAAAAAAATCACAGTCAGAACAGGATTGAAACAATTCAACGCAGTTTGTCTGTTCACTGCCGAATCTCACAAATGTTCAAAAATACTGCTGAAAAATAGATTATATCCTCTGTAGCTTGTCAAAACAAATGCTCCATCTATATTTCATAATACACTGAACAGCATCTCTCAATAATTTTGATCCATTAGGAGAAACATCGAAAAGCTGCAGGAGACGATAAGTGCAGAAATGGTATAACTCAAACAAAACAAATGAAACATGAATAAAACATTAATCACTGACATTTAGAAAGGTTTTGGAGTCAATTTGTTGCAATAAGATGGTGAAAATGTTTTTCCTTTTGACTCGCGCATTAAAATAACTTTTAGTACAGAATTTGTTTGTGAGAGACTTTTGTTTGCGTGTTAAATATTCTGAATGTTGTGTTTATTTCAAAGACGTTTACTGCAATATTAATGCCATATTCTGACTGCCCATGGACAGCATTGGTCTGATATTAGTGTGAAAAAAAAATATGTCTTGAGTTGTCTTTTCGCCGGTTACTTTAAACACATTATCTTGTCTAATTCTCTCTGCCGTCTTTATTCCCTCATCTCTTTAAGCGGCTTAATTAAAACAGCTTTTCAGAATCTTTATTTATTTATTTGACTGTTCACGTTGAATTGCTTACACTTATTCGGGGAATAAATTACTATTTTGTTTAATATATAAACAGGACTAATCACAAGAGGTGAAGTTGCACCCGAAATAATTTCTTTCACTTTGCAGTCACATGACCTCATCCACTAGAATTCCGTTAGATGATGCGTTGTAATGTATTCCCAGTGGCCTACTTACTGACTAGTCTTTATTACTAATGATGACTCAATGTGTTATGCATGCAGTGGAACTTCCACAGTCAAATACGACTGATTATTCAAGTTTCTGTACTTTACCTGAGTATTTATTTTTTCCGACATATTCTTATTTTTAATCCCGTTTGAACACAGATGTGTATTTTCTACTCTATACTTTGGCACGATATAAAAAAGACGTAACAGAAAAAAGTAAAGTCAACAAAAGGTTGCGATCTAGATTTTTCGAGATCTTGGAGTCCTATGGAGCCATAAAAAAATAGAGGCAGCAGCAACATGAAAGATAGTGAACCAGGAGGTATGAATCAAGTTGGACATCCCTCCTCCTCCATAAAAGGTGTGCACTCAACAAGTCGACGTCGGCTACCAAAGACGACTTTTGCTGCACATACCCAGTAAACTATAGCAACTCATCAGAGGACGAGAAATACTGACTCGCAGGCCTTATTTGTTGAATCTGCAATTTGATTTGTTAAAAAAAAATTCTATTATTATTGTGTATGTGTCATGGGAGACACTGCGCAGATTCCATTGGCATGCCATCAAATTGAAGCAGAAATCTGATTGGACGAATAAAAACGTAACGATGGAAGTGAGGAGCAAAGACAGAGACGACACAATGAAGAAAAAGACGGAAAATAATCCCGTTTCATGGAAATTGTAAATGAAGTCAATGCCTCTGATAGTGTCAAACCTTATCACATGCCACTGCACCGTCCATTTAAGTGCACCTCGGTCAATCAGCACATGCAAATTCGCTAAAAACAAATGTCATGTTGGAAGAATGGAAGGTCAACACGTTTGAAGTTATGATATTCCAGACAGATTAGTTCTAATTTGCCCATCATGCTCTGATTTCTCTCTGGCCTTGGTTTTATTTGTGCTGTAAGAGTGTGTCTGTAATAACAGTTAAAGCTGCACCGTGGGGAGATTATCGGCCCATACTACATTATCGCCCAAGCACACGCATCGCTTCTTCTCCTCTCATTTCTCAGAAGGATCTCACCAAGAGAGCAACTCTGTGTGTGTGTGTGTGTGTGTGTGTGCGCGTAAACCAAGCACATTAGTGTGTGTGCATTTTTTTTTCTCCCCGATCCGTGTGTTTGTATGCACGTGCATGAGTATGTGCATGCTTAGAGCGCTGGCTTGCCCTGTTTGCAGGGTGTGTGTGCATGCATGTAGAATGACATTTAGCGAAATGTGGTGTTGAGAGTAGAAACATCTGACTCATAATTGAAGTGCCATAAAGGAAATATGAGCATGAACACGCCTTGTTAGCCTTACACCAGTGGTTGGTTGGCACATGAGAAGCCAGGACTCTTCAGGGCCACCTGACAACACTTTGAAGGTTGATTTCCAGAGGTGGGTGGTAACACGCTACATTGACTCCGTTAGATTCCGACAAGAAATACTACTTTTTAATCCAATCTAGTCTTAGTTTGCCTTTATCAATACTTTTCATGTCACTCGCAACTCATGCATAAGCAGGATACAAAATGGATGCATTGTCATGTGTGCCTGCCTAAATTTACTCGCCATTTCAGCCTTTGAAAACTCCAATCGGAAGTGATGGGTAAATGAAGCTTCAAATCTGCTTCATGAAGCAGTTGTAGTATTTTTGGACTCGTGTAGATGGCGCTCTCTGCTCAACATGGGTCTGAAAGCAACAACAGTGCCATCTAGAGGACTCACAAATACGACAGCTGCTTCATGAAGCAAATTTGAAGCTTCATTTCCCCATCACTACCAATCCGTACTCCAAGATTTTGTCTCTGTCTGCTTTTTTCAAATTGTAATGCTGTGTGGAATAAAACGAACAAGTAAACCACAGCACCTCAATGTCGAATGCACTTCCTCTGACCCAATTATGGGGGGAGTAAAACATGGATGCTAACCAATAAATGAACACTACACATTAAATCGCAATGACCCTCTTCTCTCATGGTAAAGGCAGAAAATAAACCTCTCTTCAAACACTAACACCTTCGCCGGTTGTAAAAGTCTTAACAGTGTCCCACTCTTTAATTGCTGAACAACCTGCTGGTCACGTGGGTCACTCTATCTCTCTCCGCTCTCTCCACCCTGAAAATCTCTCCACGGATTTGCACTTATCTTAAAAATGGTCATTCTATTCTTAAAAAAAAGTTGGAAATCCGCAAATCGGCGGAAAATGCTCATCCTTGCCATTATGCTGGGGCAGGAGTGGACCATCTAGAACACCGTGTCACGGTGGGCCATCAGTGGCCACTTTTGAGTTGAACGGATGCAATATCCCGAGATACATTGATCCTCTGTCTTAACTTCTTCAGAGTCACGAGATTTTTAAAGAGACAATTCACATTTGATTTGGAGACAAATTTGCAATGAAGCTGTCCTTACAAAAGCCATTTTGATTCTTATCATCGCAAACAAACAACTAATTCCACACATTGCCCAACACATTCAAAAGTACAAGCAGGAGCAATCAAAGTCACAGAAAATAAAATGTCATCATCTAAAACTTTTTACTTTTAGTCTGGTCACATCAACATTGCGCATGAAAATCTATTTTCAATGGCTTTACCTGGATAAATAAAGGTTAAATAAATAATTGCAACAATTACGCTTACTCGTTGACTTGACTTGAATACAATTATTAACTACTCTATCACCGAGGGTCAAAGAAGAAGCAGGTACACTGCAAGCGGTCTCGATGAAAAGAAAAAAAAAAAAAAATCAATGCATGCTAGCACCCTCATTTCAATAAAAAAAAAAAATCCCAACTAAAGAAAACATTATGTATGTGGGATGCAACATCCTCCTCTGCCATGTAACACCTTCAGAGCAGCAAACATTCCACATGCCAACCATTGATGTTCACAACAAACAAGGTCAGCAGGCCAAAAGATGGCAATCTTTTCAAACAAACTTCCTTCAGTTATTAAACATTATATAAAACTTGTCTGCAGTTTTTTTCCCCTCACGGACCAATATTCACTTACCATTCCATAGGTTCACCCGCACATGGTAAGGGAAACCAAGCCAAGAGCTGGATCAAGAAACTGAGCCTTTACAAATATAATGATGCCCATTATATGATGCAAATGCTACAAATTGGAGTTAATTTGTTATTTTAGTTTAGGGGTATTGGATTGCACATCATACTGAGATGTCTTTTTGATATTCTGTTTCAAAAGGCGTCCCACTGAATACTACAATCACGACGATAAATATTGTTGAATTAAATACTTCTCTCAAAGTGCTAATCAAAGCTAAGCATTCATGTTGGCTAATCCAGTCCAGTTTAATTCATGAATTATACTGGATATTTTCATTTGAGTTGTTGCCCAAACTCCAAAAATCTCTCTATAACTAAAAATAAAAAGAGATGCCACAAATTAAGCCCAATCAAGAATTGAACATTTCGAGTCACAGGAGGTAGTGTGAGGTAAAGGTTCGAAAAGATGGTAAATATCACAGGTAAATAACATTGCACATGCAGTATGTGGACTCTCTGACTCATGTTTATTGAGGCAACATTTGGCACTCTTGTGCAAATTCTGCAGTGGTTTGCTTTGATCCGACGGCTGAGCTTTGTTTATAAAGGGAAGTGATATGCTCTGATTTGTCGACATTTAAATTATGGGCAGCACACAGAAGACGTCCTAAGAGGAAAAAATATCCTAGTTTGCTTTAAAGAATTGAATTTATTTTAATGATGTGCATTGTTTGAATAGAAAGAATAAAGAATTAAAGATTGTCATATTTCAATTTGATATTCCTGATGGCTAGATGATGACTGCAATCGCTAAAAAGCTTGGTGTGCTAACAAACTCCATTTTGTGTTGCAGCTGCTGTTTCCATGGAGCTCACTTCTTTCTTTTAGCGTCCCCTCTTTCTCTGCCTCTTTCCACTCCCACCCCCACAAACGCGCTAACACACCAAAGCGTGCAGGTACAAACACATTTCTGAAAGAGGATTCAGCTGGGTGAGTCAATCTGCAACCAATAACAACAAAGGCTAGATTTCATAATGTCTTTCTGGACGTCAGATTTACTGGCATTGAAAATCTATTTCATTTCCCCACAAAAAAGACAACATACCGTTTTTCCTCAAGGAGTGGGCTCCACTCTAATATACATGTGTCAATTAATTGTCGGGCTCGCAAATACACAGCTGTCACAAAAAGAGCCTCCTTTGTTTCCCCTCCAGAAAAAAAGGTGCAAAACGGAATCACCTCATTCCATGCTATTGTTCACACATGAAGATTAAAGAATTAACTCATGAACCAAAACTCCATCGCTACCCAGAACAGCAGCGCCTACTGAAGCACATAAACTGTCTCACGGCTGTCCAGGTTCTTGCCATGAAATGATGTACAACTATTGTACAACGTAAGAATGTTAAATAATGAATATAAAAATTAAGGCCTTCCCCAGATAAATCTCTAAATGCTAATAGAATTTTTTTTTCTACTGCAGCAGAGTAATAATAATTTAGGATCTTCGTTATAGTTATGTTTCATTTATTTATTTGTTTTTTAATTCAGTTAGTTTTGTTCGTTTTTAATAGTCTGATTTTAAACTTCATTTTGGTTAAGTTTTGATTAGTTTGAGAATTAGATTTTTAAATATTTCGAGTATTTGTTGAGTGTAAAACAACGCCAAAAGCTCACGAATTAATTGACAAAGATGAAAATGACCGGTACTTTAACACTCATGGATGCCTTGCGTTATGTAAAGACTCTCTGTTCTCGTGTTTTCTTTGTTTTTTTTTGCTATCTACTTTGTTTTACGGAGCGGTTTATTTGAACATAACCGGCATTTCTTTGTTCGTCAGTCATAGACCTTTTTTGATTGGCGCAGGAGAACTCGGCTTCGTTCACACATAGAGAAATATTTGGTCGTAAATATTGAACACGTTCATTATTTAAGATTGTAAACCTCGATTGGTTTTAGACCCTATAATCAGGACAATTCCATACTTAACACGCCTCACATATAAGAATAATCTTATTAGAGAATCGTATAAGACTTTGTTGTGCGTTTGACATCGCTGATTGGGAAAATATCCCGATTGACTTTATGTGTGGACCCCGCCTGTAACTGTCACAGAAAGTGGAAACAGTTACCTATAAACAAAATGCTGATTCCAGTTCATCACGAAAGTCGCACATATAATTCATGCAAATTAAGTTTAAATAAAAGACGTTCAAAATGTTTTATTTTTCATTATTTGTATTTTACATACATTATCGGAAAATCGGGTTTGATGGACGTGATTTTCTTGTCAGGCAACATCGAACAGCCCGAGCTGTAACCACTGGAGACAAAATCCTCGTGTTTTTTAAACTCTGCCAATGAAGCTGAATCTGATTCTGATCTAGTAAATTGTAGTTTCAGTTAGTTAGAGCTTTTTTTTTTCTAAAGCAGTGTCGTATTTGTTTCATTTCATTTTAAAAAAATCATTGCCAAATTTTACTCCTAGTTTTTTTTATCAACTATGATTCTAAATGATAACATTGCTCTGCAGTGGACAAAATAAATATGCCCCAACCGCTATGTGAGAAAACAC
This sequence comes from Idiotropiscis lumnitzeri, assembly GCF_059441095.1. Taxonomy (NCBI): domain Eukaryota; kingdom Metazoa; phylum Chordata; class Actinopteri; order Syngnathiformes; family Syngnathidae; genus Idiotropiscis; species Idiotropiscis lumnitzeri. The sequence goes on along the minus strand of NC_142394.1, from coordinate 17,953,876 downwards.
GGCAATTCCTTTGACGAACACAATCATGTAATCCCACCAAGCAATCCGAGCATATTTGCACTGCATCATCTTTCCTTGTCTTTACATAACAAATGAATGCAAGCCAGCAACTTAGAAAAACATCCACAAATGTCAGCATGTGGCTGAAAAGTGTTAAAGCAGAAACCAAACTTACCAAGAACTCCAACGCGGTAGTTGAGGGTGATAACGATGACATTGCCGTAGCTCGCCAGGACGCTGCCATCAATCATGTTTCCGGTCCCCTCCATGTAGGATCCCCCGTGGATGTAGACCATCACAGGCTTGGCCCCGGTGTCTCGTATGTCTGCAAGAGCGGCCATTGTTACCACATTCACATTGGACGCTCGCCCACTGTGCTCATCGCGGTGACTCGGTTCTCATTCACATAGGCTTGATGGTCCACAAATAAACTGGCCATCACCCCCCAGATACCGGCGCTGACTGGCACCGAAGCACCATGCGATTCCGTCTGCTGCATGCCAATGTCAACTCATTAAACCGATTTCAATTCTATTAAAGTAATTGGCCATCTCGGCTGCAAACGACGTGTAATTTACCTCTTAGAAAACAAACTATTAGCTCGTGTTTGGCTTTCCAGGAAACACGCAGGCTTTCCAAATATGGGCAAGCAGGAAGCCATTAAGGGAGAAGAGAGGAAGCTACTCTGACATATTCCGAACCGAGAGGGGCTAATTTGGCTCGACAGTGATCGCGGGGAGAAAAAAAAACACTCGCTAATTACACCGTATACTTTCGTTCTTTTTTTTCTTTTTTTTTTAAGTACGGGCCTGTGTGCGCTCACTAACCTGTTTGCACTGAGGTGCAGGACATTGAGGGCTATTTATTTTATTCCCAAACCAGTAATGGATGGCCAGCTGGAATGACACTTAAGCCAGATAAAGTACATTCACTGGCGGAAAGAGAAGGGGAGAAAAAAACTCTGTCTGAGGAATAGTCTTCTGAATTAGTGACTGGCTGGCAGCAGCGGAGGGACAAGACAAGAACCTCTCATTTTCACTCCTTCAACCGCCCCCACCCCCCCATTTTGTATCACTTTCAATCACACACTCGCCCCGATCTCCCTGCTGCCTTTCTCCCATCTCTTTCCAGCACCAAGCTTCTTATCCCCCCCCCCTACGCTCTGAGTGGTGCGAATGAGAAGGGGTGCAAAGGGCAAAAAGTGATGAAAAAAAGGGAGAGACTGACTAAAAAAAAGGGTACAGTTGAGAAAAAGAGAAGATTGAGAAGTAAAGTACAAACAAGACAAAACAAGAGGTGCAGATTGAACTTGACTTTCTAAAAATGGTGTCCTGGTTGCAATAGTGACTGGATAAACTCTTTTAAACGGACGGCCCTATCTTGCATCTGCAAGCACTGCTTGTTATTATGCGTCTCACCATTGCTAATAAGATGCGTTTTCTACAGCAGTCTTGACACAATCTCAATCGCATTGTGCCTTTGTTGAGTCACGTTTCAACGCACGAGTACATAATGATAGCTTTTAATACGGTTTGCCGTTATTGGGCTGGTATCTGGGAGGGTGACAGTAAAATGTGATTCACAGCTGACACCTCTCTGAACACACGTGTGTTGAACAATAAGAGGAGAGGATGTTTGAGGTGAGACGACATGGGAGGTACAGTCAAAGGGAAATGCGAAGGAAAAACAGACAAGCAAACAAATGGAGTACAGATACATAGGGGAGTGAGGCAGGAACAAGGGGACGAAATAAAATCTAAAACGCATAAAAAAAAAAAAGAAAAAAATTTGTCACGTCAATGTCATCAGTCACCTCTTTTGTTGATTCACATCATGTCGCCATGACTACAGCTCAATCCCTTTTAGGAGTATGACATAAGACACTTCAGCTCAAATTGATCAGAGCTATTTATTAACTTGATCTAATGTGGGAGGAGTCACACATATGTATAAACAACTCGATTACCCAATTGTGTCAACTACTGTCATGGACTATTGCGTGACGCTATTCATCATTGAGATAGAGTTTGATGATTGGTAGCGGGAGCTAACGTCAGAAAAGAGTCTCCTGCCTCTTTTCATCTGTGTCAAGGCAAACAAATCAACATTTAATTGACCGTTCCTTAATAGAAACTCATGAAAACATAATATAACATCAAATATTAGCATGTGTGCTCGGTGCTCGGAAAGAAAAAGAGAGTTCATTAATGCGCATATCAGTACAGTAGAAATACAACATCATGCACAATTAAAAAAAAAAAATACTTGGAAATGTAAATATAGAAATAAAAATAAATGATGAATTATTGTGCACCTCATGCAGGTGTGAAATAATTGAGTAGATGATTAAAAATGATTCGAATGACACTTTCTCACTCTGACACACTTTTGATCAAGATATCCGTTATGACAATTATCAGCATCAACAAAAAATTTAAAAATTATTCCAATCCTAATGTGAAGGTGAATAGTGACACACTAAAAGAGAAACACACAAAAAACAAAATACTAAGCCTAAAGTATATGGAAAATGTTTTTCAGCAGTAAAAAGTCAAAACACAAATGCCCCCCAATCGAATGTGCTCTGGCACCAAAACTCCCAGCACCCCTAAACGTATGATCCTGCAATCGCTTTTAAGTCCAAACCAACCCAAATATGATGTAATAGCTTACCCAGAGATGGGTCAAAAAGGGGCTGAGTTATTTATATCCAGTGCATTGGGTTCAGGGTTCAAGATTTGGATCCAAAAGAAGGTAAAAACTACCGATAACCAATATACCCAACCTGCTCTTCAGCCTGCCCCAAAACAAAGCTTCAACCTAATCGACTGGGTCAAGAATAATTACCCACAACACAGAGAGCGAGAGAGAGTGCAAAAACACGGACGCGATACTGTGTGAAGAAGCAATTGAGAGCCAAAATAAGCATCTTGAGTTTTGTTTAATTTGAGCAAAGGGATGAAGTGCAATAAATATTGCCATGTCTACAGTGCAAACCCTGGTCCGAGCAAATCTGTGAATTTGCATCATGTGACAACAAGAGTCTGAGTTTTGTTACACTCTGTTACTATAGCTGGGTTCTGCATTGTTTGGGGGGTAAAAAGCGCGTTCTGGTTTTCATAATAAAGATAATACCCCATTTAATAACGTGGAGACCAGCCGCTACACATCCGAATTGCCTAATATATGTACAAATTAGTTTTTATGGCTAAATTTAGATATTGTGGCTTTTAATCAGGTGTGTTTTGTAGTCCATAAATTACATTAAGTGGATGTGAATAAGAAATTAGCCGGCTAATGAGTTTTATATAATGTTTATGCATGAATTATGAAAGCTCTGCCGTTAGCCTCTCTCCCACGGTATCAACATGTATAGATGCTTTATTTTTTGTAGCTGTGGCGGACAGACGAAATGCATGGACGGAAGCGTTTTAAAAGGACGGAGATCGACGTGGACGGAGGACGATTATTTTTAGGAATAAGAACGCAGGGGCAACGATGGAAAGGTGCCCAAGTCGCAGATGGAGGACGGACATTGTGCCAACTATATGAAATTGTATGCTTTTACTGACTTTGGCTAACCAGATGCAATCTTAAATGCACATCGCCATCCGATAGGAGAACAGTATTTAGAGGTATTATTCACATTATTTTTACACCTGCTTATTTTGCCACGTAAAAATGTATTTCTTTCATTATTTCATGAATGTACATAATATTACCTGATAAATGTGATTTTTAATGTAGAATATAATGCACATAATGTAGGAATTGATATCGCAATAATCAACAGCTATTTGTATGTTTTTGCATGCAGCCTGATCCTAAAGTGCAGCGAAAATAATAAAATAATGTGTCGCTTTTTTGTGTTGTTTCTATAGCAAATTATCCAATATGGTGTTAAAATCCTACAAAGTTTTTGTGAGAGTCCTCTCTGGGCTGAGAAGAGCGGAGGTGAACAGTCCTGCTGACAAGTGCCAAAAATATAGCAAAGCTTGTCTTTTAACAGGACATAAGGGGTCAGAACCTTTCAAGTGGGTACTGGATTGATTGGACTGCTGGCGGGCCCTATTGCCCACTCCTGCGCTGAGTCAATATTCCACTTCTGAAAGTGAAACCCAGTTATTTATCCCTTTTCCTTCCCCACGTGCCCTCCATATGCGCCTGTAGCTTTTCCACAACACAACTTGACTGAAATCAGTCACAAATCTGACATCAAGAATGGGCCTTGACACAGTGGAGTGGCACAAGACAGGGGCGAGTGGCGATAAGTGTGGCTGGCTGGCTTTCAGCACGTGGTGAAATATAGTCGCCGTATGTGGCTAGCAACTGTGGCGGGGTGGAGGCTGAGTTGCGGCGGCGGCGGGGATGGGAGCTGCTGGGTGACAATGTCCTGATGCGGCAAGACATGACATGCATCCTACTGTAATGTTCTTGTCAGGACAGGGTTCACACTTCAGTCATGACAAGTCCATTACTGAGTGTTTTCACATTTAAAAGTGGCAGCATTTTTTTTTGTCATTGCTGTGGAGCTGCTTGCAAAACATTTTGTGTAATTGCACCAAATTATACAGCTGCTACAAGTCACTGACAATATTTAGAATGTCACAGAATATCTGCTTCCATTTCCTTTCATCCACATCAAATGAGTTATTCTGTCTGTGTGTGTGACTCGGCCTTGGAGGGAAGCATGCTAAAGTGAAGGAACACTCTGGAACAAATTCTCTTCTTTTCGCTCACAAACAAGTGCAAGCATGAGCAAGAAAAAAAAACAAAAACTTTTGTCATCTGGCATCCATCATTGCCTCCCAGTTTCAGTTTGGTCCAATCACAGTGTTCCTTTGACATTTCCGTGATTACCTCAGGTGTGTCATAGATTAAAAACATCTTGGCATGGATGCTCACATGAAAAGAAGTGTGAAAGTGAATGCCTCCTCTATGAATCTTTGCATCCCTACTGCGCGAGTAATGGCAGCGATGACCTTTGGGTGAAGGTGACTTCCTGCTTGGCTGGTGGTTTGTGGTCTAAATGTGAAGTTGGCGTGGCGTGCTGCATAGAAAAGAGAGGAGAGCCAAGGATAGATGACGGCTGAGAAAAATAATGTGAGGGGACCCCAAGTTCCCTGGAGCTATTGTTGTAATCCCGAACACACACAGACAGATGTTTGCCCCCGGAATGAAAGGAGATTGGGTTTCTGTCACCAATGCAAACCTGAAAGCTGACATATCATAAAAATAGACTCAATCAAAAGCAACAAACAGGTAGGATGTTGTGTTGGGGTTGCAGGCGATTGTCAGTTAGCAAGTTTTGCATTTTTGAGCTGCAAAAAATAATGAAAACATTTTTCAAAAGTTTAGGGTATCTTTACATAAAAAATAGATACAAAACCTTTGTCCAAAAATTTATATATATATATATATATATATATATATATATATATATATATATATATATATATTGTCATATATGCAAGTGGCCAAACCAACACATTTTATGATTTCTTTTAGTTGAAACTGCCATTTGAAATGAAGCCAAGCATTCTGTGACAGATCCGGAAATGATTACAAATCTGACGTATTTCATAAAAAAAAAAAACGTATCATTGTTAAAGTCCACATGCATTGGGGCACAGTTGGGGAATGATTAACCATATCCTGCAGATGTAGCCTTAGTGTAAAAAGCACACAACATTTTTATGTGGATTACTTCTCCTGGTATTACCCAACTTGAAAATTACATCAATGAAATGAATTTGACGGACATATGTAGGATTGACTGGTCTTGCAAGTTTTAGATTTTATGTCCGCATGCTTGTTCTTCACCAATTATTTCTTGACACTTATGGGAAAAGGGCAAGAGAAAAAAAGCGTGGGCTGCTAGTGCCTGAGGTGAGCCCACCTGACATCAGTACCAGTCTATTATTAAACCTGTTTTAGCCCTTTAGAGTGATTTTGTAAAAAATGTGACGCCTGTACGTCATGTCGCGTAGACTGAATACACCTCTAATGAACTACAAATTAATTATGTAAGACTGCAAAAGATAATACAACTTTTATCTGGAGTCAGTGGTTTGAATCCTGTTGGCATCAGTTGTTTGTGTAAATATTTCTATTCACTCATATTCCGTGGCATTTTCTAGTATGGGCGATGTGCAGCTGCCACAGGGCATCTTTTCTGCGGGGTGTGGCAACGTGCCTAAAAAGCAAAATGCTACGTGAATTTTTTAATCAGAGATGCAAAGAAACTGTATATTTTGCACTGATTCCAAATCGGCTCTCATTTATTTGTCTCACACATCGTTTTTATAATATTACTGCTTACATAAAGGGACACAGAAAGCCATTTCTGATTCAAATTTGGTATTGATGATTTCAAGCTCTGAATTTTATTGAATTTTTTGACATTACCAATTTGTTTGTATTAATTTGTTCCACCTTGAACATTTTAGAGCATTTTATTCCACAAAAGACGATTCATCCAAGTTATTTTTTTTCTCCATTGGCACAATTCAGTTTATTTTTACTTTTTTTTTTAATATTCCTGAATTCAACATATTGTTTGCCATTGCGGTATTATAAAGAAAGATTTCTTTTCCGCGCGTGTGTGTGTGTGTGTGTGTATGTTTTGTTGTAGGGGGGGGCGGTGCCAATGTGGGGTGGTCATGCTCAGGGTGCCATTCAAGCTAAGACCGCCACTGCTCATACTGCTTCATTCTCTCTTTATCTTCCTGAAAGAGGAAAAAAAATAGTTGTGGTCGGGAATTCAGAGACTCTGACTGCGTTGTCAAGGAACCAGTTAGAACATATTTTTAGATTATGACTACTACTTCCACTACCATTACTACTTCTGCACATCAGTGGCTCAAAATGATTACCTTTTGTGCCATTTTCCGGCATTAACAAAACTGTTGTACAATACTTGTAGAAAACCGTCTTCAAGTAAACACATTTGGTGCCGGAATAGGAATCCTTCATCCTCGTATTAAAAGAAATCAATTGCTCCCCAAGTTGGTTCAGCAGTCTCCATCCAGGCAGTCTGAGAAGAGATGGCGGTTTTGCTAGCTGGCCATCCAGTTATCTTGTGCAATGGGATTAATGGTAATTCCCGCCGGGCAGGTGGAGCTCGGCTCAGTTTCGTGGCTCTGAAAGCGCTTCTGCGTTTGTGTGCCTATCCTCGTTGGTGCTCGGAAGCAAGCATTGTTTATGCATTCTAGTGTGTGGATGCTTTCCTTATTTGATGGTTTGGGCCGTACTCTCTCACT